>NC_070606.1:69585535-69890625 GCF_027172205.1 Podarcis raffonei
GCCCTATGTGGCCAGACAGCCCACTATGAAATTCACCAACTACAGCATGAAGCTACTAACATGAGTTTGACCAAACTGTGGGAGACAGTGGAAGACAAGAGTGCCTGGGGTACTCTGGTCCATGAGGTCACGAAGAGTCGGACACAACTAATAATAATAATAATTTATTTATACCCCACCCATCTGGCTGGTGCCACTACTGAGAAGGCCCTCTCTGCCTGGTTCCCTGTAACTTGGCTTCTCTCAGTGAGAGAACTGCCAGAAGGCCATCGGCGCTGGACCTCAGTGTCCGGGTAGAATGATGGGGGTGGAGACGCTCCTTTAGGTATACTGGACTGAGGTCATTTAGGGCTTTAAAGGTTAGCACCAACACTTTGAATTGTGCTAGGAAATGTACTGGGAGCCAATGTAGGTCTTTCAAGACTGGTATTATGTGGTCTCAGCAGCAGCTCCCAGTCACCAGTCTAGCTGCCGCATTCTGGATTAGTTGTAGTTTCCAGGTCACCTTCAAAGGTAGCCCCACATAGAGCACATTGCAGTAGTCCAAGCGAGAGATAACCAGAGCATGCACCACTCTGGTGAGACAGCCTGCAGGCAGATAGGGTCTCAGCCTGCGTACCAGATGGAGCTGGTAAATGGCTGCCCTGGACACAGAATTGACTTGCACCTCCATGGACAGCTGCGAGTCCAAAATGACTCCCAGGCTGTGCACCTGGTCCTTCAGGGGCACAGTTACCCCATAATCTGTTAGCCACCATCTATCCTCCAACCACCTCCAGACACTCACCCAGGACCTTCACTGCCTTCACTGGTTCTGATTTGAAAGAGAGGTAGAGCTGGGTATCATCCACATATTGATGAACACCCAGCCCAAACCCCCTGATGATCTCTCCCAGCGGCTGCATGTAGATGTTGAAAAGCATGGGGGAGAGGACGGAACCCTGAGGCACCCCACAAGTGAGAGCCCAGGGGTCTGAACACTCACCCCCCACCACCACTTTCTGAACACGGCCCAGGAAGAAGGAGCAGAACCACTGTATAACAGTGCCCCCCAGCTCCCAGTCCCTCTAGACGGTCCAGAATGATGTTATGGTCGATGGTATCAAAAGCCGCTGAGAGATCCAGCAGAAGTAGGAAACAGCTCTCACCTTTGTCCCTAGCCTGCCGAAGATCATCGACCAGTGCGACCAGTTTCAGTCCCATGTTGAGGCCTGAATCCTGACTGGAAGGGATCCAAACGACTAAACAACAACTACAACTACAACTACAGCATCTGAAGGGGCACAACGTTCCCATCCCTAGTCTAGATTTCGGCCAATGTTTTCATTCATATATATACACAGTGAATCAAGTTCAAAGTTTCTTAGTTAAGTAAATTATTACAGTGGTGCCTCAGAACTCAAACATAATCCATTCCGGAAGACCGTTCGACTTCCAAAATGTCTGAGTTCCGAGGCACGGCTTCTGATTGGCCATCAGCTTGGTTTTTGCACAGTGGAAGCCGCATTGGACGTTCGTGTTTCGAAGAACATTCAAAAACCAGAGCACTGACTTCCGGGTTTTGACGTTTGAGAACGGAGCTGTTTGAGTTACGAGGTAACACTGTATAGAGAAACAAGACTACAATCATGCTGTTACATAATATACTCAGGGAAGTTTCGGTAGATAAGCCCTTTGCAGGGAGAGGGGTAAAATCCTGTTTTGTCTGTGAAGTTGTTCCTATTTTTAGCTATCTGAACACAGCCTTGCTCAGGGCCATTTCTATTTGCTTACAGTTCGTTTTCTATTCAGCCAACTTCTGTCAACTTCCAAAAGAATTACAAAGCATTTTCTGTACAGATAATATTTCCCAGGTTAACCTCAATTGCTATAAAACTTTGAGGTCCTTTTATCTTCCTTTTAAGATGTTAGAAGTTTCACTGAAAATACAGCTACAGTGTGCTGGCAAGAGTTCAGTTGATAAAAACTCCTAATGGGAAGGGGCTATTTTAAAAATATAGTTATAAAGGTGAAAGTTAAAAGGTCCAAGCCTTTGTGATTTTTTTAAGAGCTAGCACACAAAAACAGAGAAAGTTCATAAGGAGAATAATTTAGACATCCTTTTTGAGGCTAAAAGGAAAGAAAGTGGAGCTAAGAAAGATGCAGCCAACAGTATTTGTACCTTTTCAGACGATGCTCCTTTTTGCTCACTGGTTTTATTTAGTGAGCCAAATCACCCTATCTGCAAACTCATAGGATAAATTTAAAATGAACTTAAATGCTTAGCCTTGCAAGGTGTTTTTGATTTTTTTAAAAGGTATGGGTTTAGGCAACCTTCATGGTGTAGAACTTGAACCCTCTTTATATATAGAAATACACACATGGAAAAGGCCTCAACATACAACACTGGCAAAACTCCATGTGGCAATCCATTTTTGCAAGTCACTGCCTGCTGATCCTTAGAGCAGGAGTTAGACCTCACTTTGAAAGAACAGAATAAAGTTGAAGGCCATTGATGCTTCAAATCCGGACTGGGAAGCAGCAGATTGAGAAATCTAGATCAGCCTGAGTTCTCCTCCGCTATTTTGGCATCACAGTGATAGCTGCATCAGGCAAAAAGTTTTATTTGTTTCTATACCACCAAACATAAAAAAGTTAAAAAACTCAATGTGATCACCAACATAAAATCACCAAGGAAAAGAACAGTATAACTTGCAATTCAAGTTAATCATGAACTTAAGCAGACCACCCCTCAGGGATAACTTGAGTGAACAAATGAGCATTAAGCAGGCTCTGAATCACCAGGACTGTAGATATTTATTGAGAGTGCATTCCAAGGGCAGGTCTTGTTACACTAAAGGTGCTGTTTTGAGCAAACGTAAGATGAACCTTATGAGAATGCAGCAGTACTGAAATTGTCTCTCCTAAGTGCAACTCCCATCATCCCCAATGGTCAGTGGTGGCCAGTGGACAGGGATGATAGGAGTTGCAGTGAAGCAGCATCTGGAGGGCACCACATTGGCCATCCCTGATTTAATGTATGAAGCACCAGCTGTAAGCGTAACACTGTACAAACACAGGTGCAATCCTGTCCAAGAGGAGGGTCACAGCCCATCTATCTTCAACTGTAGTCCAGAGCTATAAATGCAAAATCTTTGCTCCTGCCTAGTGAATGGGAAAGCTGCTTCTATATAACACAAAGTGTTTTTACAGAGATCTCAAAAACTGGACAGATCAGAACCCAGCTTTCAAGCCTGACTTTGAAGAATATAGTTTTGCAAGGCATTCCATCATCAATTCAACAAGAACCCAGCCTGCAAACATTAAAAAAAACCTGATACTCTATAATTAAAATTTCCACTGCTAATCTACATTTTTGCATACTTCTAAAAAAGAAGCTTAAAACCACAAAAGCGTAAAATAATACTCACACATTAATTCCACAGGGTTTCTAGCCTGAAAAAAATTATTGGGGAGGGAGGACAGAACTGCGGCAACATGAGGTAGGTGCTACAGTCATTTTAGATATTTGTGAGCCCAGCACACTCATCTTACTACAGCTGCAAATTACAGATATCAGTAGCAGCACCCAGATGACCTTATTTCACCAGAAGGTTACAGGACGGGCAGGTGCAACTTCTCCCCAACTGCACATTTAGTATGGAAGAAAACTGTTAAGCTGGCAAAGCTAGAAACATGTTTAGGTGTTTGGGAAAAAGAAATCAGAAGTGTGGTGGAATACTTACGATCAAGTCCGTTGATGTATCTCATTGTGATTTCACAGTGCCCCCATACCGCACTGACTATAGGATAGAGTTTTTTCCCTTTTAGTCCCCTGAAGGCCACTCCGAGGTACTGTCCATCCACAATGAAGCTAAGCGTCCCTTCGTCCATATCCAAAACCACCAGTAAGGAGTCTGGGAGTACAAAAGACTCATCTGGTTCCAAAAATACGGGATATGTCACCCCAGGCTGATTTTTGCAGTTGTGATAAAGTTTGTTGCGCCCAAGGTCCCAACCCCATGACTCGTTATTGCTACCAACCAATGACGTATATCCTACAGAATGCAAAGGCGCTTCTGCCGTTGACACTCCAACCACAGCGTGTGTTCCTCGCTGCCTGGCGGGCCAGTGGATCTGCCAAACATGCAGGCCCCTCGTATACCCAACTTTGCCTCGGATGCAGTCTGTGCTTTGGGCTACCGGGTGTCTGTGAAATGTCAGTTTGTCATCTTCCTTCACAAATATATTTAAGGATCGGTCTTCATTGTTCCAAGCGTGCTTGTACTGGACCTCCAAATGGGCCGGGGGCATATCCAGCAGCATATCCAATCTCGCAGGCTTGCAGAAATCTGGACCCCTCAGTTCTCTTTTAACAGGTCTGTAAGGAGGTTCCCGAACATCGACAGACTTTATGCTCCCTGAGATTTTTTGGCCCATTGCTTGGCTGCAGATTGCTTGGCTGCAGGGAACGAAGGGTGGATCTGGTCCCAGTGTTAACTCATGAAAACACTTTCAAGCTGAGCCAGTGGACTCTGTGCATGTAGACTGGATTTACTCTTGCCTTCTGGACCCGTCTAGAGCCAATGTTTTCTGAGAATACACTCCTAGGGGGGAGAAAAAGTAGAGAGTGTCTCCAGTTAAAAAGCAGTCAACTTATAACCCACATATTTATTCCTAAAAATTTCTATGATTGGTGCCAAGTTATTTTAAAATGAAGAACTGACAATTCTCAGCTTCATGGGCTTTGTACAACAGCGGCCACTAGCCAGACTGTCAGCAGGATATATTGAGCCTGCAGTGTTCCAAATACAGACAGCAATTTCCGTCTTTTCATAATAGACACAGACATTCCACACCTTTTGCCCTTCCACCCATATAGTCTAGTCAGCGCTGTCACGTTGTACAAGAGCTTTTCTCTTCATTATCAGGTATGCATGAGACCATCCATTTTCACTTGTGCTTCTTTATATTGCTTCAAAAAGAAATTCTTTCGGCAAGCTTTTTACTTCTAGAATTTCTCTTTTCTAAATCTGCCTTTCTAATCCGAATACCTTGTAAAGGAACCCAGACTAGCATAGCTGGAAGGTATCCCTGGATGATAGCAAACATCTGTGAAACTTGATACTTCACCTTTTAAAAAAAAAGTCATGCCCCTTAAATAAATATATACGGCAAAACTTGTTTTACGATTTGTGATGGGCTTCTGAAAAGGAAGCTGGAGAGATTTAACAAATGCTTATGGTTCTGAAACTTCTTTTGACCAGCCCATCCCGTGGATTGTTTGGTTTGAAAATACAAATGGAGGTGTTAAGTGGTGCTGCTACTATGTTGAAAAGCCTGAGCAGGATACTGCCTGCAAATGTATTTATTTAGGCTACATACCATGCCAAAAATCCATGGGTCTTTGACATGAGGTATTTCCCATCCAACATACTTTTCGATGGTGCATTACATTAACCATCTTGTTGAAAAAGAGACACTGAATATTCACTTGTATTTGTGCTAGGGAGCCACAATGAGCCACAAGTTGTGTGCTAAGACAGCTCTGCGTGTGTGTTAAGGACACCCTCTCAAAAGGTTGCAACGTCCACACAGCTCAAAAGAAAGCTACATGTCTTAAGTTTCCAGACTTCAAGTGATGTATATTCACATAACAGCAATTCTGAATGCCCAATAGTAAAACACCAGAAGCCAATTTCACCAAGGCTGCACGTAAACAATGCCAAAATCCCATCTAGACAGGAAAGAATACTCCCAACACAGAAGACTGGTTTACAAACTGTATAACGTCATGTGTTAAAAGACTGTGTACTTAATTGTAGCTAGGCAAATTATTGGCTAGGTTATTGGAAGGCTGCTGGATAATAATATGCAAGCATGCAAAGTCCCCATGCATGAAGTCTTCATAGCAACTTAAACAGACCATTTTTATTAAAGCAAGCAGTAAAGTCATTAAATGTACAGTCATACCTCGGGTTACAGCCGCTTCAGGTTGCGTTTTTTCAGGTTGCAGACCGCTGAAACCCAGAAGTACCAGAATGGGTTACTTCCGGGTTTCAGTGGTTGCGCATGCTCAGAAGCACTAAATAGCACTTTGCGCATGCGCAGAAGCGCTGAATCGCAACCCGCGCGTGCGCAGACATGGGCTGTGAATGTGCATTCTGCACAGATCATGTTCGCAACCCGAGTGTCCACTGTATTTAAGTGTTCACACACACATACATTACATTCAGTATCTCATCACAATTTGATGTTGTGTAGCTGGTGAGTTAAGGGAGATGGCCATCTAATTTTGAAAAAAAATCATTATCTTTGGTGACCTTGAATGGACTGAGTTGAATGCCTTCAATAACTACTTCTAAATATGATTTCAGAGCATCTCAAAGTATATTGAAAAGTACTATGGCAGTCTTTCAGGAATCCAATAAATTTTCAACCTGCATCTGAGGCAAAGGACAGCTGAGCATCACCTGACAGAAGGCCCCCATAAGCATCATCGAAAAGGCAGCATCCTTCAGAGTATAATTCCATAAAATGTAAGGAGCTGCTGCAAGGAGTGAAAACATTTTCCCAGTGCACATACAGAACCACTTCATGCATACATAGCCCTCTTAGATAGATTCATGTACGGAAATTATTGGGGACTGCCAAAAAGTTACAACAAAATATTTTGGGGGCAGACTTTACAGTATGTAGTCATTGGCTTTGAACCAGGTAGCAAGCATCATTAGATATTGATGGTAAAGGTAAAGGTAAAGGTAAAGGTACCCCTGACCATTAGGTCCAGTCGCAGACGACTCTGGGGTTGTGTGCTCATCTCGCTCTATAGGCCGAGGGAGCCAGTGTTTGCCTGCAGACAGCTTCTGGGTCATGTGGCCAGTATGACTAAGCCGCTTCTGGCGAAACCAGAGCAGCACACGGAAATGCCGTTTACCTTCCTGCCGAAGCGGTATCTATTTATCTACTTGCACTTGACGTGCTTTCAAACTGCTAGGTGGGCCAGAGCTGGGACTAAACAACAGGAGCTCACCCCATCGAGGGGATCTGAACCGCTGACCTTCTGATCGGCAAGCCCTAGGCTCTGTGGTTTAGACCACAGCACCACCCGCGTCCCCTGATATTGATAGTACACACCTCTAAAGTTAGAGAACTCTCAACTGCTCTTGTGTCTCTTCTTTCTCCTATAAGCCGCTATGTGTCTAAGAGTGACTGATCTTTTTTAAAGCAGTTCTTTCTTTCAAAGCTTTTCATGGTGGAGAAAACACATCTTTGGGCCACAGAAAGTGGCAGCAATCTCAGCACGTTTCCTAACCCGTTCTCTAGTGCTCACACTGCAAAAACAATCTTCTCCAGGACTCTAGACAATGAAAGTGAAGGTAAGGCTAGAAAATGCTTGCAAGTAGAAACGCCTTCACACATGAACACACAAAGATGTTAGTAGATATAGAATTCCTTGCAAACCTTCATGCCGCCTATAGTCTCTGGAGGGGAACAACTGGCATAGCAGATTATAGCTTCTTAACAAGATTGCCAATATGCGATGCTGATGGAAGGATACAAGCAGCTAACTCTGCCACACACACAAAGCCTTGCACATTTATAATTCTCCTATTATGGGAAAGAGGGAAAGAAGCTATGTGATTCCTCCAAGTTAGTTTCAATGGCATGACCTCAAACAAATACAAATTCTTCCCAATAAACTGAAGCGGGAATGGAAGAGAGTATGCCCAGAAATCAATATTCAGTTTTCCTCCATTGTGGGATGCAATTCATAGTACCAAAGGTAAGCCAAAGGGCAAGCCTGCCTGACTAACTAACAGCATTGTGATCAGCTCCCTTCCTGACCTTTTGCAATACAGAATGCAAAAAAAAATAAAAATTGATGTACACAATAAGGAATATTTACACATGGTGCATGTTAAACAATCTCCTCCTGATTCACTTGCAAATTGCAAAAGCATACTTTAAAAGTTATCCTATATTACATGCCAAGTTCATGCCATTACTGGTTGTTGCTTTTAAGCCATGGTAATTTGCTCAAGACACATCCAAATTCCCATTTTTCTGCCAAAACATTTTATGTTTCTGGTTAACTTTTGGCATTTACAGAAGCCGTGTACTACTGGCCACTGAACACAGTGGCAAATGAACAGGGCACTAACACTCTGGTTAGTTCTGCTGAAAGAAACTGATTCATTGCAGAAGCCTGTGCATGTTTACTCAGAAGTCAGCCTCTCTGTGATCAACAAGATGAACTGCTGGGTAATCACGTATAGGACTGCAGCCTTACTCTTTTGAGAAAAAAACCCATTAACTCCTGTAGGAGGCAGAAATATTTCTGTAATGGTTTCACAAGCATCCCCCACATAGCTGGGAAATGGTCAGATTAAAAGCACGGCATGCACCCAGCAGTGAGCAAGCCAAAGCCAAGCCGGAAAAAGAGTGTCAGTTTCACTTTCCAGCACTCTCAGTGGAGCTGCCAAGACATTAAAGAATGTTATTCTCAGCACTAACAGCTAAATTGAAATCTTACCCGAAAAATTAAAATGGGGAGATGCTATTTCACCGTTTAAAATAATGCAGCCTGATACTGGGACAAGATAAGCATGTCAGACTTCCTGAAACACACGCTACTGAAAACATCCGGAAAACATTTGCAGATCTAGTTATGATCATTTCTAAACATCAAATTAGATACATTCTCATCTCACTTTCAGGCCGAGGGAGCTGGCATTTGTCTACAGCCAGCTTTCTGGGTCATGTGGCGAGCAGGACTAAGCCGCTTCTGGCACAACGGGACACCGTGACAGAAACCAGAGCGCATGGAAATGCTGTTTACCTTCCCACCACAGTGGTACCTATTTATCTACTTGCACTGGTGTGCTTTTGAACTGCTAGGTTGGCAGGAGCTGGGACAGAGCAACAGGAGCTTACCCTGTCACGGGGATTCAAACTGCCAACCTTCTGACTAGCAAGCCCAAGAGGCTCAGTGGTTTAGACCACAGTGCCACCTGTGTCCCTTTTGCCCAAAGGGGCACTCAGAGCCATGACCCTGAGATTAAAGAGTCTTATGCTCTACTAACTGAGCTATCCCAGCTATCTAACATGGCAAAGGGAAACTCTTCCTTGACCCAAGAAGGACCCCTTTTATCATTCCTTACTCAACCCTGCATCCTCTGACCACCCCCCCTCCCAAAGCCTATCAACTTGATACTTCTGTAGAAAATCCTCCCCCCCCCCCGCACACCTTCTGTAGGCTACATACATATGCCAGTTCAGGGGCAGCTCTCATTGTTCATACAAGTGACATTATTTGTGCAAACCAATTTTCACACCATTTCTATCTTTCAGGTCTTCTTAAAGACAGTAGCGGACATGGTATCATTCCCATTCTGCACATTCACATAGAGAAGAAGAGAGGTGATGAATTAAAGGCAGTCAAAAGGGTGGGAGGCGGGGAAGAGTTCAAACAAGAACGGATGTGCCATGCAGAGAATTCAGCAGGGCGGTACTACCGAAGCTACCAGAGCACAATTCATCTCTGCCAACACACTTTATTCCTCTCCGACACAGAACTGTCATGTTGCAGGACTGTGGCTGCTTTTAGAAGCGATGGCTTTTAGTCTGGAATGAGTCACTTCTGAATGTTAAGAGTGAAAATGCAAGGAGCCCTTCTCTTTAAAAGAACCTTCGGTCTGGTCAAACTGCACCGGAGACAGCCTCTGATGATGACTTTGAAACAGCAACAGGCTGGTATGAGGGAGGAATTTCTTCAGGTATGCTTCTGGGAAGCCATGCCTCTTTCAAATGCCTCTGGGAAGTCACAAGGAGAACATGAGGACCACAGTTCTCTCTTGTTGTTGTTTCCCCAATGACCAACATTCAAAGGCAATTAGTAGCCACTGATAGCTTTACCTTCCATAAATATGTCTAAAGCTCCCTTTCAAGCCATCCAAGATGATGATCATCGCTTGTGCCAGCAAATTCCACAAGTTAACTATGTGCTGTATGAAGAACTGCTTCCTTTTGTTTGTCCTGAATTGCTGCCAGTCAGCTTCATGTGGATGACCTTGAGTCCAAGTGTTATACGGGGGTGTGTGTGAAACCTTTCTCTTCACTCTCTCCTCATAAGCAGATATCCCCACCAACCCCAAAAACAGAACTAATACTATTGCACCTCGCACCATTTCGAAATTATGTGCAATGCTAAAGCGAAATCAAAAATCTGTACAACTCAAAATACTGGGGAAAGGAACCACAAAGGGCTGGGGGATACACAAGACACAGCACACCAGTAATATAAACTACCAGAAATATTTCAGGAACTGACATTATTACTGAGACATCTGGAATGTTAATTTAAGTCAGGTGTAACTAATCTGCTCCGAGAACAGGCCCAGAAAAAAGGTCACAACCTCGCCTTGTAAAGACAAATAAGTTTTTCTTAGAAAGCAAATGCCGTGGCATCCAAACACTCAATTGAACCGTCAGACATATGGAGATGGCCTGAAGGGATCGTATGTATAAATATGGAATAATGATACATGAAAAGTATAATTATGAGCATTGCAAAATTATCACCTCAACCATATGAGCTCTCAATAAACTAATGATTCCTTTGTGATTTCATAAATTAAGCCTCAATGCTCCATTTCCAAATTTGGCAGCAGACTAGGGACCCATTTGGCAACAGGTTAAGATGCAGAAGAAGCCCGTTTAATTGTATTGTCATGGTTTGACTACAGCTGGGTTAAAACTCTTGTTGCCACAGGCTACCTTTTCCTAAATTCCTGTTGCCCAACAGTATACTAGCATTACCGTGTTTTTCTACACAAATGGAAGCTCCCAGATCCCTGTCACAATGACCTTTAAATCTGTTCATCTTCTTGTAAAAGTTTCATATTAAAGCAAAAAACTTAACTAACAGCCCTTTAATTTCCCCATTTGTTAGTACCTTTTCCAGTTTTGTTTTCTTCAGTTGTAAGTTTCCCAACCATGTATGTTGGACCAAGTGCTTTTGGTAAAATACTCTTTGTATTGGCAGATATTGAAAACATTGAAGTCTCTCCTCCAATTATTAACTCTATTCTGTGTCTGGACAATGCTTGCTCATTTATAATAAAGGGGTTGAATCCGTTCACTTTATTTATTTCCCAGTTTTGAAAAATATGAGTACACCCTTCTATACTGTCTTGTTATGGTATGATATTAAAAATGGAAGTCTGTGTACTTGCAAGGTCTAGAATCATAGTTCTGTTTTCCTATAATGTTACCTACGTATTTTGGAGAGCAACTAGCTCCTATCTCCTGAAAATGAAAGCTAAAAGTCTGACTCAGTTATCTTCAATAATATTTTGTCATGTACAGTGGCAGAGGATACAGTTATGGGTTTGTTGTTGTTTTTTAATTAAGTCTTTGGCTTTTTTAAACACTTTTGTACCTCAGCTTCCAAGTCTCACACACAGGGGCAAGCAGACTCCGGTAGATTTTACCCTTTAGTAAAGGCAATACCCTCAGCAAAAATGGAAAGCAGAAACTGGTGAATAATATGCTTTCATTAAAGAGTGATACTCTTAACATTGAAGAGAGCTGCCAATTGTATGAGAGAGATTAAGGGATTGCACATTGTTCCCTGAGGAAGAAGTTTGCTAGTATAATTTGGAGGAAGTATTATAATTCAGCCAAGCACTCAAAATGAGGTTGATTAGTTTGCCAACGACAAAAGGCAAAAATACACCCCACTGAGACCTGGCATTCTTAACTTTCCAAGTTCTACCATCATCTGTTGATTATGTGACAATAGCTTTCAGCACCACAATGGCTAAAAAAGACTTTGGTGGTAAAGGGGGCTGGGGGAGTAGAGATCTCTTTATGCTATGGGGCAACACTCTTAAGAGAATTTCAATTATAAGAACGTGAATGGAGTCTGAATGAATTCTACACATTAGTTGCTGCTGAGGATTTACAGCTTAGTATCATGTTTCTCTGAAGATTCTTGCTCTTGATTTGTTTCTACTGCAGTTCTGCAAAAAGACTCAAAAACCACAAACATTTAAGAGCACAACTAAAAGCCACAGTAGCGCCTTAACACAATCTAACAGAATTTTATTTGGCAAACTATTTTTTCAGAAGAACAAACTGTACCACTGAAGACAAATTAAGGTTTCTGAAGGTCACAAGATAAGGCGTTATCTATCTATCATCTATCTATCATAATAAATAAATAAACAATAAATAAATCTATCATCTATCTATCATCTATCTATCATCTATCTATCATCTCCCACCTGGCCTCTCACTAAACTGAAGGGTGAGACAAAATCATTTATGACCACAATAATCCCACAGTATAGTTATCCTCAATGAATTCAGTAGGACTTACTTCTGAGTAGCCAAGCATAAGACCAGACGTCAAATGTTTGGATTTGACTACAAATTTATATGAATAAATTAATATGGACCCTTGAAAGTTGTTAACAATTTATTCAGCAGCTGCCTATTTAGGAAGGCCCCAGGAGACCGGTAACAGGCTGGTTAATCCTTAAAGGAAAAGGTACCTCCCTGACCGTTAGGTCCAGTTGCGGATGACTCTGGGGTTGCGGCATTCATCTTGCTTTACTGGCCGAGGGAACCAACGTTTGTCCACAGACAGTTTTTCCAGGTCATGTGGCCAGCATGACTAAGCCGCTTCTGGCGGAAATACAGTTTACCTTCCCACCAGAGCGGTACCTATTTATCTACTTGAACTTTGACGTGCTTTCGAAATGCTAGGTGGGCAGGAGCAGGGACCGAGCAATGGGAGCTCACCCCGTCACGGGGATTCAAACCGCCGACCTCCTGATCGACAAGCCCTAGGCTCTGTGGTTTAGACCACAGCACCATTTGCGTCCTTAGGCTGGTTCAAATGCAGTGCTAATAATACCACCAGGTTGATCCAAATACCGTATTTTTCGCCCCATAGGACGCACCGCCCCATAGGACGCACCTAATTTTTTTTTTGGGGGGGGGGAAATAAAGAAAAAGAAATTTTCCCCTCCTCAGGCACGGGGCAGGCGCAGGGGAAGCCCGAGCTTCCCCTGACCCCAGCACCCAAAACAGCCTGCTATCCGCAAGCCTAGGGAGCCGCGCCAGTCTCCCCAGGCTTGCAGAGAGGTGCGCGAAGCCCGGGGGCGCTCTTCAGCGCGCACCAGGCTTCGGAATGCAGGCAGCTCTGCGCTACCCTCTGGAGCCCCACGCAGCTTAGCGCCAGGATCCAGAGGGTGGCGCAGAGCTGCAAGAAGCCCTGGAGCTTAGGCAGCTCTGCGCCACCCTCCAGAGCCCCGCGCGGCTTCACGCCGGGATCCGGAGGGTGGCACAGAGCTGCAGGAAGCCCTGGAGCCCAGGCAGCTCCGCACCACCCTCCAGAGCCCCACGTGGCTTCGCGCCGGGATCGGGAGGGTGGCGCAGAGCTGCAGGAAGCCCTGGAGCGCAGGCAGCCCCGCGCGGCTTCGCACCAGGATGTGGGGGGTGCTGCGGAGCTGCAAGAAGCCCTGGAGCGCAGGCAGCTCCGCGCCACCCTCCGCAGCCCCACGCAGCTTCGCGCCGGGATCCAGTGGGTGGCGCGGAGCTGCAAGAAGCCCTGGAGCGCAGGCAGCTCCGCAGCCCCGCACGGCTTCGCACCAGGATCTGGGGGGTGGCGTGGAGCTGCAAGAAGCCCTGGAGCCCAGGCAGCTCCGCGCCACCCTCCGGAGCCCCGCGCGGCTTCGCACCGGGATCGGGAGGGTGGCGCAGAGCTGCAGGAAGCCCTGGAGCGCAGGCAGCTGTGCGCCACCCTCCGCAGCCCCGCGCGGCTTCGCGCCGGGATCGGGAGGGTGGCGCAGAGCTGCAGGAAGCCCGGGAAAGCCTGCATTCGCCCCATAGGACGCACACACATTTCCCCTTCATTTTTGGAGGGGAAAAAGTGCGTCCTATAGGGCGAAAAATACGGTATATATTGGCCTATTTCTACCTCTCTCTTTTTTTAATGGTGACCCAGGCCATTCGTTGTGTGAGAATGTTCCTCACAACTGTGAGTGGAGTGGATAGAATTCCACAGGATGTGTGTGAAACAGTCAAGATCCAGTGATCCACAGGCATGCACCTCCAGATGATGGATATGTGAGACACCATTTAGGTCCCCAGGCATCTTCACTTGGTTGCACTTGGCCAATAGCCTGATGTAAAATGTGCCTGGCACCTGGGTAATTTTGAACACTGGTTGTGGAACATCTTGCCCCATGAAGTATGATTGGACCATTCCACCATTTCAGACAGTTATTAAAGACCGTTTGAAGGGTTATTGTGAAGAGGAAGGCAGAGACCAGACAATCTGCCTTGCATTATTTGGGGAAAGCATGCAATACAAATATTAAGATTCTATTTATCTGCAAAAGTTCATACGCAATTTATGTGGCCAAAATTTTACTTGCTTCTATAGAACTCCTACAAAGTTCCTAGACAAGGTTTGATAGATAACAGAGTACACTAATAATACATTGAATAAGACATGAACATTTTTAAATAGCTGCTGGAGAAGCCAAGCGTGTCTTGTAATATGAAGTGCCACCACATATTTAAACCTCTGTAATTTAAAACAGAACATTTGGAAGTGATGCACATAAAACTTTCTATTTCATACAGAGCAGCTTTATTTCATTAAAAAGGTGCAAGTGTCTGTGTGGAAATGTGGAAAGTTTAAGCACAGGGGATATCTATTAGCATTAGAAGTTAATTGATTTAGCCACAGGCCACAACAAAATATTTAAGCAAACAGAAAGCACAACAAATTAAACAGATGTAAGTTGTTCAATTTATCAGCAAATAAACCATGCCCATATTTACAAACTCTGCTCTTACTAGAACTTCCAGGAAATAAAAAAAAGTGTAATTGTGATAAAGCACTTAGCCCTTCTATCATAATCAAGAGTATTTTGTCTCTAGTTATGTTATGTTTCTTAGAAAGAACAGTACAACTGGAGGACATCTGAGTATATGGAACATTATAGGAGGACATGAGATTTTCCTGAAGCCTACACAAAATGAGATTTTTGGTACACCAGAAGGGACCTGGAATGTCCACAACTGTTTGGTGATAGAGCACTGCAGCTATCACATTTTACTTCTCTGATATGACTTCCTCCTTCACCGCTTTTGCTAGGAGAAGAAAGATTTTGACCGTCAAGGCCTTTCCCATTATGTTGGACCTAGAGTGAAAAATTCAGGCATATTATGAGAACTCTGAAGGGCATAAGTTTTCAAAATACATGTCAGTGAAGCAGGACTGGATTTGTATTTGCATATACCGGGTAATTTACTGAGTAGACACTATAGTAAATTTAATACCCACAATAATTATCTATTGACAAATACTTGGAAAACACTAGTATACTGTAGACAGGGCCCAAATTTTGGCAGCCAAATTTTGGCAGCCATAATTTGTGGTCACCCCAACTTCTCCACACACATGCAAATTTATCCCAGGCTCCTGGTACACAGAAAAGAGATGGGAGCCTATTTCTCTTCCGATGTCACTGGACATCATCCCAGGAAATGTTCAGTGATAATGGGAGTTTCAGTCCAGCAACATCTGGAAGGCCACAAATCCTGCTTTCACTTCATGTTAGGCTTTGAAAAACCCCAGAAGCAATGAAGTTAGTTCTTATTCCTTCTAATGGTCCGAAGTCCAGTTATGTGAGAAAGTGACTGTGTCTCACAAGTTCTCTATGGATTCCGGAAAAGCTAAGAGAGGGACAAAGTCTGTCTCTCTTGCTGGGCATGAAAGACCCAGTCCCTCCAACTTCTCTAACTGCAGGGGAAAGGTCCTTCACTTTGTACTAGCATCCAGGGCAGGTAACTGCTGAAAAGATTGGTTGCAAAATTTCTACCCCAATGTTTCTTTATAAATTCAAAGCAACTTGAGAAAATGACCAACACAACAATCAGCATAATAATAATAATAATAATAATAATAATAATAACAACAACAACAACAACAACAACAACAACAACATGCCAATACTAAACTACACTAGAATGTTGGTGAAAAGCCTAAAAGCACACACAAGAAGCTTAAAAGAGAGGGAACCAACCACAACTTTCTAGGGAAGGAGTAAAAGACATGTAAAAGACATTGTTGGTCCCCAGAATCTAGCTCAGTGAACAGATGTGGGGAGAATGGTATCACGTTTTGCCTAAGGAATCTCATTGCAGGGTTACCGGTAGTTCCCTGGGAAGACTCATTGGTGGTCTTCTTGTGGTGAACTAAATAAATTGAGACATGCATAGGATTGAGTGTACAAGACTACAATCTTAGGCTGAAATCCTACACACACTTAAAGGTAAAGGTAAAGGTACTCACTCTATAGAGGCCAGGAGCCAGCGCTGTCTGCAGACACTTCCAGGTCACGTGGCCAGCGTGACAAAGCTGCATCTGGCGAGCCAGCACAGCACATGGAACGCCGTTTACCTTCCCGCTGGTAAGCGGTCCCTATTTATCTACTTGCACCCGGGGGTGCTTTCGAACTGCTAGGTTGGCAGGCGCTGGGACCGAACGACGGGAGCGCACCCCGCTGCGGGGATTCGAACCGCCGACCTTTCGATCGGCAAGTCCTAGGCGCTGAGGCTTTAACCCACAGCGCCACCCGTGTCCTTACCTGAAAGTAAATCCCATTAAACTCAATAGGACTTACACCTGAGTAGACACACATAGACTTGCACTGATGGTGGCAGAAACTACAGGCACAAATACAGACTTCTGTGAAGGTGTTTTCAGCCAAAGGTTCTTAAGGCCAATTTAAAACATAACTCAGCCCTGATGTAGACTACTAAAAGGGGAGGAAAATGTTTCCACAGAGCAGCAATCTGTGCAAAAGGAGTAACATTTATAATGAGCTTATCATATAAACCAGACCAACAATAGGGAGTCTATCTCACAGACACACCACCTGGCAGGAACTGGTATGCATTCACATTCCATACGATTCAGATAGATGATCCAATAAACCTAATTACAATCATTATCTCCAGTCACCCCCTACATAAGCTTCCGACACATCAGCTCTGAGATAACGGCAGCCTTGTGGGAGTACCCTCTCAACTGGTCCTAGTCTGGAAGTTCCAAGTCAGCAGCCTGAGTACAACTTTGAAGTGGATTGTAAAGAGATCTAGCCAACAGCCCTCTCCTACGATTGGCTTAAGATGAGCACCACAATACTCCTGAGTCTCTGAACCATCATTTTCCACTGGTACTGGACTTGGTTCAGTTTGTTTTCCAATCCTCTCTGTGCATTCCCTTTTGTATTCTCATCCCTTGTGTTTTGAGAACTTTATCCCATGCTTTGACAAAGGAGAGATGTGTACACTCAGGGTCATGATAGTCTGTTTGTTGGAGTTTTCTAAGGGGAGGAGGGTATTCCTGAAGAGTGAGAGAGACAAAGAGAGACAAAGAGAAGGTGTCTATTGTGTGGACGTGGTTTCAGTTAAAAATCATGGTTTTGCAGTGCACTCTTTTGGAGAGGCATAGGCAAACTCGGCCCTCCAGATGTTTTGAGACTACAATTCCCATCATCCCTGACCACTGGTCCCATTAGCTAGGGATGATGGGAGTTGTAGTCCCAAAACATCTGGAGGACCGAGTTTGCCTATGCATGCTTTTGCAGATGGAATTGCAATGCTGGCTTTGTGCATACAGTGCTGACCAGCACTGTCCTTTCTACTTCTCCATTCACAGAGCTAGGGATCTTAGCTCTGTGATCCTACCATTCAGGTCGGTAGCTGTGTTGGTCTACCTATCTGAAGAAGTGTGCATACACACGAAAGCTTATTCCCAGAACAAACCTAGTTGGTCTCCAAGGAGCTACTGGACAATTTTTTAATTTATTTCAATCTTTTGCACAGTTCAGCTGCATCACCCAGATACCTTGCAGTGGCATAAAACACTGTCACCTTACACCCAAGACACTCGGCTGCTATCCTATACAGGTTAGCCACTCCTTGACAGTAGATATTGCCAGGTTTTTAGTGATAAATAATGCTTTGAATGAATTCACAACAGCATCAAATTGAAAACTAAATAACTCTGGGTGTCCCGTCTAAACATACTGCAATTTAGACTTTGTAAAAATCCACAACATAGAGATTGCTGTCAGACTGAACTGCAAAGTTGAAGGCTATATTATGCCTCTCATCTACTAAGAGATGCCTTTTCAACTGTGATAGGGATGGAATGGGAAAATACAGTAAAGAAAGAACAAAAAGTTCTGTATTCCGAATTGAAATCGTAGTAAGTGTGTGACCTGCCACACACTAAATTGCCCTTGCCTCCTGATTGCCCGATGTACCCAGAATTCAATCCAGTGCCTCATTCTGAATGAAGCCCCTATTTGAACTGGTTATAAAAGAGGATTGCTGTAAATGCAGTGTCATTCTTTGGTTTCCTGCCAAGCAGTGTTCCAGAGTCTGTTCAGCTGGCAGACAATCCTCTTTGCACAATGTGTCATCTGAAGTCAGCTTTTACAATACTGGGGAAAACAACCTTCATATTGCTCTCCACTCTTATTGCTCCACTTAAAAAAAAGAAAGGAATTATGTGTTGTGTATCATTCTGCTATCTACTTAAGATAAGAAAAGGAAAACTCTGCCTAGCAGGCTTCACTACTTACTACTATCAGCAACCCAGTACCTAAGTCAGGAACCTGTTTCTCTGAAGTTGCTAGAATAATGTTGGCACAAAGCACTGATAACAAACAAACAAACGAAAAACACAAACCCCTCTGGGTAAAAGTCTCTATCCCACTCTGCTTTTTCCCAGAGGAGGCTGTCTCCCCAATCTCCAGAAATGAGAACTGCTTATACAGTGTCTCTCTGTCTTATCAGGATTAAGTCATAGTTTACAGATCCTCATCTAGCCTGTCAACAACCCCAGGCTAGATCCAGCACATCTACAGATTCTCCTGAGTCAGAAGGAATGGCTAGCTAAGTATCATTGGCTTTCACACTTCAAATCCTCATAAATGGAATCCTGTGGCATCCTAAGCACAAAAGCTATGGGTAGAGTCCTTCAATGCTACTGTCTGCTAGGAATTCTCTATGTTGAAGCACCATAACACTGTGCCACCAATCCTTCGAATTACTTCAGGAGGGTGTCATGGCCCATGGTATCAAAGGCTGCCAAGAGGTCAAGGAGAATCAAAGGGCTAGTATTTTTTTCTGTCTGATAAAGGTCATCACAGAGGGCAACCAAAGCTGAAACTGGGCCAGAGGCCAGATTGAAATGGGTCAAGATAATTCACTTTATCCAGATGTGCCTGTAGTTACCTGGTCACCACACTCTGGATTACTTTGCCCAGAAAAATAATATACAAGGTGGAGGCTGTCCAATATCTCAAGGTCCATGGAGGGCCACTTCAGAAGGGGTCATGGCATCACCTCTTTCAAAGCCTTTGACACAATCCTCTCCCACAAGGCATTAACAGTTCCTTGGGCCCAGCCAGATAACTCTTGGCTAGCTTGTACCCACCATGAGATATTGTCCTAGACTTTTAACTTACACTTACATTCTTGAAAAAACATCAAATGTCTTTATGGTAAACTACCCTTCTAGTAGCTGAAGGTGACCTTTCAGACCATCTTCCCTACCATCAACAGCCCACCAACAAACATTTTAAACAAGTATTAGTACAGTGCCTTTCTTCAAGCAAACAGGCACCATGTCTCAGGGGGAAAGGACAGTGTGATCCTACTCAGTGTAACCCTATGCATGTCTACTCAGAAGTAAATCCCATTGCATTCAGTTAGAATTTCTCCCAGGTAATGCAGAAAAAGGGGAAACTTCTTTAAAAGGTAACCTAGCATGGCATGGTGCTAAGAACAATAAAACATGGAAGATCAGAGGGCAAGGGGCAGAATATATTGAATGTAAATCCAATGAAGGAGGGGGGGAGGTGAATGAGAACACTAAAATGGGAGCAAAAACAAGTGGGACATGCTGAACTCTAAACTCTACCCCCACACTACACTAATAGTATAGCAAAAGCTGAAAATGCACAGTTGCATCAAAGACGAAAACGAAACATAGAAGTTAGGACACACATGAAGATTTGAGGAAAATAGAGACTCATGAACGGACAAGCAGATGGTGATTGACTTCTGCAGGCACATAAGAGTAATTGAAAATGCAAGTCATAGACACAAAGAGGGTGGCAGACAACAAGCAAAGTATTGGCCACACATCCTTGGAGCAGATGGTTTGTGCTGGAATAATCCCATGCCAGCAAACAATGAGAAAAGCATGTGTGCCCAAGAAACAAGAGATGACAAGTGGTTGTCTGGCCTGGTTAATCCAGGACTGCAGGGCAGAGGGAGCAGTGGGGGAGAGACCTAGCTGGCAAATCCTGCTGCCAAGATGTATCCAAAAGGGCACCTTTAAAGTTAAATTCACAGGAGCCAAAGCTGGCATGAAGAATGTGCAAACTCAACATCTCAGCTGCTTTAAATACCAATAAGCCATGCCATCTTCAACTTCTAACCTGGAGTCCTCTAGGTGTTTTTGACAACAACACCCATCAACCCCAGCTAGCATCTTCAGAGTACCAGGTTGGGAAAGGCTGATTCAGATAATCTAATTGCTTGCTGTATACTGACATCCTTCATTTTTGCAGCCCTCGTATTAAATACATTGCGGCCTTGTTCCTGTCCAATAATCATAATGAAATAAGGTTTGCTTCTTGATTACAAAATGAGGCCATAGATCCCTGTGGAACAGCAGCCACTGCTAATTCTATGCTCTGCTGGCCTAAGGCCTGGATTTGCAAGTTCCACAGTATCAGAGAATTCCAACTTAAGCCGATGCAACACCAGCTATACTCCCTCCTCACTTCAAACACATGAAAAGCATTTTCTCCTCAGAAGTTGAGTGGAAGCTGGGCGATCTTACCATCATCATTCATAATGAAATGTACAGCTTAGGAGTTGTGCTAAAGTGAAGTGTCTGTCATGTCATGGACGAAGATTGCAAATAAGGAATGTCAGAAGAACAGCAAAATTAGCTGGTGGCAACTCTGTGGTGTTCACATGTTGACACTAAGCCCAGGTACATGTTGTCTCTAAACACAAGCTTTTGTGTGAATGATACAGGTACACAGACTATACATTCATTGAATATTACATGTGAATATGTACATGTAATATACATTCGGTTCAACTATCTGTGTAAACAGGTACACAGACTGTACACTTGTTGAATGTAACATGCAAGCACGCCTACTTTTTCAAAGCCAAAAGAGAAAGGACAGTAACAATTACTAGTAATAGTTACCAACTGCAAACAGCTTATTAGGCAAGCTCAACAGTTTGCAAGTTTTTAGGTTTGTTTACAAAAGACAAGTAAAATAAAGTTGCTAAATTAGATCACTCTTCAGGGCAGGCATGGCCATACTCAGTCCTCCAGCTGTTTTGGGACTACAGTTCCCATCATCCCTGACCACTAGTCCTGTTAACTAGGGATGATGGGAGCTATAGTTCTAAAACAGCTGGAGGGCGAAGTTTAGCCATGCCTGCTTTAGGGCATAGCCCTCCAGATGTTGCTGGACTACAACTCCCAACATTCCTGAGCATTAGCCCTCCTAGCTAGGGATGATGGGAGTTGAAGTATAACAACATCTAGGGTCATAGATTCCTCTCCCCCAACCTCTATGATATCAGAAAATTTTCCAGTGCAATCTGAAAGATTCCCAGTGCAAATGACCCTAATGTGCATGGGAACATTTTCCAAACATTCCTGTTGGGAAAGAATCCCAATTCAGAAGTTTCTGGAAAACCTACATCACTGCCCATGAACTTCAAAAATAAATCCCAGATCAGCTTAAACAGGTGGTGAACCTATTGTGGCTGCCAATTGCAACCTTACAGGTCAGGGATGTAAATGGGGTAAAAGTGCTTTAATATGGAGACAGGCCATGAACAGGAGAATTAACTCTTGCTCCTCCAGAGAATGACAAATCCAGCAGATGGAACAGCAGCAAAAACAGGACACAAAGACGTTTCCTTTCAAAGGGAGTTAGACACTGACCTACACAAAGTGGGACAAAACAGTATCTAGGGAAGAAAAGGAGACAGAAATAGTCGCCTGCTCTTGGAACATGGAAAATCCATTACACCAAGCTCACACTGCCCCGTGCCACAAGAAGTCTGCAGAGTTAATAAGGAATGCCACGGACCAGCAGGATACAGTTTTAACTCAGCAAGCATTATGCTACAAGATGATATTTCTTTTAAGGTAAACCAAAACCTGCATTTTAACGCTTTCCTCTGAAGTCTAAACTACTCACCTCCTCATCCAAATACCCCACCCAAATACCCATTATCTACACTGCAATTATCCAGAACCTGTGCCCTTTTGCATGTAATTTGGTATCCATTTACTTGTAAGATATTAAGGCTGCTGCTTATCTGGAAATTATGCATGTGCCCCAAGCAACGGAGATATTCTGTAATTATCTTCAACTTTACATTGCTATGCAAACAATCTCACCAGGATTCGTGTAGGAGACCTATTATTATCCCAAGTAGCAAGAAACTATTAAATAATGAGATTCATTGGGAGCAATTGTCCAGGGAGAGCACAGGCAACCACTCCCGAGTCCATTGTTTCCCATAAACAGTTAATGCAGGGCTGTGGTTTTTCGTTTCACAGCTCCTAGTCCATCCACTGGGCTCCCTCCTCAGCAGTGTCTGAGAAAGTCAGAGTGCCTCACATGCATTAATAAATTAAGCCTCAGTGCTCTTGCGAGAGGAGGGGAGGAGTATTATTTTTCCCCTAAGTGCAAGTGGTGAAACTGAGCAAAGAGAGGTTGCCCTAGGTCAAACAACGAGACACTGGCAGGCACAAATGGAAGAATGGCTTCCATTCTTGCATTTTAAACCCCACAAGCCTATTTCTCATGAAAGCCATGACAATTACGTTGACCAGCAGCAATCTTCTCCCCCTCAGTGTATACTCACACAACTTCCTGCTGCCATTAGCAAAAAGTAAATAAACGAAATTGCATCACAAGCTACAGGCTGTCTGAGCTAGGAAGATCTATTACCCCTCCACACACATACACACACAAAGATGAAAACAGTTGCAAGGCTGAAAAATAGTCCTTTGGGAGCAGCCAGTCTCTTCTCTCCGGATAAGTCATTTCACAATGCAGTGTTATCTCGTTATGAATGGATTCTGTCACCGAGGGCAGGCAAGCACTGTTTAAAGGGAGGGAGGGGGGAGCCTAGGCTGATTGGCGCTAAGGATTGCAGCTTGTAATCAAACGGGAGATTAAAACAGTTGCTCATCTGTGGACAAAGAACTTTTCAGGTGGGATATTTCTCTCTCACACACAGCCCCCCACAAAAAAAAATTATTTGCTATCCTAAAGGTACAGGTACTAAAATCAGAATATTGTTCTGTTTCCCCACCACCACCACCCTCTTCCTTTTTCTAGAATGAATGAGAATTGGTGTCTGAGAAATTCAATAGGGGTCTTTAGTGAAACCCCACACAATGTAGCATGAGATGTGGGGCGTTCTGAATGGAATTTCAGCAATTCTGCAGAACATCTCTGGGAAAGGCATGAGAAGAACTGATGCCTTTCAGAACCCTCCAGTTCCTACAAATCTAAAAAGTCACCCTTCCTCTCCCCTCCCCACCCCGCTCCCGCCAGAAAAAAAGAGCAAGCTTAGCTTTGATTCGTGAGAGAAAAACTCCTGCCTCACTTTTGCTAAGGACAACTGCACAGATCTCGCTCAGGACTCTTTCACAATCGCTCGTTTGAGAAGTTGCTAACAAAACCTTCAGCGACTGCCTGTCACAAACCACTTGGCCAGGGACAATAAGGCGTTTATTTATCCGAAAAACCGTTTGCTTAGCTCGCTGCTACAAGCCTGGACAGACCAAATATTTTTTTTAATGGGAAAAAATAGCCTACGCTAGTCATTCGCAAAGCAGACCCACTGAAATCAATGGGCACGTTTAAATCCATTGATTTCAATGAGTTTACTCTTGAGCATGGCCAGCGTTGGCTCTGATCACATACGCCCAAAGCAAGGGCTAGAAAAGTTCTGAACTGCTCCCTTAGCCTTTCGCTCCCGAGTCTCAAAAACGAGCCTTTTCTTGTTCCAGCATCACCCCTTGTAACTAACTGGAGCTGAACAGAGCCGTGGCTATTTTGGAGTCTGGCTGTGCGTAAAGCAGCCTCGGGGAGCGGCCCCTCTTCCGAAAACTTACCTCCAAGGGACCAGAAAAGCATCTCTGGCTGGATCCCGGGTTATTACTTTTCCCTCTCTCTCTCTTGTCTTTTCGGATGTTCGAGACAAAATCCAGGAATGCTGGTGGAGAGGAGAGCGCGCAAGCCTCTAGGAAGGCAACAGACAACAACAGCACGAGATCTTCTTGGGACTTCCCGAGAGCATTTCCCTGAAAAGTGGCGGAGGCACCAGACGGATCCAGGCAGGTTAATATTCCGCGCACCACCCCCCTAAAAAAAGGGGGGGAGGCTGCGGAGACTTTGGAGAGAAGTTGGAGGCGACTCGCGCCAAGGCCCCGCTTCCCGCGCTCCACGCGCCCGCCGGAGACGACAGAGGCGCAGACAGGAAACTCCCCGCTGGAAACTCTTCCCCAGAAGGAAGAGTGGCCTGGGAGCGAGCCGGTCCTGGTGCTTCTCCGGCCCGCGCGCCCGCCCGCCCGCCTCGCGGCTGCTCCTTCAAAGGTTGCCGTCGCTTTTGTGCCTCCGCTTTCTCCTCTGCCCTCCTCCTCCTCCTCCCTCTCCTCCTCCCTCCTTCATGACACAGACAGCCCAGATGGGAAGAGCCTGCCGCTGAAGCCAGGCCGGTGCCCCATCCTGAAAGCTGATCCTGCTGATCTCATCACCGAAGGCTACTAATCCAATGGCCAGGGAATTAAGAACAGATGGTGACGCCCCTTCTCTCCTCTCTCTCTTTTTCTAACCTCCCCCCCACACCCAACCGCAAAAAAACACGACCATTTAGCCTACAGGCAGAGAAGCAAGCAAACGCGCACACACGCGCGCGCGCGCGCCCCAGACACCCGAGTCCACACCAACAGGCTGCAAAAGGGCAGCGGATCTCCTAGCCAACGGTGGCACAGGCTGCGTTTCCTGCCTGCGCGCCACACCAGAGTTCCCTGGCCGGCGTTTTACACCAGGCGGGGAAGCTGCATTATTTAACCCCTTGTGCATAATCGGTGCGAGTCAACCTCTGGAAAGGTGGGGGGTGGGGTGGTTTTTGCAATTTTAGGTGCATGTGAGTGTTCTTACAAGGGTGTGGCTTGTCTATTATGTCACTAGCCATTCAAGGTTTTTTTGTTTTAGAACATCCAGTTTTGTTTTGTCTTCTGAATGGGGTGTTTAGCAGAGTTATTTATTCTCTGGCTTTTGGGGGACACTGAGGTGTGGTGAAGAGGGAGCAGATGCATGTATTGCCGTTGTATTTTTACTGCTAGGGCGGGGAAGAGCTGCGTGTGGGATTTTCTGCCTCTTGTGCCAAAAGAACCAAGCTGGGTACTACGCACCCTTTTGACATTTGCCGCTCTGGCTTGAGCTAGCTTGAGCTGACCGAGAGTACTCCTTTTTTGTCTGTGCTTTATGAAAAAGCATAGATGCTATTTTTCACTCTTGCTGGACATAATGGGAGCTCAACAAGTGGAACAGCTGTTCTTTCTTAATTTGCATTCATTTAAATTTGGTCCGTCCTTTCAGTTTTTAAGTTTCAGGGGTTCAAAACACCTCTTTTCATGAGAGTGCTTCCCTTGCAAATAGATATTACAATTTATCAGCAGTGATATAGTATTACCTCCCCTTAAAAATGTGATTTTATTTTTATTTGTCTTTCACCACCACCACCTTTAAGAGTCTCTTAAATCCAGTCTATCTTTAAGGCAGTTTGGTTTGAAATAGCAGTGCTAGTTCTTAATTTATTTACTATTTATATGTATTAGCTATGTCATAATATACATTTTCTAGGCAAGGGTGTTTCTACTATAGCAATTGTGTGGAGCAGCTAATCGAAAAGAGGACTCATACCCTTGCAATATTGTCATGCTCAATGCTCTCATAAGCTTCCATAAATCAATAGGTACTCTGCTAAAGTTCAGTTTTCATTTACTTCAGTCATCTCCATTTCAGATCAACATATAGTTCAGCATACTGTTAAACCTAAAATACCATGTGTTGTTTCCAGTGCTGTGCAAGAGATGTTCTCCTTTCACAATAGGATTTCCCCTTCCTCTCCTCTTCCCATGCAAATATGCTCCGGAGGGTTTCCAAATGCTGAGGGTGCACAGGAGGACAGCAGAGGTGGGAGAAGTCTTGTTACAGAAATGGAAGTCTAACCCTAACCCCATGCGATCAAGACAAATGAGTTATTTATTCACTCTACCTTTATCCCACCTTTCTTTTACTGAACTCAGTGCAATGTTCATACATTTCCCAGGCATTCTCCCATCCAGGCACAGACCAGAACCTGATTAGCCTAAACAAGATTGCTGCATCACGTGCCTTTGGATTATAACCCTGACACAATTGACTACATGGCCAATATAATATATAGTGTCTGGATGACTTCATTGTGGCCACTGGAATTTGGCTAGAGCAGCTTTCCTTGCGTATAGCATGTTATATATTGAAATAAGTACTGTAAGATTTCCTGCATTGCAATGGGTTGGACTATCCGTGTTTCCCAACCTGGAGTCTCCAGTTGTTTTTGGACTACAGCACCCATCATTCCTAGCCACTGGCCTTGCTAGCTAGGGATGATGGGAGTTGTAGTCCAAAAACAGCTGGCAACCAAAAGTTGAGAAACACTGGACTAGATGACCCTTGGGGTCCCTTCCAATTCTACCATTCTGTGATTCCATGAATCAGTATGGCTAACTTAACCCAGCAACACCCCACCCCCTGCTCACACACAATCAAAACATGCTGCAACCAACTATGACTTGGACCCTCTGATCTCTTGCACCAACAAAAACAAGATGCCTATCCATGTGATGCTGAAATAAAAAGCTCCACTCATGTACTATGTAAAGAATGAAAGTTTAGTGTCTCCCTCGACTCCCCCCATTCCCCATTTCTCTTTTCTCCTCAACTTCACATTGCCTATAACAAAAATGTCTCAACCTGACTGCAATTGACCTGTGCGAAGGATTCTATGATTTGAAAACAAGAGACACTGAATGAGCTTTTGTTACTTATGGAAGAACTTTTTATGAAAACCTACTTTCCAAAGTCAGTATTGTACTTATTTATTGATAAACAGAGAGAAAAGTATACATTCCCTTCAGTGTTACAGACTAGTACATCAGAAACCTATACAGTCATACCTTGGAAGTCAAACGGAATCCGTTCCGGAAGTCCGTTCGACTTCTAAAATATTCGGAAACCAAAGTGTGGCTTCTGATTGGCTGCAGGAAGCTCCTGCAGCCACTCGGAAGCCACGGAAGCCCCGCTGGACGTTCGAGTTCCAAAAAACGTTCGCAAACCAGAACAATCACTTCCGAGACTGCGGCATTCGGGAGCCAAAACATCCAAGTACCAAGGTGTCCAGGATCCAAGATACGATTGCATTTTGTTTCTGAACACCAGGTGCTGGGACTACCCGCAAGTGGGGAGAGTGCTATTGGGTTCAAGTCCTGCTTGTTAGCTTCCCACATCTTCATTGGCTATGTGAGAACAGGATGCTGGACGAGATGGGCCATTGGCCTGACCCAACAGGGCTCTTCTTATGCTATATTGATGTGCCAATGAAAAATAAGTGTTGTTATTTAGTCGTTTAATTGTGTCCGACTCTTCGTGACCCTATGGACCAGAGCACACCAGGCACTCCTGTCTTCCACTGCTGCCCACAGTTTGGTCAAACTCATGTTAGTAGCTTCAAGAACACTGTCCAACCATCTCGTCCTCTGTCATCCCCTTCTCCTTGTGCCCTCCATCTTTCCCAACATCAGGGTCTTTTCCAGGGAGTCTTCTCATGAGGTGGTCAAAGTATTGGAGCCTCAGCTTCAGGATCTGTCATTCCAGTGAGCACTCAGGGCTGATTTCCTTCAGAATGGATAGGTTTGATCTTCTTGCAGTCCATGGGACTCTCAAAAATAAGTGAACTGCTAGTAAAAGTTACAATGATTTTTTTTCTTTAAAAAATGACCCCTAATGAAACACTGTTTAACTTCTACGTTATAACATAATGTGGTAAATAGAAAGCTTTCATGCAGGCTCCCAACCAGCATATTATCATCTGCCGAAAAGAGCACATACTTTTGTCGAGGTTTATCCCCAGCATGTTAAAAATAGCAACTGTCTGTGCTACAACCATTATTTCATTACTGAAGATGGTATATGCTTCACTTAAAGTGGAAAGCTGCTATGACAGCGTATATAACATCCAAACACTTCCTCTGACAACTTATATAACTCTCCTTAAAAGAGGATCAGCGATACTCTCAGTAGCATTATCCGTTTTCAACTTCTTCAGAACCTGACCTTTTCACACAGAAACACTGCCAAAGCGACTGATTTTGAAAGAGATGTGGTATATGTGTATAAAGGGAAGAAAGAAGTGTGTGTGTCTTTCTCTCTGTGTGTTGCTAAGGGATTTTGTGAGAGTATATGTTTAAAAGAAAAAAAAATCACTGGCAGGACAAGTAGGCAAAAGAAGCACCATCGACAATGCAATGCCACTGCCCAAGATTGTCCTCAGAGGCTCTGCTCTTGGGCAGACCACTAAAGTTCGTCAAGTAGGTAGATACTAGAAATAGGGACTTTTCAGTGGTGGCTCTATACTTGTGGAGTTCCTGCCCAAGAATTTAACTTTCCCCCCTGGTGGCTTTTAAATGGTCCCTAAAGACTTTTTCATTCCAGCAAGCTTTTTATTGATTCTAAGAACCTCAAGGGAGATTGCACCATGAAATCACAGAATTACAGTTCATCCAAATGCCCAGTGCTATCACTTGTGGCTTGGTTTTGATCACATTACATGTCTAAATTAGTATCTGTTATTGTCAACAACAACTGTTTCAAGAATGGCTGCTGTTAATAATGTAAATTACCTTACTGCATTGCATTTCCCTCTGATCTCCTCGTTCATAACTCCCTCCATCCAGTGTGTGTGTGTGTGTGTGTGTGTGTGTGTATGTATGTATAGTTACATAGTCAGGATAACACTTCATACACCTGATGAAGGGAAATGTAGTCCACAAAAGTTCATTGCACCCACATCAGGTCTTCTCTAAGGGAACAGCCAGCTCCTTCATAGCTCCAAAAAGCACAACTTTATCCTTTTCTTATTTTGATGTCGTCTACTGCTGCTGCTTCCTTTAATTTATTTTTTGCACAGACTTTTGGCTTGTCCTCGCCATCAGAATAAGCACGAATCATCTCCACCTATCACAGTTTCGGTCATCTTAGCTCCCATTGAGATGGATATCCAGAACAATATTCATTATCAACACTACTTTGTCAAGCCTCAAGAGGCATTGCCTCACGGAAACTGACACTGATAGCTCTGCTCACAAAATTCTGATAGGAAATGCATACCAATATGGACATTCATGCAAGATACATTCATAAGAGACCCAGGATTGGCTGACCCGCTCCTGCCAAGTGGATACTTGGTAGCAAACTTGGTTTTATTGCTTTGTAATGCATGGAATTTGGGACGCGGGTGGCGCTGTGGGTAAAACCTCAGTGCCTAGGACTTGCTGATCGTAAGGTCGGCGGTTCGATTCCCCACAGCGGGGTGAGCTCCCATCATTCGGTCCCAGCTCCTGCCCACCTAGCAGTTTGAAAGCACCCCTAAGTGCAAGTAGATAAATAGGTACCGCTTTATAGCGGGAAGGTAAACGGCGTTTCCGTGTGCTGCGCTGGTGCTGGCTCACCAGCTGCAGCTTTGTCACGCTGGCCACGTGACCCGGAAGTGTCTTTGGACGGCACCGGCTCCCGGCCTCTTGAGCGAGATGAGCACGCAACCCTAGAGTTGGACACGACTGGCCCGTACGGGCAGGGGTACCTTTACCTTTAATGCATGGAATGGGCCACAGAAACATGAGTACACAAACATCCCATATGCACTTAACGCACATGGATGTACCTAAAAACATTGTGGGTACATGAGCATGAGTGTGTGCACACCCTTTAGGAAAAGCCAGTTCTCCATTTGTGTTCCTGAAACCATATTTCTCCCATATATCACAGTGATCCTGGGAAATGTGATTTACCCTACACAGAGCTACAATTCCTAGCACCCTTAAACTATAATTCCCAGGATCCCTTGGGGGGAGTCATGTGCTTTAATCATAGGGCATGAATATGGCCTAAGTGAAGGCAGCTTCAGATTTTTGTCTTAGTCTTTTGAAGAAACTGAGAAAAGAATGGTAGGTAATCTCTTGCTTTCATGGTTCATTGCTTCTCTGAATACATTGCAAATATAGGTATCATAAAAGCAGTACAGGCCATGATAACTTAATTAATGTCGGCCAGATTCATTCTCGTTTTCTAGGAAGAGCTGTCTTGCTTTCAGGTCTGTAGCCAAGTTCATAATGTGTAATCTTTCGAGAAATGATTTGTGATTATTATTTTTAAAAAATCCAGTTGCCTTATAAACAGTGCTTGTCATTGTGTGAAAAATCAGACTATGATATCAACAGGCCTGCAAGCCTTGGAACAAAATAAACTCTTTTGAGCCCCAGCAATGAAGCAAGCACAAACCAAATATTTGTTTTCCTGACTGTTTACAGGAAACATTCCAAAGTAAAAGAAATGCCTTCACAATTCCTTTTACGCTTTGCTCATGCCTCACTCTCATCAAAGTTGCAGTCCTTAAGGTTATGTCAGGTTCAGCTAACGTAATTTGATTTCTCCGTGGATCAAGGATGCTAATATAAAACTATTTCTCCATGTAAAGTGGAGAAAGCATTTTTGCAACTCCTGTTTCATCCATTCTGTACACGGCTTAGCAGAAAAGATGGGCTCCCTTTCCTCCAACACACTGGAAGTATAATATCACTGAGTTCGGGCAAATGTAGAGCTCCCAGAAAAGTAGATTGAATCAGTATTGAATGGATCCATACATCCTGTATTTTCTTTTTCTTTACAAAAAAAAACAAACTATTCAAAAGAGTGGCTCAAGAGTTCAAAAAGTGATGGAATATACTCTGCAAAACCTTGACGTGTAGTCCAGAATGAGCCTATGCACAACACCACGGTAAACTGAGAGGCCTGTGAAGGCACCTGTAGCAGAGATGGAAAGTGTGTGGCCCTTCAGATGTTGTTGGATTCCCAAATTCCATCACCTTCAGCCAGCATGACCAACGGTTTGCCATTCCTAACCAAGGACATGCACACACACAAACAACAGGATTGCAGTGAAGAGGAGAGAGTACAGAGGGGCAGCCTGGCTGGTTTTAAGCAGAGGTTGGGTGGCCATCTGTCATAGATGCTTTAGTTGAGATTCCTGCATTGCAGGGGGTTGGACTAGATGAGCCTCAGGGTCCCTTCCAACTCTATGGTTCTATGATTCCCTCACACTGACGAAATCTGTGGAGAAATGGCAGTGGTTGTGTCCTTATAAATATCTGTTGTTTTCTTCCATGGCCAGTAGGATTGTGAAAACCCTTGCCCAAAAGATGCTTGAATCTTTAAGAATTGTACTGCAGAAGGAACTGAGTTATTTACAGTGGTACTTTGGGTTAAGTACTTAATTTGTTCCGGAGGTCCGTACTTAACCTGAAACTGTTCTTAACCTGAAGCACCACTTTAGCTAATGGGGCCTCCTGCTGCTGCCGCACCGCCACCGCATGATTTCTGTTTTCATCCTGAAGCAAAGTTCTTAACCTGAAGCACTATTTCTGGGTTAGCAGAGTCTGTAACCTGAAGCGTATGTAACCTGAAGCCTATGTAACCCGAGGTACCACTGTATTCAGAAGTACCAAGATAAAATAGTTCCCTCAAATCCCACAGCTAACATTTTCTCAGTCCTACATGGAGAATGTCACTGACCAGGAGACTTAGTACCACTCTGCAACCATATAGTGGTAAAAGCAGACGAAGGTGCTCTGGTTTAAGTTAGTCAGGATTTGCAAGACCCATTTCCTAAGATCTGAATCAGTGTCACTCCCAAGAAAATTGGCTGGGTGTCAATTTCACTCATGATATCTGATCCAGAAAAATGGGGAGCTAATCAGCCATGTGCATTTGGATAGCAGAACTCATATTAAAACACTTCCACCCAAGCTTCCAGATTCAGTAGACATTTTTCCACTATGCTGGGTCATGTAAAAGTGAACTCTTTAATCAGCATATTGAATAAGCCACAGTTCACATCACATCACTAAAATTTTATTTCCTTCATTAAGCACCGTCTCCTGTGCTACATAAACAGAAACACAAATGCCTGCAACAATTCATCATTATATCCCCCCAGCCACTCACAGCTCTGTATAGCACCTAACTAGGAGCAAGTTAAAAAAAATGACTGCATTCTCCCTTGCTTACTCATATTTCTTACGCTTCCTGCAAGGAGCTCAGAACAGCTTATGCATCACTTTGTTTTATTTATTTATTTGCTTGAGAAGATTATCGGCTGCTGTTTAGTACAAAACTCCCAAGACAGTGTACAATTTAAAATAACAAATACAAGAAAGCACAGTAAAAAAAGAAAGCAATATAGAATCTTAAATGCAGCCTCCATAAAGCCTGTAAACTCAATAAAATCAGAAAAAAGCCAGAAAATAAGAATGGAACCCTGCGAAGGAAGATCCAACACATTGAAATACCTGAGCAAAAAAGAGTCTCCTCTCACAGGCTGAGAGCTTCTAGGAGCCACCAGTGAGAGTTGAGTATTGGGCGGGGACCAAAGGTGGGCAAACTACCCCAGATGGACATGATGTGTCCCTCACCAGAGGTAGGAAGGTAAAGGTAAAGGACCAGTCAAAGGTGACTATGTGGTTGCAGCGCTCATCTCACTTTCAGGCCGAGAGAGCTGGCGTTTGTCCACAGACAGTTTTCCGGTTCATGTGGTCTGCACGACTAAACTGCTTCTGGTGCAATGCGACACCATGACAGAAGCCAGAGCGCACAGAAATGCTGTTTACTTTCCCGCCGGAGCGGTACCTATTTATCTACTTGCACTGATGTGCTTTCAAACTGCTAGGTTGGCAGGACCTGGGGCAGAGCAACGGGAGCTCACCCCGTCTTGGGGATTTGAACTGTCAACCTTCTGATCGGCAAGCCCAAGAGGCTCAGTGGTTTAGACTACAGCACCACCCATGTCCCTGCCAGAGGTAGTAACCCTCCCCTAATACCCCGCAAACCTGAACAGTCTTATATAACTGACTGAAAATGATAGAGTGGTCCAATTGTACTTCATGGGGCAAGATGTTCCATAATCAAGGTGTAGCCATGACAGGGCCTCCTTCTTGTCCCACTCAAACAAGCTTCTTTGGAAGGAGACAGGATGATATGGAAAGAGACAGTCCCAAAGTATTCTGTGTCTTAAGCCATTTAGGGATTCAAGAGTAAGAACCAGCTTTAGTTCCATGGACGTTTTCATTGTAGCAGAGGCATATTACTGGAGTCAGGTTACATATTTCAGCTGCTTCATCTTAAAACATTCAGTTAGTATTTTGCCATATATATATTGTGTGTGTGTGTCTGTGCGTGCGCACACACACATTGCAAGACTCTGCAAATAATCCCCCTGAGGGCTTTGTTCAGTGTGGCCCAGATCCAAGATTACTCAGCTTCCCACAAGTCCGTCCACTGACCTTGGTTTATTTATTTAATTATCTTCCTGCCAAAATATCATGCAAACAAAAGTGCTGCTATATCTGAGTTTGATTAATATGGTTTGATTCCCTCCCCCCTAATTATCATGATGTATACTGGGATAGAGTCAAAAATTAAGAGAACAAAGTTTTATGATTAGCAAATCAATCTTCTCTGGCACTGTTTTTGCTCGCCTAAACCAAATGATACACAAAGACTTTGAGCGACCATGATAGCTGATTTAAAATATCAGGGAATACATTTACATAAATAGTCTTGAAGATAGATTCCTGCAAATGTACTGCCAGTAAAACAAGCAATCAAAATACAATATATCTGGAACAGCAAATAAGGCCTACAGAGTTATTTTATTTCAACTCCTATCCTACTGAATTGTATTTCCTGAACCACAGATTATTACATTATTACAAGTTTGTGTGTGTGTGTGTGTGAGAGAGAGAGTGAGTGAGAGAGAGCGCTTACTTCCAACAAAAGGCTTTCAGTTATGCTTAATAATCTCCTTGAGTCTTTAGTTTAAATTAGTTGCTTTACTGAGTTTTGCACAAATATGGATGTTTTGGCCAATGTGCCCACTTGCTTTTTAAAACTTGAAAGTGCCTATTTAGTTTTAAAGCCTGGAAAACACTGTATCACCTATTACTGAATTTGAATATACAAAGGCTGTATGGCTGCTGAAAACCATCTGGGGGCTAAGAACACAAAAGGCTGCTAGTAAGGGGGCCAATACAAAGGATCCTTGGGGATATGGACGTGTGCACCACACAAAGGCTGCCCGCTGTCTTTTGTCGTGTGTGGTATTCCTCCCCCCCTAGCAAAAGAGGGTGGGGAAGAACACAGGATCATCTAACAGAGAGCTTAATGATCAGGAAGTCCTCCTCAGATGGCAGCCATCAGTTTTAGCTGGGACAGATGGTGAACAAAGGTGAAACACACACAATACACACGGGCCAACTAAGCAAGCCTTTCTACCCTTGAATTAAGCATTTGTTTCTGAAGATTTGACAAGTAAAATGTAGCTTTTGCAGATACAGAATTGGCAAGCCAAGTTGCCAGTTCTTTACAGGACTGCAATCACTTTCATATAGCTGCTCCTCTGACATTAAAGCAGTGTGTCCCAAAAGTTTTGACGCAGACCCTCCAAGTGCCCCTATTTCTGATTTGATCCCAGAATGTCCCACTTTCCCTTAGGATGACCCTATTTTCATTGGAGAAATGTTGGAGGGTATGGCGTTATCCACCCCCCAAGCTGTCTGACGGAAATCCTGTATAGGGAAGGTGGTTTTTTTTAGTGTTTAAATTTGTTTTTATATATGTTGGAGCCTGCCCAGAGTGGTTGGGGAAACCTAGTAAGATGTGTGTGGTATAAATAGTAAAATTATCATTATGGAATGGGACGTCCCTATTTTCATCAGAGAAATGTTGGAGGGTATGTTGAAGTGGGTGGGACCCTCCTGTAAATGGAGGCTGTGCACTATTAAATTAGCCAGCTGGGGCTGATAGGAGTTGTGGTCCAAAATATCTGGAGGGCACCAGGCTGGGAAGGGCTGCTCTAGAGGCATCCTAGTATCTTCTTCACAGAACAGAACTATAACAAACCAAAGTGTCTGGGGGGGATTTCCAAAAGGTGGTGCTTTGTCCTGGATCTTAGGCAAGTCTATCCAAAAATCACGTTTTTTTGTAAAACAACAACAACAACAACAACAACAACAACAACAACAACAACAACTGGTTTTTGCTTTTTGAAATATGGCAATCCTACTGTTTGTAAATCTTTGAAGTGATTTATCCATCCAGAAACTCGAGGCAAATGATCAGGACGTTTTATTGGCCCCAAAAGCTAAAGCTCTGAACTACTCAAGGAACGTTCCCTGCGCCCCGGAATTTCCTTTCTGATGTATTTCTGAATGCAAGAACATGTTATCTGCTCCCATTGTTTGGCTTTCCTTTCATCAAAGTTTCTTAGTGATCAACTGGAATTTTCTACTATCAAACATTTGAATTTATTTTGAAGGATGAGGCAATTCAAGTAAAAAAACAACAACAAACCCATAAAGGACCTTTCATAGAAATTTGTGACGGGACTGTTTTGACCCTCTTCTGGGTTGTGTTTTTTTGGTGGGGGTGTTCAGTGGGAACAGAGAGTTTTGCTGTCTTCTCGCTGAAATTTATCTGCTTATCTGATAACAACATGATTCTGGAAATGGAATTTGGCAGAGGAAATATGGACAGTGGACTGATTTATCATTCAGAGCACTAAAACAATAAATAATCTATATTTTGAAAGTGTTTTTTTAATCCCTAAATCATTCATGATCACAACAACCCTGTAATATCTCCCTTGACATATGGGACTTATTTTGCACGTACCCCAGATTTGAACACATTTACTGGAAATTCAGTCATATTGACATTTAATGGAATCTGCGTCTAAGCCAGTTAAGTACCACAGCTTGAAAGCGTATAGATCAAAGTTATCCAGTAAGTCTATAGCTAACTTACAGTTTTCTTTCAGTTTAATTACATTGACTATGTGTGCAGACATACAAATAAATACACTCAGATTTTATTCAAACATTTGGAAAGAGTGCATAGTAAGTCCTTATGGGACTGTGCAATCTCAGCATGCCTGTGGGGTCAAAGTTTAATGTCACTCCCATGTCAAAATCCCCTTAAAAACTGGAAAGCCAGTGTATCATTACAGCGGTATTTTTCAGAAGATTGCCCTGTTTGAAGGTTACTGTGTTCCTTTTCTTTTTGCCAGTGTACATCTAACTTCTGCTCATGAGTTGAAAAGGCAAATTCGTGGTGTTGCCCAAACCTGTAATTACTCAGTTTGGAATAGGGGTTTGGCACAGAAATAGCATAGATCTGTGTTCCAAACCAGTTGCCATACTCCGGTTATTGCTCTTGAGCATGGATTGTAAGCTGAGCTATGTAAAAAGTTCTCTCCACGCTAATTACCTTTCTCAGTGCTGCAATAGCTGTTTTAGTGGTGTCTCCATCCTGGCAGGGTGTGGAAATAGCTCAATTTCCTCAGCCCAATTCTAAATTGAGATTCACCCATCATCATCACTAATTTCAAGAGCTCAAAACATAACACATGAGGGATCCCCTCCCCCTCCTACCTCTGGTGCTACCTCAAGTTTGGGCATTCTGAGGCAGAAAGCTGTGATTAAAAATTAGTTATATATAAATAGACTGCTGCACTACCATTGCCACCTTTGGTAAACCTTCAAAACTTTTGAGCCCTGCCCTCTCCAGTTGTCCTTTAAATGCCCCCTATCCCAGCCCCAAGCCAAAAGTTACGCAATGACAACGATGGACTCAGAGCCACAAAAGTGATGTGTGCCTTTGAACATACATATGCTCAGATTCAGAGCCTTTTGGGGGTGGGTAATGGAGTCTATTGTCTGATTCCATCCACTGTAGAAGAAAGCTGGTGTATGAATATACATTGGCTCTTTATGGATTAGCCCATCTGCCTTCTGAAATGAGAAAAGAGGTAACACAGCCATAGCAGCTGCTTACACAGGGCAAAGGAGATTGAAGAGGGCAAGACTTGCCCCCCCCCCTGACAGTGAGCACCAGATGAGGATCATATAGCCTGTCTATCTCCACTAGGGAATATTTTTTTAAACAAGGTTCTTTTGTTGTTGTGGTTGTTGTGGTTGTTGTTGTTGTTGCTGTGTATGATACTTTTGTTTTGTAAGCCACCTAGAGGATTTCATTGATGAGCAGTGGTGTAAATCTAAACCTTCCTCCTCCTGTGGTCAGCATATTGAGAAGCAGAAAGAACTATCTGCATCTTCTTCTTTGGTGATCACTCATAGCTAAGTAAGATTGTCTTCCATAAACACGGTTTTAGCAGTGGGTCTGTAACTGACTGTGGAGGCCAGTTCTGGATCCACATGTCCTTCCACAGTGGGGACATACGGTAGGTTTCTGGACGGGAGTTGATCATGGTGAGGGTTTGCCAAGCATACCTTCCTCTTAGCATGTTTCTCCCTGAGTTTGAGCATCTTCAAAGTCCATTACATCTTTGGTAAAGTTACAGATAGGTAGCCGTGTTGGTCTGCCATAGTCAAAACAAAAAAATTTTTTTCCTTCCAGTAGCACCTTAAAGACCAACTAAGTTAGTTCTTGGTATGAGCTTTCGTGTGCAGCTCATACCAAGAACTAACTTAGTTGGTCTTTAAGGTGCTACTGGAAGGGAAAAAAATTTTTTGTTTTATCTTTGGTAAAGGCTGTTCTCCAGTTGGAGCATTTGCAGGCCAGTGTTTCCCAGTTGTTGGTGTTTATACTACATTTTTTTTAGATTTGCCTTGAAAGAGTCTTTAAACCTCTTTTGTTGCCCACCAGCATTACACTTTCTATTTTTAAGTTCAGAATAGAGTAGTTGCTTTGGAAGTCGATAATCAGGCATCCGCACATGACCAGTCCAACGATGTTGAAGAATGTGCATGCTGGGATGGTGGCATAGATGTGACAAACAGGAAGGTGATGATGCGGGGGCAGGGGACATACAGACTGGGTGCTGTGCAAATCTCATCTCTGGATCAGATTTTGGGGCATGCAAGAGGAGAAGAGGAAGCAGAAGCCCCATTTCTCATGGACACCGATGTCTGCTGTGTTGAATCGTACCCTGTGCCATGTTACTTAATGGATATTGTGGCTTTGTTTTGAAAAGCAGGTCTGTGCTGTATGTAGGACTACATTTGTACATTATTTTGAAGTTGCAGTGAGTGTAAAATGCAGCTGCTAAAATGCTTATGGGTGCTAGGGTGCTCTTCATGTAATCTGTGAGCTGGATACAATAAAGACCTCTAAAACTATACCTGTTTACCCAAACTTTCCTGGACCCTGATTTTTACTTTTCATTTCGGTTTGCTTTGTACACCATTCTGTTTTCTTTTTGCACGTACAGCTACATTTTGTTTTCCTCTCGTTTTCAAGAATGGTTGTCATATTTTTGTTGCTTTTATATAAACACTTAGAGGTTTTCATTGTATCAGGAGCAGTATAAAAAGTTACAAATGAAAAAAATAAATGTGAAGTGTAAAAAGAATGGGAAGTTTTGCTTTTAACTTTAAGGAAAACAGGCTTACACTTTTTGAATGCAACTGGCATGAATTGCAACACTTGCTTTTAAAAGAACTGTTTTATTCCAGGCTCAGCTATTAGTTAGGGAAGCCTGTGGAAAAGCTGACAAAGGTATTTTGTAATACTTTGGTATTTAGTTTGGTTCTGGCTCATTTTATAATTGTGCTAAAAGCCCTATTTTGTGGAAGGGGGTTGCATGCTGGTTAAATGATGGAAGACTCAAATGCCATGCGAATAGGGGGTGATACAGTAAGCAAGCAACTTCTGGGAAGCTGGAGAAGCTGAAATTTCACAGATAGCTTAGAATATAATGGGATCACTTTTCTGAACTCTTGCAAAAACTGTTCTTAGGTTCAGACAGGCAGCTGCCTCTTATAGGCACGTGCAAGAACCCTGACCTTACTTTGTTCTCTGTACATGCTGGTTTCACTGGAAATTATGCTCTCTCTAGTTTAATTAACCTGCCGTATTTCCTCCAGCCCCCTTCTCTAGTAGAAGTCAAATGGATAGAGAACAGAAAGGGCTGTGTCCCTGATGAATCTGCTCTTTTGCAATAATTCCCTAGCCAGTAGACACATGGGAGTAGCTGCTAAGACATTTGTATCTTTGCAAGGAATATGTTACAGCCATATCCTAAATGTGTGTCTGCACCAGCTGTTTTTCCTGGGTTTGTTCAAGCTCATAGGAGAACAGCTGGTACGGGTTGAACCTTGCCCTGCCTACATCATATCATATTCTGAACTGGGTTTTATTTATTTTATTTATTACATTTTTATACTACCTATATCTTCCCAGGATCTCAAGGTTCTGTCCCAGGTTAACCAGCCATTCATGAACAAGGCACTAACTTCCTTTCTGGGAGGCGGGTGGTGCTGTGGTCTAAACCACTGAGCCTAGGGCTTGCCGATCGGAAAATTGGCAGTTCAAATCTCCGCAACAGGGTGAGCTCCCATTGCTCGGTTCCAGCTCCTGCCCACCTAGCAGTTTGAAAGCACGTCAAAGTGCAAGTAGATAAATAAGTACCACTCCGGTGGGAAGGTAAACGGCGTTTCCGTGTGCTGCTCTGGTTTTGCCAGAAAGCGGCTTAGTCATGCTGGCCACATGACCCGGAAAAACTGTCTGCGGACAAACATCGGTTCTCTCGGCCAGTAAAGCGAGATGAGCGCCACAATCCCAGAGTTGTTCGCGACTGGACTTAACTGTCAGGGGTCCTTTATCCTTTTTTAACTTCCTTCCAATGTGTCTCTCAGGGTGTAAAGACTTTAATGATGTGATTGGCTGCATTCATGATGTGATTAGCAATCTCTCTCTCTCTCCCCCCCCCCTCTCTCTCTCTCTGTGTGTGTGTGTGAAATGAATAATAGGCACAGTGGGGAGTGGGTGTGCACAGGGAAGGGAGTTTTAAGCCTGAAAACTCCAGGAAACCCCTCCTCCCCTCAAGAGACAATTTGATTCAAGTTACAAGAAAGGAGATTCTGTTTGACAGTGAAACAGACTCCCTCTGGAGATGGTGAGCTCTCTCCTTCATTGGAGGTTTTTAAGCAGAGGTTGGAAGGCCATCTCTCATGGATGCTTCAGTTGAGATTCCTGCATTTTAGGGGGTTGGACTAGATGACCCCTGGGTCCCTTCCAACTCTACAATTCTACTATTCTATAAATTAACAGAATTTTCCCATTTGTTGATTAATCTAAAAATATGTAAAGTATTTCAATGTAAAAATTAGGGTCTTCTGATGAAAATAGTATCCAAAAATAGAAATAAAAAAACAAAATGGGCAAACTTATTCCCAAACTAACATATCAAAGAAGGTCTGGAGTTGTACATGGCACAATAATCACACAATCCTATGTGTTTTCCTCAGAAGTCAGTGCCGTTGTGTCTTCCTTGAAGGAAAGCGTGCATAGGACTTGCAATTAAGGAAAAGCTTGATGCAGTTATTATACTAAAAGTGCTGGAGATACTAAGAAGGTGAAGCAAATCTTGTGCATATTGTGAAAATGTAAAATTATAAATAACTTTTGGGCAGAAGTTATGAGAACCATACGAGAAACAGAGGATGATAGGTTTACAGTTTTATTCAAGTGGTTTTTTAAAATGATACTGCAGGCTGTGTCAGAAAGAAAAATAGGAGCATAGTGGAAAAAATATGCTATGGGCAGCAAAAATTCTTATTACTAAACACTGGGGTGGGGAAAATAGAAATAAACTCTCTTGGGAAGAATTCTTTAAGAGTTTGGAATGTCATGTTTATGTATAAAATTACTGAAATATCACATCTGAGACTGGATATATAAAATAGCAATCAGGCATCTACAGAAATATGGCAGCTATTCAAAGTTTATTAGAACTGTATAAATATGACATGGGAGATTTGTGTGGTGTGACAGTTAGTGTTGGACTAGGACCAGGGAGATTCAGGTTCAAATTCGAATCAGCCACGAAGATGACTGGGATCCCAGCCAGTCAAAATCTCTTAGGCTAACCTACCTTACAGGGTTGTTGTGATGATGAAGAGGGTGGAAAAAACAATCCAGCCTGGTCTACCTGAGGAATAATATTCCATGCATTAAACCATAACCACACATCAACAGCTTTTAAGAGAAATCACCTACTGTATCAATTTATAGGTTTAAGTCTTACCACTAGAACAAATTTGCCATGTGAGATAGTGGGAAACTACAGTAACTATTTGTATGTTCATCTAAATTTCAAAGGCAGGAACAGGCAAATACTAATTACCCATAACCCAGACTTAAAAAATGTTTACTTGGGGGGAAAAGGTCCACTGAGCTGGATCCAAAGTTAATCATGCTTAAAGCAGACCTATTGAAATCAATGGAACTTAAAGCAGACCTATTGAGATCAATGGAAGTAAAGTTCCATTGATTACACTGGGTCTGCTCTTGACATGACTAAGTCTGGATCAACCCCATTGTGTCCAATGAGATTTACAACACAATCCTCAACCTGTTTACTTAAAATTAACCCTTAATGCAAAGGTTATTTTCTGTTGTTGTTTTTAATCTATTTTTGTCTAGTGGTGAATCTTCTCCATCCAAAATGACAATGACATGCAGATTCTGGAAAACATACTGATGTATAGCAGGCAGGTGTCCTATATTCTGCTTCTTCCTGTGTTACCTTTTACCATATAACCATTTTACTGCCACAAGCAGAGGGCATCTTAAGGGAGATTGATGTTGACCAGGTTTTCAATTTGGTCAACATGGAATGTTGGGAGGCTTGTTTGCAATGGTTTGTAATAGTTTTTTCATATCTTTTATCATGACTGAACATCAGGCAGCTGGTAGGTCCCAAAAGTCTACCCAGGTGAAAAGTCTTCTAGGCAAGTACTCTAGTCTATCAGAACTATTCGCACAATATTTTCTACTTCCTCAAATAGATTATCCTGGACAATTTAATGTGTCACGAGCAAGGGAAAAGGTACACTGTCAAGAGTAGTAGTTTTGGAATTATTTACTGTCACAGTTATCTCTTGTTAAATTTGAAATGGCAAAAGGCAAACAATTCCGCTGTACTGTAAATAATACAATTTCCTCCAATGTCTGCCAAAATGTGAAAAAGACAGAAGAACATTTTCTATCATTGAATTTATTCAGGTACTCTGGTCTGTCACTCTTGAGAATACGAGTAGTTTGTCTTTTTTTAGTCCAGATTTCATCTGTATTAACTCCTACATCATTTAGGAAGTTTTGCCGGGAATTAATTCAGACAAGAAGAGACCACTTGCCTTTGGATCCTATTCTGCATGCTCAGGAACCTCACCTTGACCATATACTTGACAATGATGCTTGCCCCATCCCCAGTCCTGTTGTCCAGAATCTGGAAGGTGACAGGGAATGGCCTCTAGAGGGAGGCATTTTAACAAGGACCAAACTTAGCAAATGTCAGGCAAGAGCTGGGGAACTCTGTGGCCCTCCAGAAGTTGTTGGACTCCAAATCCCACTGGCCTAGCTTGCACGGCCCATGTACAAAAATAATGGCAGTTTTAGTCCACCAACATCTGGAGGGCCATAGGTTCCCACCCCTGCTTTAGACCATAAGATAACAGCTAATAGCAGAATAAATAAAGAGATGATAATAACAGAATGCCAATTAATTTATGCTATTGCTTTCACAGGTTCATCAGCAACCCTTCACTCTTATTCACAGAATGAGGTCATTTTACTATTAAAACACTTGGACCAGTAAGTGAAATTTCTAAGCATTTGAAACTGATTCAAGCATTTTAATTAGTCTAGATTGATCTAGTGTGGCTATGTGCTCATCCAACTCTTCCGGGCTGTATTTCTAGGCACAGATATCTCAGTGTCCAATTGCTTTTTCCCTTTTTCCCGGACGCTTTCCTTGTGAAAACCCACTCTTTACCTCTAAATCGGAACAAACAGCAATCTGCAGAAAACTCCAATTGCCTTTGTTCTGCTCAGTGTTAAAGAGAGGATTTTCCTGGGGGAAGCGGCGGTGGCAGGGGGGAGCGGTCAGACACAGAGCTTTAAAGTGTGAACCTGTGTCTAAGAAGCAAAGGGCAAAACATAAGTGTGGATGAACCCTATTTCTCAGAAGGGAATTTCATCACCACAAATACAAACTAGTTAAATATCACAGCTTCCTTAAAGGAGCAGCACAAATTGCTGTTTTGTGCCCAGGTTAAAAAACCCAGTGACAACCTCTGGCCTTCCACACAAACCAGCTGTTCTCAGGTGTCTTTTGGGAAGATGCAACAACCATATTGAGGTACAGACACTGAAAGTTTTTACTGTAGTCAATAGGTCTTCATTCCACCAGGTTTTGTTCGATTTTGCACATCACTTAAATCTTCAATTCACTCTTTCAATGTGTAAACAAATGAGGAGTTTGTGTCAATTCATGGCTTGCTGTTTTAAGATAACCAATCATGTTATCAGGTCTAGAAAAAGGAGCAGAATGTGAGATTGGCAAGTATGAAATGAATTATTGTTACACCGACTTTAGTGTTCTAAATTCAGGAAACCTATCTGTTGGAGGTTATTGCAATTTCTTACTAAATTATATTTTCTAAAAGGCTATCTTTGGGGCATGTTATTCAGACAAGGTCAAATACGTGTGGCTGCAGTTTTCTCCTTTTATAAAATATCCAATCGTAATAAATACAAACTGCTGGATTTGTAGTTGAGTGCTTGCTTCAGAATTCAGTGGTTCAAAGACACACAGCCTTCAGTCCACTTGCTTTGTACATACAGGAGGCACATGATAATTCCCCCAGAAAAGTATAGCCTGTCACATTTTATTACTCGAAATATTGAAAAGCAGATAAGTATCCCACTTAAAAGAGACAGTGCTTAATCTGTAATCACTTCAAAGACCTTTCTAATGATTTGGCACAAGCTCATCTCTCTTCAGTTTAACTCCAGCTTTGATGTTCTCACTAATCTTCACCTAACCCTCTCCTCAGAAAAACATAATCACACATGAGTTCTTATGAATATGGCAAGCACCCCGGACATAGAATACGTCAAGATCAACCTGGCAGCCAAGCGTATTAGAAGGTTAAAATAGAATGTGGGCTTGAATTCTTAGTGGTCCTACAGATAGGACAACCATTTGTGACTATCCTAAACATAAGGTTTTGCTCCATGATTGCTCCAAGAGACCAACCATGCCACAGAATTTTCAGACATTTGGAAGATGAGCTTTCTCAGCCTGCTTCAGCTTCAGCTTCATTGACCAACTACCTGTGGGTCAGAGGTTCCCCATGCCTGCCCTATATACATTTTGGGCATATGCTCTGTATATATCTAACTTTGATTGACCTTCCTATTAGTTTTTCCCATTTTCCTATTAATTGGTGCATGCACTGCATATTGTCTCCATGGCAACCAGCCCTTGACTGGTTATTCCACGTTCCTTAAACCGTACTCGTCAATTGGGCCTCCTTGACCTAGTCATTATCTCATTCCAAGACTGTATTTCCTCCTCACAACTATATTTTGACATTGGCAGAACACGGGTCTGTCCAGCCAAATTAGTACTGTATGAACATTTGCGGCGGAGGGCTTCCGGTTCAGCGTGACTCTGAGCTAGGCGGGGGTTTTTTCCTTAGGGAAGAATCCCGAGCTTTTCGGAGAAAATAGGGGTTCCACAGGGCGCCGTGGTCCCCTGAAAAGTATCTGGTGGGCGTTCAGATACACTGGTTCCCGCGGAGCTAAAAAGCGGACCTCCCGGCCGTCAGGTAACTCCGTTTCGGAGCGAAGAGTACAGCGGGGGGAGAAGCGGGCTGAGGGAAGCCATAGCTGTCTCCGAAAAAGCGAAGCCCCGAGCCTGCAGGAGAAGCGCTGGATTCTCAAAAGAAAGAAATTCGAGCTTAAAAAGGATAAAATTAAAGTGGATGTCATTTAAGGAAAGACTCGAAGAAGAGGAAGTCAAAAAGAGCTCGACTTTTATCTGAAATCAGCGTGGACGCAGAGACCTAAACAAAGCGGAGGAAAGTGTAAGTGACGCTAGCGGTCAAAGTTCTTCTCCCCGCTCTACGTTCTTTAAGACTACTTTAGAGGATACAAAATAACTGGCAAGAGAGGAAAGTAGAGGGGGAGCAAAGAGGCAACATTTGGATACTATTTGATACGACCCAGCCCTCTATTGAGATAGTGGAAAAGAGGAGGAATTCAGCCTCTCTCCTGAAAGCTCTGAGGAACGGAAGACTCCCTTGTGTTACGGCGTGGACGCCATTACTTACTGTTTTTGCATGTCTCAGAGGAGGGAGGGAAGGGAGGGTACGGCGTCGGTGCTCTCTCCCCCTCCCCCTGAAGCTTTGAAACTCCGAAATATTAATAGGTGGAACTAAGCAATTTAAATAGACGGACTGCAGTGGATACTGCATTTCCCTCTTTGAGGAAAGGAATTGGAAAATCCCCTCCTCTCCCCCTCTTTTTTTTTCTCTTTTCTGTGTGCTGTCCTTTATTACTCTGTGGTTGGTAGACCCCTGGTGGACGGGAGAGAAACTACAACTCATTTTGATAGTACTTGCTAATCTCTCTGGGCTGGCTTAACGTCTCTGAAAGTTGGACTTAAATACATGAGGGAAGAAAGTTGGTATGTTTGAACTTCTTCGGGACCCTCTTGTTGATCTCATTCGCAGTGGAATTTAGCCCAATTGAGGGCAAGAAGATAAAGAAGAAAAAGAGTGGTTCTATTAAAAAGATATTTCTCTCTTTTCTTATCTTTTTTCTTCTTTGCAAAAGATATCATAAGGAATAGACTATTTTGAGGTAGGAAGAATTGACTTAACTACCGACGGATCTGGCCCAGCTTCAAACCTCGGATATTATGACTGGAATATAATTTGAACTCTGATCTAAGTCCTGAACTTTGATTTTGGGACTTTTATTTTTTTTTTTCTTCTTTTTTTTTCTTGGTGGGACGTTGGACTACTTTATAGTGGGTTAACCTAATTGGTGACACCAAGAGGGAATTATTGGAGTATTACCTTAAATCATTTAGTGGAATTGGTTGTGAGTTTTGTAAAGATTTATAGAATTGAATTATCATAATTATCATTACCTTTTTACATTTAATTGAAAATGTCCTACCCACCAAAGAAAGGTGGGAATGGGGGGACTCCAGTAGAAAGAAAGGGGTCCAAGCAAGAATCAGACTTCAGATCGGAAATCTTAAAAATGTTTGCAGAAATTAGACAAAGTGAGAAGAATCTAGAAACAAAAATAGAACAAGTAGACTTAAAGATAGGGAAAATGGATAAGAAAATAGATGAAACTGTAAATGAATTGAAAGGCCAAATTAAAGAGGTATCCAAAAGAACTCATGTATTAGAGGAGGGAATGAAAAAGACAAAATTGGAAATGAAAGAACTAAAACGTGAAGATGATAAAATTAGAGTAGGCCTCTTAGAAACTAATAAATCACAAGAAGAAATGTGGGATGCGATCTCTATGAACGAACTTAGACAACGGGAAATTAATTTAAGGATGAGAGGGGTCCCAGAAAATCAAGGTGAAAATATTAGACAAAAATTAGTAACAGAATTGGCACAATGGTTGGAGTACCAAATAGAAGAGATAGCAGGCATGGTACAGAATGCTTTTAGAATGAAAGTGAGAACGACTAAGGCAAGAAGACTGCCTGGGGATTGTCTGATAACCTTTAAGGATAGAGATATGAGGAATTTGGTACTCCAAAAAAATAGAGAAAAAAGACTAATGATAGATGGGAGTTATATAATTATTTTTAAAGACATTCCAATTAGACTGCTAAAACGAAGAGACCCTTATAAGCCACAGGTGCAAATTCTTAAAAAGAATAATATAGAATTCAAATGGGAGTTCCCGGAGGGGATCTCCTTCACTTACAAAAACAAGAGACACAGATTGACCAGCCCGGAAGAGATAGGTAAATTTCAGAGGAAATATAAGGAATTGTTAATAGAGGAAGAAGAAGAACTTAAAGGAGCAGTAGGAGGAGTGGAGGTTAAAGGTGTGAAGGATTTGGGGGAGAGGAAGAAATTGGGAGAAAGGCTAGAGGGAGAGGAGGAAGAGGAGGGAGAGGAAGAGGAAGAGGAGGAAGAAGAAGAAAGATTATAAAGAACTACTTTATAGGAAAAAAAAAATTTTTTTTTTGATTATTCGGAAATAAAATGGCGTTAAAATTGTGGAACTGGAATATTAATGGACTGAATGATAAAAAAAAACGGAATAAGGTGGAACAATTTCTAAAGAAAAAAAATTTAGATATAATCTGTTTGCAGGAGACACACGTGGCGAAAAGGCATAGGAGAATTTTGGTTAATAAAAGACTTGGAAATGAATTTATATCATCAGATAAAAAAAAGAAAAGAGGAGTGATATTGTATATAAAAAGTAAAATTGAGGCTCAGCAAGTATTTAAGGATGAGGAGGGAAGAATTATAGCTGTCCAAATCAACTGGCAAGGTGAAAAACTAATAATTGTTGGGATCTATGCACCTAATGGAAACAAAACGGACTTTTATAAAAATTTGGAAGAAAAACTGTTGGAATATGTAGACCAAAAGATAATTTTGATGGGTGATATGAACGGGGTAGTGTCAATAGAAATGGACAGACTGAGAGACAGTGGGACAAAAGAAGGTAAATTACCTAAAACATTTTTCGAAATGGTTAAAGATTGTAACCTAATTGATATTTGGAGACTGAAACACCCGCTGGAAAAACAATTTACCTTTTATTCAGAACCAAATCAGTCGATGTCCAGAATTGATCAAGTCTGGATTTCGAGTGAACTAACTCCAAGAATTACTCAAGTGGAAATTGAACCAAGAGTAATCTCAGATCATAGCCCAATCAAATTAGAACTTAAAGGCTTTGAAGAAAGATCATTTAGGTGGAGAATAAATGAAGGCCTATTTGATGATCAAAATTTTATCCAAGAGGCACAGAAGAAAGTGAGTGATTACTTTGTGGATAACTGTAATAAAGGAACGAAGATGAGTATAGTATGGGACGCAAGCAAGGCAGTGATGAGGGGGTTTTTTATACAGAAAAATTCATTCAAAAAGAAGAACAGAGAGAAAGCAAAGACAGAGATCTTAAAACAAATTACGGAAAATGAGAAAAAACTAATTAAAAAACCAAATAATATAAGAATTAAACAAAGCATTAAAGCTCTGCAAACTCAGTTTGCAATGATAATAAACAAAGAAGTGGAATGGAACATCAAAAGATTTAGACAAAAAAATTTTGAATTTGCAAATAAATCAGGAAAATGGCTTGCTTGGCAGATTAAGAAAAGGAAAGAACAAAGTACAATAAATAACATTAATGTGGATGGAGAAGAGATAACTAGCCCTAAGGGTATTAGAAAAGGATTTTTGGACTTTTATAGACAGTTGTATAAGAACAAAGAAAAGAACAGTATGAGGAAAATAGAAAGATATTTAAAAGGAAAAGAGGTGCAAAAGATTCCAACAGAGGTAACAGAAAGGCTGAATACCCCGATTAATAATGAGGAAATTAAGGAGGTAATAACAGAATTGAAAAATGGGAAATCCCCAGGACCAGATGGGTTTACAGCAAGGTACTATAAAGAGTTGAGAACAGTCCTAACAACACCATTAAAAGAAGTAATGAACAATATTCTAAAAGAGAGAGAGATTCCGGGGACTTGGAAAGATGCATTTATAACCTTTATTCCAAAAGAGGATGCGGACCAAACACAAGTAAAGAATTATAGACCGATTTCCCTATTAAATACGGATTATAAAATCTTTGCAGGAATAATGGCGAAGAGATTAAAAAAGGTGTTACAAGAAATCATCCATGAGGACCAAACGGGTTTTCTTCCTGGCAGACAGATGAGAGACAATGTGAGGAATATAATAAATACTTTAGAATATCTGACAGCTAGGAACGAAAGACAGGCAATGTTAATATTCGTTGATGCCGAAAAGGCATTTGACAACGTATCATGGGATTTTATGTTGAAAAACATGGAATATATGGAATTGGGGAATGATTTCTTGAATGGAATTAAGGCAATATATACTGATCAAAAGGCGAAATTGATAGTGAATAATGTGATAACAGAAGAAATTAAAATATCAAAAGGTACCAGACAGGGCTGTCCGCTTTCACCCCTGCTGTTCATAATGGTCTTGGAGGTTTTGCTGAATTCAATTAGGAAAAATGAAAGGATAAAGGGGGTGGCAGTAGGCCAAAATGAATATAAAGTCAAGGCCTTTGCCGACGACTTGGTAATAATGGTGGAAGATCCGATGAATAGTGCCCTTGAAGTGTTGGAGGAGATTGAAAAGTTTGGTGAGGTGGCAGGCTTTAAGTTAAATAGGAAAAAAACTAAAATTATAATCAAAAATATGGACCAAACAATGACTGAAGTGCTGCAGCAACAAGTGGGTATTGAAGCTGTAAAAAAGGTTAAATATCTGGGAATATGGATAACACCAAAGAACATCGATTTGTATCAAAATAATTATGTTCCGGTGTGGAATCGAATTAAGAAAGATTTGGAGGGATGGGGGAGGTTAAAATTATCTTTTTGGGGCAGAATCTCAATGGTAAAGATGAACGTGCTCCCAAGGATGCTATTCTTATTTCAAATGATCCCAATATTAAAAGGAGTAAAGATATTTGAGGAATGGCAAAGAATGATTTCAAGATATGTCTGGCAGGGCAAAAAGCCGAGAATTAAATATAAATTGTTAACAGATGCAAAAGAAAGAGGAGGCTTTGCCCTGCCAGATCTAAAATTATATTATGAGGCGTCATGTCTTTGCTGGGTAAAAGAATGGATAAAACTTAAAAATACCAAACTATTGGATTTAGAAGGCTTTGATGCCAGATTTGGGTGGCACGCGCATCTATGGCAAGGGAAGAAATTGGGCTATAAATCGTTTGAAAACCACATCTTCCGGAAATCATTAATGGAAGTGTGGGACAGATATAAGAACATATTGGAAATGGGAGTCCCACACTGGTTATCCCCACTAGAGATTATGGGAGTTAAGAAAATCAATATGAGAAGTAACTGGATTACTTATGGAGATTTAGTGGTAAAAGAAGATGGGAAATGGAGATTAAAATCATACGAACAAGTAAAAGAACATGTGTCTGACTGGCTGCACTACTATCAGATAAGTAATATGTTTAAAAAGGATATGAAAGAAAGAGGGTATAAGGAAAAAGATTCGAAATTCCAAATAGAAATTGTTAATAATGATTGTAAGATAATTTCAAAAATGTATAAAATTCTATTGGAATGGTATACGTTGGATGAGGAAGTTAAAGCAGTAATGATCCATTGGGCCAGGGATTTAGGGTACAGTATAGATTTGGAAGATTGGCAAAAAATATGGAATGAAAACTTGAAGTTTACAGCATGCACTACGTTGAAGGAAAACACCATGAAGATGGTATACAGATGGTATATGACCCCTGCTAAATTAGCAAAAATGTACAAAATCTGTAATAAATGTTGGAAATGCGGGGAGAAGGAGGGTACATTTATACATATGTGGTGGGAGTGCAAAAAAGTGAAGGGATTCTGGGAACTGGTTTATAATGAGTTAAAGAAAATGCTGAAATATAGCTTTGTGAAGAAACCAGAGACCTTCTTGTTGGGAATAACTAGAAATGATATAAAGAGGAGGGATCGCAAAATCTTCCAATATGCAATAACAGCTGCGAGAACATTACTGGCCCAAAGGTGGAAGCAGAAAGAACTTCCAAGTATTGAAGAATGGAGAGAAAAACTGACAAATTTCGCAGAACTTGATAAACTAACTGGGAAAATCAGATTTCAGAGAGACCATGAGTTTTTAGAGGACTGGGGGAAATTTAGAGATTATTTGAAAATTGTATGTGAGGAAAATATAACGCTAGTGTGTTTCAAAGAAGCTTTGTGAAAAAAACAAGGAATATTGCAAAAATGTAAAAGAGGATGGAAAATGTATCAAAATAGTAATATTATAATTAAGGAATGTGTAGATAAGAAATTAAGTATGGATGATTGTCAGAGGAGTTGAGGGAGGTCGGATAAGTTAAAATAAGTGATGTTTAAAATTGTATGATTGGAGATATTATGAAAAAAACTCAATAAATATTATTAAAAAAAAAAAAAAGAACATTTGCGGCATGGGTCAAAAAGCTTTATGCAAGGTGGCTTAAATAGCTCACACATTTTGTAATTAGCAGAATACACATGACAGGAGTTAAGATGCAAATAATTCATACTCATCTTTATAATTGGGAATCCATTCAGAGGGAAATAAAGGGCAAGTTAATGGTACCAAATTGTTTCTAACAGAGCAATCCTAACTATAGGAAGCAGACGTTAAATTCTGTAGACTGAGCCAGGGTGAAGAACTTAACACTGGCATAGGCAGGAAAGTCAAAGATCTGCCAAATCAAATTATCTCATCCTGGCAGATCTTGGGTTTGGATTGCTCTGTTAACATTTCTAGCAAAGATGCTATCGTAATAGTCACTTGGCTACCACAAAGCACGTTTCATGAAGCAAACCTACATGGTTGCTATATTGTAGAAATGGGTAATAAGAAGGAAAGACTGATTTGAACTGCACTGACAGCAATGTTAAATATTAAACTGATACAAACTACTCACATCCATGAATAGCTACATGTTTGAGGGTTGGTGATCTGTGTGTGAAAATAGTTCATAATAATAGTCATTTAGATTGGCACAAAGGTTTCTGTCTGCCATACCTTTGAACGAGGGGATTTTCAAGGCACTGTTAACTTGCCTCCATGTTCAGGTTGCATTTGTGTTCTAGAGCAGGCATGGGCAACCAATTGCTCTCCACATGTTGTTGGAAATCTGGCCATTTGAAAGACACCCCCACCCCAGGGTTGCTTATGCTATTTTAATATGCTTTATGCTTTAATAGGCTAGAAGCCTAATGGAAATGGTGTCTGAAGGGTTCAATGGGCCAACTCAAAGGGGATACAGTTGTAAGGCATGTGTACAGGACATTTATCAACAGGGTGCAATGCTTCCACTGAAGTACCCAACTTATGGCAATTCTTTACATTTCACAAGGCTGAGTAAGAAGATCTTTATATTTCACTTCAGAAGAGACATTGGGTTTTATTGATTTGGGAGAACACCATCAAATAGTTTTTAAAGCATTATTCATCATGCAATTCTAAAAACCACAACTACTTAAGTTTCTGCCTGTATAATTGTGAACCATAGTCAACTTCCATTATTTCAGCAGAACTCGAATTTAGTAAAAAAACACAAAACCCCCATTTCATTTCCTCAGAGTTGAAGGCCAGTGGAAATGCACTAACAATAATGAAGGGTTAATCCTGTTCCTAAAGTGCATTACTTTAGTACTTGCCAGGGAGATGGGAATATCAACCCCAGCTGCTCTGGGAGAAAACCTCCAAGTTTTGACTGAAATACATTGTTCTGATCATTATTTAAAGTACAACAAAAATCAAGAAAAGGTCTCTCCTAATCAGAAGAACGAGAAAACCAGAATGTTGTTACTAGATTGCCTTAGCCTGCTTTGACAAGACACACAAATTGCTGTCACATTTCATGTACGTATCAGCTAAAAGTCACACCCACCTGCATTATGCTTGCCTAGTCTTAGAAATCTGCACAGTCTTAGAAATATTGTATTGTTACACACCCTGATTTCTGAGTGGTGCAAAAATTCCAGAGGTTCCAGGTGCTTACACAGGATTTGGTTTCCCTGGAATGAGGGACAGTGGAGACTGTGGTGTCTTTATGATATATGGTTTACTTACACATATATACATGATGAGCCTAAAAAGGAGGGGCTCACAGTTTGAACTGTTGGTTTTTAGTATTTTGGTTAAAGAATAAAAGGGGAATTCCTTGGCTGCTTAGATCCAGATTTGAGGCAAGTACTGTTTGGTGAGAGAGCCCCGGCAGAGATTTAAAATCACAAAACATCCAGCAAAATAAAGTGTGGAAATATAGGCTAATAGACCTTTAAAATATACCCTTCTAAGTTGCTTCCAAAGTTTCCCACTTCCCTTAGCATAGAGATCACACATGTGATAAGTTAAAAATGGTTTACTTACTAACTCTTCACAGGTCAGATTCATGTGCTTTTCCATGGAGCAGTGAGAAAGACAGGCAGTACAACTTAGTTTCAAAAAGTGGTAAAAAAGTATTTGTATAGAAACACAAAGATGGCTTGCTGAAGCCATGCAGCCTGGGCTTGGAGCAGCCAGCCAGATATCCTTCCTGGTAGGGTTACATGCTGGGAAATAAAGGAGAGAATAAAGAGTTGGATAACCCTTCCTCCCAAGGTGAAGGGGTGTGACCTAGCTAAGCCTTGCAGGACAGCTTACTCTATGGTCTTAACCCCTTCATTCATTCATTAGAGTTAAGCACGTTGGTTGTATGAGGCTGAATTTATCCTACATTCATACTCCAAAAGGTCTTGCTTCTCCCGTAGTTACAACCTTGGATTCCAGCAGAAGGCATGCATGATTCTGACTCCTAGCTTCTGCCTGCAGTTTCTGCTCTCAGCTCCCACACATAACACCCTTGCTTTTGTCTTTTACCTACCAGCCAAGTGAGGGAGGGAGCCCACCCATTTGGTCTCTGGCACATAGCAACTGTGTGTGTGTGTGTGTGTGTGTGTGTGTTGCATTTCCCTCCCTCCTTCCATGAAAATGGGTGTCAAGCTTCAGTTATCTGGAGGTGAAGAATTGTATGCATGAAATTCCATTACAATATTTCAGCATTCAGCAGGTATTACAAACAAACTTCCAAGTGGAATGCCAGTTAGTTTAAATAACTAAGCACCTCAGGTCACCCCCCCCCAATGATAGGTAGCTGTGTTCATTATTTCTACAAATAGTAATTCCATTTAGGATTCTCTGAATCTAAGCCAAGTGACTTCAAAGAGGCTCATACTTTGTTTCCGAAAGCTCTGATAAGTATATCAATCAGCTTCAGTGTTTTACATGTAATGGTTTTAACCTGACATTTTCCCTATTTTTCTGCAAATATCTAAATGGAGCCCAAAAATAATGAGCTGAGGAGAGTTCTCACAACTCCATTTGCTATGAAAACATATGTTGCAGAAGGAAACTTGAATCTTGAAACAAGAGCAACAAAAATTAGAAGCAGTTTTTTCATAGAAGTGAGTCATATATACCACATGTAGCCACTTACAACTAGGATGCTCAACATGAAGTTGATGTGTTTAATCCTACCAATTAAACACAGCTGTAACTTTTGAGGCAGATTCTGTTTATTTCTCCACACCTGCCTAAGACCTGTCAAACAGGCTTTGCGGTTTTAAAATCTGCTGGTTCTTCCAGCTTATTCCCCTGATAATTTGTTATTTTTGAGGATGAAAATTTTCTGCTGTTAAGGGAGGCGACGAAGAGAAAAATAACTGTGCTCTCCTTTTTATACCCTCTCCATGAACGGAGCCAATTCTTCTGCCTGATAACTTCTGACTAGTAACGTTTTATGCATTCAATTAGATATTTCCATGGGCGGATGGGCGGGAGGAACACAGCCATCTTAATGACAGAACAATTTAAACAACTGGGTTATCTTTTAATTACTCTAAAATGCTAGCCAAGGAAATCACTAGGAAATAACTAAGACCAAGTCTAAGGAATGAGTAGTGCTTGTTTGTTTATATCTGGATTTTCCTCCAAGGGGAAATCAATACATTTATATCTGGATATTTTCCCAAGAGGTTCAGGTTAGTGTACATGGTCCATGCCCATTTTATACTTCAGGGTGAGAGAGTGGTCATCCAATGAGCTTCAGGATTGAGTGGAAATTTGAACACAGATGTCCCCAATCCCAGTCTAGTACACTAACCACTATTGACATGGAGCTCCAGTCTGCTCCGTCAATGAGAAAGCAGATGAAGTTGCTGAGCTACCCAACCAGTTCTTCCATTTATTGTTTCTCCTAATAACCTCCCCTGCTTGTTGTGGCAATAGAAGGTCCATAGAAGTTAAAGCACTAGAGTAGGTGAAGAAATGGAAATTGTATGGAAGATGTCACACCTGTTTCCTCTGCTTTGGGAAATCATGAGTATACTATGTGATAGGACATTACTAGAAGATTTGTGGTCATGAAGGCTAGATGGCAAGAGACATAAGTAACCCCCAGCCAGTTATTAGAGAGCAGATGTTTGATCTACAAAAACACATAGCAGCATAAAGCATAATTTACAAACAGCTCATTCACCCACCTTCATCTAGTTAGTGGCTGCTTCTCATATTTCTTTGATTGCTTTTCTCACATTTTCTTGATAAACTACTTAAGCTGGATTTACGGAGTGACCTGGGGCTTGCTCAGGATTGAATACCTACCCCATCTGGGATCCATGCATGCTACAGGTAAACTGAGGTACACAGGAATCATAGGGTTACATCCAGCTGGCAGCAACACTAGAGGACTTAAGAAGAGTTCAAAACCCTGAGAGATTCAGATCTACAGATGGAGCTTCACACATGCAGACGGCCACCTCCTTCCCTGCTGAAGTCAGGGAACGTGTACAAGTAGCTACCTTGCATATGGAACATTTTCCTAATTCAAACAAGCAACGTAATAATACATTGGATATTCATTGGAATATCTCATTTGGTCAGTCCCCATTCTAACATATTACTTGAAATTACAAGCCTGTCACAGCTACAACAGCTAGCCCTTTTCTTTTGTAAAGGTCCTGCAAGGCTTGTTGCAGTGGGGTCAGTCAAGGATTGGCCTGTCCTGTGAATAAAAAGGATAAAAGAGTTGGGCAAATTAAGCTTCCTGCAGAAGAAAATAAAATAATTCAGAAACAAAAGGAGGATTGAGGATTATTTTTTTTTTACATATTTAATTGCTCCTTGCTGTCATGCTAATCGCAAAAGCTTTTAAACGAACCCCAAGAAACTAATTTAGCTCATCATCACAGAGATTGCATTATTGGCTTACATCTTTTAAACCATTCAGAATTAGTTGTGCTTTTCAAAGGAAAGCTCTAGGTTCTTGTTGCGTGCTGCAAACACTCCACAAAAACGAGGGATACTGCAAATGCCTTGTGTTCTTTGCTGTGGATGTGAAAACTGCATCACTGTGGTAGGGAAGGCCTATTTTGGGACTACAACTCCCATCATCCCTGACCACTGGCCCTGTTAGCTAGGGATGATGGGAGTTGTAGTCCCAAAACATCTGGAGGGCCAAGTTTGTCTGTGCCTGCACTATAGTGTTGCAGGTTTGGCGTGGTAGGGGTGGGGTGGGGGTCAAGTCTGCATGATGTCCCTTCCAATTTGGGGGTCCTGTACCTAGTAAGGGTTAAAAGCTGACGGATTCTAATGCTAACTAAGCAATTGTAAGATAATGGCCTTAGCTTGCCACTTAAGTATAGCCAAAGAAGTTGATCTGTGCTAGGTGGGTGTTCCTCCTCATCTCACCTAGCTGGTAGTTAGGGGGAGAACAGCAGTTTGTCTGTGACATGAGCCAAAGGCAGACTACAGGCTGAAAAGCTGAGAGAGACTCACACTTGGTTTGGTTGGATCCAAAGCTAGGAGAAGCAAGATCTGTTTGGGTGTTAATGCTGTGAGCCCCTCCATTTTAGGCTGAAGTATATATATGTAAATAAACCATATATCCTAAGGATGCCAGTCTCTGCAGAGCTTCATTCCAAAGATACAAAGTTCTCGGTAAGCTCCTGGATCCCCTGGAATCTTGCACAGCTGGAGGATTGGGGTGGTGTGTAACAATACAGTGGTACCTCAGGTTACAGACGCTTTAGGTTACAGACTCCGCTAACCCAGAAATAGTACCTCAGGATGAGAACAGAAATTGCGCACTGGCGGTGTGGCGGCAGTGGGAGGCCCCATTAGCTAAAGTGGTACCTCAGGTTAAGAACAGTTTCATGTTAAGAACGGACCTCCAGAACGAATTAAGTTCTTAATCCGAGGTACCACTGTACATTTAAAGTGATATTGTATTACTTTACACAGTTATGGCTTCCACCAAAGAATCTTGGGCACTACAGTTTGTTAAAGGGTGCTGAGAGTTGTTCGGAGACCCCTATTCCCCTCAGAGAGCTACAATTCCCAGAGTTCACTGGAAAGAGGGATGGATTGGTAAAATACTCTGAGATGATCAGTGTTGTTGGTCATCTCTGCTGCTGGGGGGGGGGAAAATCAGCTGGCTTATGTGTGCCACAATTCCCATAAGTATCAGAAATAGTTTCATTAAAATAGAATGAGTCACAAAGCTCCATCAAAATGCATGGGAAATGTGGAAAAACGAAATTCAAACAGAACTCAAAAAGACCTAAGTTCTATGAATATGCAGGCTCTGCCTGGACTACAAATGAAGTTAACTAATTGTTTCAAAGAGAATTGCAGGACCAGTTTACATAGCTATGGCTATTTCCCCAAATAACCAGATCTAGTTGACAGGGCTTCTGAATCTAAACAGACCTACTTTCCCAGGACATGCTCCTTGCTGTTCCTTCTCCACTCACAGCCAAACAACCTGGGGGATAAGAGTTCTCTGACAGTGCTTCACCAGCCCAACTGGTTTTGTGCCAGCCACTGCTGAAGACAAGACACTTCCTCTGCAGCCAATATGGAAACTGATGAGGCTAATGAAGCACAGAGTGAGTGCTCTGCTGTGCCTTCCAATAGTCCACTGGGGTGGGGAGCACTCTGTCACTGCTTCACAAGCCTGATCAGCTCCTATACATACTGCTAACCCCACACATGGGACTCTGCACTGCCCTCTTCTCTGCAGATCAGTTGTTGCCCAATTAATAATAAAAAAATTTTATTTATATCCTGCCCTCCCAAGCCAAAGCTGGGCTGAGCAGTGAGAAGAAAATCACCAGGATTGGCAGCAACACAGTGTTAGAAACTCAGATACATAAGCTAGGCACCAAATGATTCCTTAAACCAGGGTTACAGTCGCCAAAATGGAGTGCCTAGTTGCCAGTTTGCGGGCCAGGCAGCTTGAAAGACATATTTTTCAATATGACGGTTTTGGTTCTGAAATTCGTTCTGACTGTGCAGATAGAGTTCTCCAGGATGTGTTGCTAGTGTGTGAAAACAGCCAAGATCCAAGGATTCCCCAGGCATGCACCTCCCTGGGCATCTTCCCTTGGTGACAAGTGGCTGATAACCAGGGGCAAAACGTGCCTGGTGGGTTTTGAATGCTGCAGGTGCATATGGCTGTGCATGTGTGTATTTGTGTGAGAGACAGCCGCCCTCTTCTTACTGATCAGGGGCTCTGCAGCCCACCCCCCTCTTCCCTCTGCATTGCAGGAGGCTGCAGTAGATGGCCTTTGGGATCTCTTCCTGATCTGCGGAAGTTGCATGTGGTGAGCATGAGAGAAAGAGTGAGGGTGCAGTTGACCATGCTCATTGCCAGCGCTGGACTACCCACCTGGCTTTTGGCCCCAATCCACTGCCAGCATATCACCCCTTATCCCAGTAGACAATGTTAGGCTTGATGGACAAAGAGTCCATTATATGTATCACACCAGCAACTAGTACAGCTGAACCTTTCGTCTACTGCACCTGCTCAGTTTTCACCAGTGTATGGCTAGAGAACTCAAACTTTCCTTGACACCAGCTTTCCCTTTCTGTTCCTATGACCTCATCCTACACATACATCTACACACCACATTTCCCAACAGACATCTGAGTGTTTATTCACTAATCTCATGCCAGGATGTCTTCCATTACTCATGCACTAGTCGTCTCAAAACATTTCAAGCAATTTACCAGCAAGACTCGTTTGATGTTCTCATGCAAATTGCACAATTGCAGATAAATTTGGAGCGTTCCAGTCACACAGAAAAAAGAGTATATGCCAACATTTATGTAAAATGTTGTTTTACCTTCAAACATTTCCTCTCTACGTTTTGTCTCAATAGCCCTAACTGTTACTATGACTGCAAAAACAAACCATGCAAACTCAACGTAGGCTGAAAGAGTTTGCAAATTAAACCATTGACGAAACTCTTCAAGTAAACAGGAAATCGATGTTGCAAACAAGTCTCTATAGCAGTGGGTGGGGAACCTCAGTCCCCAAGTGGGGTAGGGGCAAAATGCAGCCCACCACCCTTTGTTTTCTGGGCCTTCAAAAGTGATGATTTCACACACAACCTCAAGTGTTTTTGCCTTGCTGGAAGGTGTTGCTGAACTCCAGTAATGGCTACTGCTTATCTGGAAGGAAAATTGACATGACATTCTTTTAATCTGACCACTTTTGCCTCTGGTCCAGCGCATCACTGGCAAGTGACCCCTGGAAAGGCTGCCAATATAAGAGGGCACCTCTCAGTCTGAACAAGCTTCCCCACCCCTGATCCACCCCTGAACATGCAGCCGCTCCTTTTAAAGAATCTAGTGTATTTTAAGAGACTAACAAAGTGAGTTATTTTATATTTCTTGCCAGTAAGAACTTGGGGCCATTGCAACAGTTCTACAGAGATGTGTTAGATCCCCGTTATGGGAGTTTTCATAACAATCTTTCACAACTAAACTCACAGCCAGATAATACTGAGCTGAGTACAGCTGGTGCCACTTTTTATTTTATCTCTGTGTTTGTTAAATTTATATCCTGCCCTTCATCCCAAAGGAGCTGATGGCTTTAGGCTTTGAGCCCATTCCTGAGCCAGCAGCTAGCAGCAGCCCCACTCCCGAAATGAGTTTGGAACAGGGGTAAGCTACACCTGCATAACTTACTCTGGTGCAAATCACACTCACTTCCGAGTTCAGATTGCTCTGCCCATCACTTCATCTGCTGTTTGCGAGAAATGGCTCAAAGGTTTGAAATTGCTGTCAGTTCCTCAAAACACATTTCTGTCCAAGGTAATCACAAGCAAAATGTCTATTGGTATAATTAAAAATCCAAATTAAGGTGAGGTAATTTATTCTTTGTTTTAAAAACATTGACTTAACATGAGGCTATCTCCACAATGCACTCATTCTGGGTGCTTATGAGGTAACTTGCTGATAAGAATCTCAGCACTGCATCTTTCCTATACTGTGAAAGCTTTCCACAAAGAAGGTGGGTTTTTATCACATCTACCAGTGTACTTTGCAATTGATTCAGGTTCTGATTAGAAGAGGTGGATATATATTCAGCCAATGCACATTTTTAAAAAATGAGATTAGCATTTTGCTAACTATTCATCATTGGCACAAAATGTGCTTGGCTTCTATGCAATATATTATGACATCAAACCCTTTCGTGACCAATGTTCTCTGTATGCCTTTTGTAAATACATTGCACTATGCAGAGGTAGACAGTATGCAAAAGCCCATTAGGCTTTGGCATGGGGTGTTTGGAGAGGGGCACTATCTCTGGTGGGGAACACTTCATGCTCCTTCTGGGTAGGTCATCCACCATTGTTCGCCCATTGTACATCACCTTCATAGATCTGATGAAAGCCTTTGACCTTGTCAGTCTGAAAGAGCTCTTCACACTGCTCAGTGAGATAGGATTCCTACCTAAGCTTCACAAGATGATGTTGTCCTTCCAGAAGAACATGTGCAGCACCATCCAATATGACAGCTCATCGTCAGATACCTTCCCTATAAAGAGCTGTGTGAAACAGGGCTGTGTTCTTGCCCTAACTCCCTTTGGCATATTCTTCTCCCTCTTGCTCTCATATGCCTTCAGCTCAACTGAAGACAGTGTGTGCATATATTCTGTAGGTAGCCCCATATCAAGAATTTCAGGAGGACTTTGGTTATCACATGGCAGGACAGACTTTCAGACAAAGATGTGCTCTCCCAAGCCCACATACCCAGCCTGTCCGCACTCCTGTCTCACCAACATCTATGTTGGCTTGGTCATGTACACAGAATGGAAGATCTCCAGGGACATTCTCTACCCGGAGCTGGCTTCAGCCACTAGGCCTGTTGGCAGACCAATTCAGAGTTACAAAGATGTCTGCAAACATGACACGAACGCTGGCAACATTAACCCTGCTATGTGGGAATCCTGTGCAGATGACCACAGGGCCTTGGAGACAAGCAGTCAGGTCATATATCCATAGCAGTGACGAGGGGAGCAACGACTGCTGGGAGGAGTGCAGAGAGAAGTAACACCATGGCGCATTTTGTCGCACCAGTGCCAGAAGAGGAAAAAACCTAAACACCTAGCAGAGTTTCCAAAAAATAGGCAATTGTACCACATCCAGCAGAGCTTTACTGGTATTGAAGGCAAATGAGCATAAATGATCACAAATCCAGTACAATCAGGATTGGCACAGTCCATAAAAATCCAGTTGCAGCACTTACAATAAAACTTACAAACTTATAATAAGATTTAACCTTAACACTATGCATACAGAAACAGAACACTAGAACAAAAAGAGATAGAAGAGAAAGTGAGTGAGGCCCAGGCTCCTCCTGGTCTTACTATTATAGTCAGTATGACCCTGACAGAAAGAACAACAAAACCAGTTTAAACCAGCTGTACTCAGCTTCCCAGCAGAAATATAATACAAACAAAAAACCTTCCTATTTCTTTCACACAGGAAGAAAACCTTTCACAAAAGAGAAGAAACATTCTAGAACCCTCTTGAACTAATCAGAATAGGAAAAATCTCTACACATCAGATCAATACTTTCTGCACTAAGAAATGCAGCACAACCAGATGCCTTAATCTGTCTGAGCTGCAACAAAACATGCCTCTCCTGTCTCGTTCTGTACAGCCACAGCAGGCACCGTAACTCTCCAATGGTTTGACATCACCCCCAAAGGCACACTCCTCCATTGTCTCCCGAGACAGATGGACGCCAACATTACGCTTTGGCATGGCAGTGGAAGAAATTCTGTGTTGGTTAAAAAAGAAGTAAGTCAACACAGAGAGGCCTGAAAAGTGCCATGCAGGTTGTTCTTGCATGTACACATCAACCATCAACACACTTTAAATGCCTATTCAAGCAAATGTCTGAAGATGGTTGTTATCTTCTCAATAACTAAAAGAAGAGCAAAGGCTAACGGGTTGTCGGCAAGTGAAGTCACACTTGAGAGTAGACCCACTGAAGTTAATTAACTTCAGTTTATTTTATGAATTACAGTATGTATCCCACTTAATCACAAAAACCATCTAAATGATTAGTCATGTTAGTTACAGTCATTATTTCCAATGGGCCTCCCTCTAAGTAGGATCAAGAATGGATACAACCCAAAGTTCCTGGGTTGTTGTTTTTACCAATAAACACACGTTATTATGTTCCCATTGCAGAAGATTGCTCACACTTTCGTAAAGAGTGAGACTTTGTTATTCACATTCTTAGTCCAAGTTCCCCCTGATGTACGCAAACTGAATATGCTCCTTGACAAGCAACAGATGTTGTCGTGGATGCAATGCAAGAACAACTTAATCCTCATTGGGATGAATGGGAAGGAAAGCGTGTGTCTTTAACACAAATCCTGTTTGTACTGATCAAACAATGGTTGTGGAAATATTTCTGCAGCACTCCACACTTTGTTACATGCTATATAGATAGACTAGTCAGTCATGAATGTCAGGAGATTTATGCATTCATCTCTCTCTCTCTCTTTTTTCTTCAGAAGCCAGTGGAGGCACAGGAAATTAAACTGGAACCCTCTAATCTCATGAAAGCTCTCTCCAAGTCACTTGGGGATGGCACTTATGAATTTTTCATTGTGGCTCTGTGGCGGGGTTGTCAATCAAAGATCAGCTGAGAACCTTTCCCAAGAAAGCTTGCTGCAAGGACACAAGTAAACATCGTATCAGACAGTTCTCTCCATCTGAAGAAAGTGGAAGTACTGGAAGCAGACCAGACTTTTGGAGAAGACACTGGCACCACAGAGCGTTACCAAAGGTTGTGTTCTATAATGGCTCTCCATTACATGGTCATTTTGATTCCCTTCTCAATTCTTTTGTATGGTGCTATTTTGTAATAATGTCAGCATCATACAAAAGTGCCTTTCTGGTAGCAATTGCACAGATAATTGAAATCCTCACCATCCTTTGTAATCAAACTCCCTTTGAAAGCCAATGGGTTCTTCTCAAAAGCACAATCATCTCTAAAATCTCTGTATTTTTCCAGCATATACTTTTTATTTCACCCATTTTGCAGTTCTTAAAGATATGATTGAAGGAAATTGATTTTCAACACCTCCCAGATCTTAAATCAAGCAACTGTTGATCCTTTCAGGTGCTGATATGCTGACATCTTCCAGTGACACACTAAAGGTGCCAACTCTATATGCAATTACCTGGGATTAAGTCCCACTGAGCACAGTAAAACTTATCACAGAAACATAAAATTGTAGATTTGGAAGGGACCCCAATGGTCATTTAGTCCGACCCCCTGCAATGCAGGAATCTCAACTGAAGCATCCATGACAGATGGCCATCCAACCTCTGCTTAAAAACTCCCAGTGTTTGAATCCTTATGTATAGGATTGTCCTGGAATTTTTCTTTTTAATGATAGAGATGTTTAATTTGAGTCCATTATATTGTATGTAAATGATATCCAGAATGGAACTGTAAGACCTTGCTGAATGCAAATGTCTAAAATGAATTATTCTTGCACACTAACTCCAGTGGATGCATTTATTGTTAAAGGAACAGGAAACACTTGTTTATGTGTAGGAACTCAATATTCTGGATCAAATTTGGGGTGCCTGCTATCTTCTACATGGCATTTTCTTCAAACACTTTGTGAAAATTTCTTCAATTTCCCTCAGCATGGCTTTTACCTGACCCGATACCTGAAGTTCTGACTCTTAGTTCAGATCTTAAGCACTGTTGAAATTTGGTTGTTTTTGGCTTATAAGATTCAGAGGGCAGCAAAAATCTCTTTTTAAGAGAACAACTTCATGTTTTACATTTTGCAACCTCTGGCTCAGATAAAATTCTCTTAGCATTAGCTTGGCATTAAGTGGCTCTTCATACGTAGCAGAGGTAAAATGATGTCTCATTGCACCCTGATAGTTTCTGAAATTAATCAGAGTCTTTCCACTGACCTTTGACTGAACCGAACACATCAATAATGGTAATTGACCGTCGAGGTTAGAAATCCATTCAATATTTGATTATCAGGAATTCTTATTTACTGCTGATTGCCATCTATTTGTCTCCAAAAGGAATGCTGCCTAGACCTATGGAAATTCTCACCTTGCGTACTGATGAAGGATGACTGCTAATTTAGCTGTAGGGGATTTTCACAGCTGAAAAGGAGACATTCCTTTTAAATAAAATTAGGCCATTAAGATGATGGTACCTGACACTTACCTAGAAATTACTCTTATTGAAGTCAGTGCAACTTGCTTCTGAGTAGAAATGCCTGGAAGTGCACTGTAAAGATGCTACCTTTAAGTCCATTTTGTACAATGTAGGGCTTGTCCACACCAGTTTACTGTGTGTCTACAGGTAAACAACTGCACTCCCATTTAATAGGCATAGTCCACATGATGTCACCCTCAGACAACACCAGACTTGATTCTTTCCCCCTATATTTGGGGCAGCGGTGGAGCAAGCCGATTGTGAGCCTGGGGCGGCGTGCGTGCCCTGCGCCCAAAGGCAGGGCGAACTGGGCACAGGGCCTCCAGGGCCTTCCACTCAGCTGCCCTACAGCTAAGGAGGAGGTGGCGGGCGGGCGGATAGTTTGGGGCAGCACAGAGCCTGCGGGCACCCAAGCCACCGCATCACTCCCAGGAGAGCCGCATGACTTGGGTGCGCTGCAGACCCCACAGTGAGTGCCACCCAGCATTTTGTCACCCCCCTCAGTGGTGACACCCAGGGAGACCCGCCCTCACCGCACCCCCTTCCTCCGCCCCTGAATTGAGGGTTTATGCTGTACAGGGAAAATCTGATAAATTTGGGGGGAAATGTGCTCCAAACTGTTCCACTCAGGGTTGTAGATAACTTGTTTCAGTGTTTTTGAGTGGGTGGATCAATTGTCACTTTCTGTTACCCTAATTTCCATGCCCACTACTTCCTCAAAGCTTTCATTTCTTTTCCAGTATGCTCCTGAACAGAGGATTTTTATTTTTTGCTTTCGATTCCTCAAATTGGCCCAAACCAGAAAACTGCGCAATCAAACCACACAGAGACACAAAGCAGATATATTCTGCAGCGATCTGAAAAGTGTGCGCTGAAAATTTACATTTGCTTTCATTTCATTTCTGGCTGTGCTCCTAACTATGTCCAGCACATTCTTGAATAGAGGAATGTAGCCTAATTTTATTCTTTTGATTCATTAGATTTGTGCAGAAGCGGAAATCTGCACAAGCAAAGAACTTCTAAAATGCCTATACCAGATATTGTGCAGCGATCTCTGAAAAGTGTGTGCTGAGAGGTTACAAATGCTTTTGTTTCTTTTCAAGCCCTGCTCAATACTTTCTCTCTTTTTTTCTTTAACTCAAATTTGCACAAAAACTGCACAAGCAAATTTGCAATTGCCCAACACTGTGCTTTTACATACTTCTTGGGAGCATTTTTTTAAAGATGTGCAGGCAGCTATCTGTCAGTACTTAATCAGCATGATAGAATAAACAAATTATAAGGCGGAGACAAACACAAAAGGGAACGCCTACTGCTATGAATGGGAAAGACTGTAGTTTGTCCTTATATACAAATTCAAATATGTGTGGGGTGCATGCCCCCAGTCTAATTCAAATGGAGAAAAAGTGGATTAACAGCTAAATACTCTTTCTTTCACCTGCAAAAGCAGTTCCTCTCTGTTCTCTTGACTTCTCTTCTTAGCTAAAACAGAAGGTAATGACATGCCCACAAATTCTAGTTATTGATTGAAAACCACAGAGTTACTCTCCTGTAGCTACAAATGCATGCATGATTGTTATGTATTACAGGGAAGCAGGCAATCAAAAAGTACTCTTTTTTAAAAAAATATCATTAAAAACCTTTATCCTTTCTATTAATTCTTAAGATGTCTAATGTTGCAAAGAAGTAAGGTTGGCCTTTGGAATAAATTGACCAAGCTTTTCTCCCCTTTCCTGTTCTTATTTTTTCACTTTTGAAGAAGATAAGGAACTTGGTAAGATAAAAATAAATCAAGCTGCAGCTGATTTTGTGAGCGGATGGACTCTACCTGTTTCTTTTAGATACAGTGGTACCTCGGGTTAAGAACTTAATTCGTTTTGGAGGTCCGTTCTTAACCTGAGGTACCACTTTAGCTAATGGGGCCTCCCGCTGCTGCCACCGCGCAATTTCTGTTCTCATCCTGAAGCAAAGTTCTTAACCCATGGTACTATTTCTGGGTTAGCGGAGTCTGTAACCTGAAGCATCTGTAACCCACTGTATTTTAGCATGTAAAACTGTAGCCATCACCCCCACTCCTTTTCTGACATTCTATTTATACCTCACTAGACATGCTGCAAATTTCAAACAGACAAATGAAGTGTTATTAATGAAAACCCTGGAATGAATCTCTCCAATAGCCCTGGAAGCAGGGCTGCTGGGCTAGAAGGATCATTTGCCTTTTGCACAGCCCATTTCACACTGACCTCAACCTCATGTCAGAGGTTGTTAGCTTTTGTAAAACCTTTGGTCAGCCTCATCAGGCCCCAGGAACCAAAACTGAAACAAAATTGGAAAAATTAACGTATGTCCTTTCCCCTCCCTCCCTTCCCCACCCCCAAAAATATATATGGTGGAAAATACAATATTTAAAATCAAAGCTGCATCCATTATTCGTGTCCGCTTTCATCAGTCATTCCCTCCTTTACAGAAAGTAGGTGCTCAGACAAAACAGCTTTTAATGCAAAACACTTTGTGGCGAACGTGTGCTGCAAACAACTGCCACAAATTCTTTACAAATGTAGTCAACCAGTTTGGTGTTGCAGCTTCTCTTACTAGGGGAAAGAACTGCAAACATAGGCTTTATCCTCCAAGCAGGGTCCGATTCCATCAGGCTCACAATCAAATGATTGCTGAGGGTTTGCACAGAGCCATGCATTGCACTTTGCAAGCCCTGAGGTTCAGCTGTTTGTCAAAACTGGCAAAAGCACAGTGTCTTTGCTCTCAAGGTTTGATTTCAAACCCCATGGGCAAAACATGGCTCATCTGATATCATTGTGATGTTGAGAGCTTGGACAGGTGGGCAACCAGTGGGGCTTGGGGAGATCCAGAGGGCTGGGTCCATTTCCTTTCCTCTACCCCACACATCCCGAAACCGGTCCTCCAGCTGTTTGGGGACTACAATTCTCATCATCCCTGACCACTGGTCCTGTTAGCTAGGGATGATGGGACTTGTAGTCCTAAACCATCTGTAGAAGGCCAAGTTTGGGGATGCCTGCTCTACCCTGTACACTCTATGCAGAAGACAAGCCAGTCTACCATACTTTTTGTCCAAGTCAAACAAACTTTTATTATCACTCATGAGACACAGTTTCAAAACATTACCTGCTTCACCTCCTTCACAGATGGTAAGAGATGCTGCACTGAATTTCATTAAACAAGCCATTGGATACTTTCCCTTGTACTAGTTTCCTGGAGTAATTATATCCAAATCCGTAGTAACTATTGTACTATTTTTATTAATTCTATTTAACTGTATTTGTATCACACCTTCTTCTCCAAGGAGCTCAGGCTGGTGGACATGGTTCTCCCTCTCCTCAGTTAATCTCCACAACAACCCTGTGAGGTAGGTTTGGCTGAGAGGCAGTTACTGGCTCAAGGTGACCCAGTGAGCTTCAAGGTCAACTGGGGATTTGAATCCTGGTCTCCCAGGTCCTAGTCTGACACTCCAGTCACTACACCACACTGCCTCTCCTAGTCCGTCAGACTATTTGATAGCCATTCTCTCTTGACTGCTCATTGTCCTTACTCTTATTCTCTCTGTAGCACCATTTCTGCCTTTATTACATGAGTACAAAGGCAACCCTGCACTCCTTTGCAGCAAATAATGGATTGCAAGAGGAGACTATGTCAGAGAAGACACCCCTTCACTATTCCTGTCCAGGAGGGGGGAGGAAATAATAATTACTCCAAATCCCCAATCAATCTGCAGTGTTCCTTTTTCTCTCATCTCCTTGGGATGTTCTGAGTGTTACTGGATTTTTCAGCCATAGGATCTACAAGAAGCATTGACGAGGGGAAAACGTAGACCAATAGCAACACTTTATGTGGTAGTAGCCCATTACAGTGCATTGTACAGCTGTCCACAATCATTGATTTATCCAGGACGGTGTTAATCACCTCTTAAAATTCATACACACGAACACAAACCCAGCTAGGGGACATTGATGCTAAGGGGATGTCCCTATTCACCCAACACACATACACAACCTTCCCTTTTTCTTTACCAGATTTGCTTAAGAAGTGATGTAGGTCCCCCCCCCCACCTTACTGCATGTATACAAAATTGACAGGTTTTTCTCCTTGCATTTCATAGAGAAACTGCTGACAGGCTCTCCTTCTAGCAATATGAACCGCAGACAAATGAAAGATGAAAGCACTCACTAAAAATCAGTGTCAATGTGTCTTAATCTGGATCTTACACAGTAGTGGTGGGATTTGAACATTTTAAATTTTTGATGCCCTCTGAATATTATAGGCCAGAAATAATATGAGCATTGTTCAGTTTACATTCCCAGAGTACTGGAAAAGCTATTTGAGGCTGCCTTTCCTTCCACAAAGATGCGGAAGGTTTAGTTTATTAAAGGGTAAGAAATTTTATATTTAAGAGAAATGAAACCATTCCTTCACTAGCCTCAAAAATGTGCCTGATGTGGAAGGTTTGATGTAGTCACATTTAAACAGGATTAATTTTATTTATCCATTTATTATTTTAATATTTATAAACCACATTATTGTAAAAATACAACAGGGCCATGTACATCATACAAAAGTTACAGCAATGATAAAAACATCAATAAAACATCAGTTTAAAACATCATAAATACTGGTTGGTTAAAAAATAAAAATCTGCACATTTCAAAAGCCTGTCCAAACGACATTTTTAGGTGATGTCTAAAAGAATACAGGGATAATTCCTGCCAAATCCCTACTGGCTGAAGTTTCCACAGGGCAGGGTCTGCCGCACTAAAAGTTTGGTCCTTAGTAGAGGCCAATCAAACCTCAGGGGTGTGTGGAAACACAAGAAATGGCCTGTCCAAGGATCTTCAGTGACTGAGGTGGTGCATAAGGTGCCAGGTGGTCTTTGAGGTACTTTGGGCCCCAAGTTATTTAGGGCCTTGTGGTTTACAGAAAAACCTTGAAACCTGCCCAGCAGCAGCAAATTGGCAATCCTAAAATCACAGAATTGTAGAGCTGGACAGGAACACAAGGGTCATGTACTCCAACTCACTGCAATGAAGGAATCTTTTTGTCCAACATGGGGCTTGAACCCACAACCACAAAATTAAGAGTCTCATGCTGTACCGACAGATGGAGCTATCCATGCAGATCCCTCAGCAGAGGTGTAACATGTCGCAAGTGGTCAGCTGCTGTGAGTAGTTGCTGCTTTCTGTGCTAGCTGCATCTTCTGGACCCAGATACAAAGGCTCATAAGCTGTTTTATAGTAATCACAGTTTCAGCCACATTGGTAAAAAGCAGTCCCAGCCACAGAGGTCACTTGAGCGTCTAGGGCCAGAGTGGACCAAGGAGTACCCCAAGAGAGCAGACCTACTCTTTCAGAGGGAGTGCTGCTCTTTCCACTACAGGCAATTAATCTGTCTCCCAAGAATGGGAATCATCCACTCTGTCTTACCAGGATTCAAGCTCAGTTTCTTAGTCCTCATTCAGGTACCTGTTCCAGGGCTTGCACAGCCACTCCTGACTCAGATGTAATGGAGAACGAGAGTTGGCATCATCAGTGTATTGGTGACACTTCAGAAATATTAATGCCCTCTCCCAACTGCTTTCATATATATGTTGAACACCACTGGAGAAAGGAAAGTCCCACACTCCCAAAACTACTTTTAAAGCATTACCTTGTCTTTACCCAGTTTCAGACGGCTTACATAAAATTAAAACAAATACTTTGATAAAAATAGCTACATCAACAGACCAACCAGCAAGACCAACCACAGAACAATGGAAAACAATGGAAAATCAACAGTATCTAAGATTGGTAATCAAAAGCATTCTAGAAAAGAAAGGAACACTTCAGAGCTTTGGGGCAGCTGACCTGATTTAGCAGAGCAAATTTTATTTATTTATTTTCTATTCTTGCATACCACTTTTTGTCAAACATGATCTTAGTAACACAAGCCCTAGAAGAGCATAGACCAGAGGCAGTGGTGGGGCCATAGCCCCTTCTGTATACCAGAAGACTAAACAAGTAGACAATCTTCAAGCTGTTGACAACCTGAATAAACTGGCAATGCAAAAACACATTTTTCAATGTGACATGTGGCAAAATTGGCCTTAAACTAATGTCTGAAGAAAATTACTTGAGATCAGTTAAGTGATATATGTCATGAATAAGAACACTGGAGGACAGAATTGATGTAAGTGTGCCCTCAAAGTCATGAATAGCACCAGTGTGGTGCTATATGAAACTATACATCCCAGTCATTCATAAATTCATGAACTTATTTTCTGCATTGCCAATGAATATGTTGTGTGCAGAGAGCATTCTTCAGCACCAACAAGGGAGCCACTCTTTTGCAGAAGTCCATGTGTGCACTTGAGTCCTTGTGCCACGGTGACAGACAAAATAATTATTTAGATATCTTATTATAAGGCTGTTTCATACAATAAGCTTTGATACTTTTATACTATGCAGAACTAAACAATGCATGCAAGTCACATCAGCTGTGAAGGCTGCACATGTCTACATGTATTACAAGTCTAACTGGCTGTAAGTATTTATGGGTTCTACTCATGTATGCTGATGAAGACTAAGAGGGCACAGATACACAATCTATGGCCTGATAGCAATATCCATCCTGAAAAGGCGATTTCCCTGAATCTTAGCCACTGACTCTTCTGGGTGAGAATAAAGCTTTGCTTGGAAAAGACTGGTGAGTGTTGCCCATTCCTCACTTGATGCCACCACATTATGTCCAATATCTTACTTGCACATGCTATTCTTAAAATCTTTTACATCTAAAAGTTTTCCATGCCTCAACCTCTGTCCAAGAGTAATATTCATTTAGAGAAAACCAATCTGTTCACATTTTTTATGCAATGCAAACATATATTTAATTTCTGGAAAAATGTTTTTGATTTAGGTTTGAGGACCATTTCAGCTGAAAAGTTATTAATCCTGAGTGTATGGTTAAGTACCACTTGAACAAACTGCACTTTCAGTATGAGACACGGAGCTTGTCTGAAAAACTACAGTTGAAGTTCCATTTTCCCAGGTTCCACTTACAGCTCCTTCTTGTTTCCCAAAAGACCTTTACTTCCCACAAATGTACCCATTTTGACTTCCTTTTCTGAGTTTCCTCCCTCCACCACCCTTTTAGACCTCTCTCCTTTCTACAGCAAGATGCTGGCATCTACTGCTCTCCTAATAGCGACCTTTACCATTTCTCAGCTTCAGCAGGAGTCTAGCAGCTTTCTGCAACCGTGACAGCATAGACAAAGTGTCAACTACCAGCCAAATAGATTTCTCACCCCAGTTAGATAGAGGCACCAGTTTGGTCCATCAAATATTAAGGCTAAACCTGTCAATCATCAGCAATATAAACACAGCAAAAGTGAGGGAGGGGTTGACCATTAGGAACTTGTTTATCCAAATGTAAGACAGATCTTGAGGATGGCAGCTATACTGGAAGAGACACACCTTTGGGGTCTGCAAGGCTTTGAGGATGCCTGGTTTCCCATGGACATTTGGTCCATTTGGTCAACCAATGTGAGAACAGGACACTGATCCAGAAGGCTCTCCTGATGTTCTGATGAGTAGGCATTACAACTGCAGTGAGATGGGCAGTGCAAATTTGTTCCCTGTTACTTTAAGGTATAATATCATTGCAGCTGGAAATAATTTGCATCTATTTTTATATAGAAAGGGTTTACTCCATATTTGTGTCTTCTAGAAAACACACACAAAAGAACCCCTCCCTTGGTTCACACATCTATCCATTCATCTGCTGGAAAGAGTCAAACACATTCCGGATCACCTATTAAAATCTAATGGAGTCTTCTAAAAATAGCCCTTTCCTTGAGGCATTTCATTAGTAGCAGCTGGAAGATTAAAACAATATACATTACAACTGGTTCTGAACTTTTATTAAGACTTAAATGTCTGATCTACTATTTATAGCTACACATATTCCAACAGTAGTCTTATGGACTCATTATATTGTCTTAAAAAAAACCTGTTTCCAAACAGAGGTCATCCTTTCAATAATCGTTTTAAAGGCAAACGTAAGATTTTAGCCTCTTGCTGAAGTCTTGTGCTTAAAAAGAATATTGCAGTAGTATCTATGAATAGCTAAAAATTTATGGAATCTCTCATACTTTATCTAAAAATATCACACACTTCATTTCTGTTTGGACTGACTAAAAAGCAGAGGCTATTGTAACATGCAAGATTTAACAAGAGATACAGGCAGCATAAGACAAAAAAACAAGGTCTTCATTTTTCCATCACTTGATCCAAGATAAAAATAGACCACACTAAAATTAAATTAGTCTATGCACCTTTATCTGGTCTTAATGTTTAAAGTATTTCCCTCAATGGGTCTAAATAGGCCAGAAAGCCAATATTTTTGTCCTCCCCTCTAGTTTTTTTTATAGGCAATATATTCTTTGACAACAGTGGACAAAATGGAACTCAAGCCAAAGAATATATTGCCTTTTAAAAAGTGCTAGAATTTCAAGACTTTCTTCCAAATTAGTATAAAGAGTTTCAATAGGAGGCCAAAGTGTTTTTCAGGTCATTCTGAGAATTCTAAGTATAGCAACAGTTGCTGGTCAACTGGAAGTCATTATCAGAGTTCTATGTACAGCAACATTTGGTGAAAACAAGATGAAAGGGGGTGTTGAGGCTCTGGAAATATGTAAATTTACTAAGTGCTTTTGTCAGAGCTGCTTGAGACAACGGCTGGGTTCAGACATAACTAAACTATAGTTGGTTTAGCTTAACTCAAGTTTGGTTTTATATCAAATACTACCACACACAAAAACCTGCTAATTGAGTTCCCCACCACCACCAACAAACCACAATCTGAAACCGTGGATTGAAGTTGGCTTGAAAAACTCTGCTTGGTTTGTATCAGTATCCTGGCTCAGTATCCTGGCTCACTCCTAGTTGACGTGTCACTCTGTCCTTACCACTTACCCAGCCACAGAGACACAAGGGAAGAGAGGCTGGAAAATGAAATGATCCAGCCACCTAAGAAGTTCTCACTGGTACTTCCATAGTCTTCTCTATCCCTCCTTGTGCTGCCTGGCAACAGCATCTTTTCTAGATCTACACTGGCCTCCAGCCCAGCTACTTAGCTCTGCAGGAGTAGCCTTGCGACAAAAGCAAAAAAATGAAGGGATCATGGGTGCTTTTACCTATAACAATGCCTATGTTAAATGCACACTTTCACTCTTAGCAAGCTACATGAACAGTTCAACCAGTGCAATTACGCAGTTTGATTACTAAATTGTTTCTGCAACAACTTGCCCTTTCTACCCCACAAGACCCAGGTTATCGCTAACACCTGTTCTTCTGCTTAATATCTAGTAAAATTTTGGCCCTGAAAAAACATACATCCATCTGCCTTTAATAAAAGAGCAGTCACAGCTGGAAGGACTTGGGTTCAGGAGGTTTTAAAAGAAAGAGTTAACGAAGAGATGCTTTAGGACTCTGTTTTAAAAACAACAAGGAAGATTTCCAAGGTGGGAAGTGTTTGTGTGACCCAACCCATTTATGCAACTTGTCAAAGGCAAGAGAATTGGTACACATGGCTTCAGTATATCACCTGGGAATTCACATAAAAGGGGTCAGACAAAATGACATTAGGCAATACAAGCCATCACCTGCAAAGGATTCTGAATTTCTTCCGTAAACCATGGCTGAAATAAACTATAGCTTTAATGTTCCATTTGAACACAGTACAGGCTGCTTGTGCATCAATGTGACCAACATATATTTGTGACCAATAGCTATTTTTCTTATTCTTGGCCATCAGAGATTTAAAGGAAGCTTCTCTTAATTAGCCTTTATTAGGTTAATCATTCCAATACAATGGTCTGCTGCTTAACAAGAAACATTCTTTTTTAAAAACAAACAAACAAACATTTGGTGTTTTCCAAGTTCAAACTACAGCTTTTTATATTCCTTAAGCAATGCAATATTTTATTTTGCAATCTGATACAAAATATTTCTCTATTTTGTGAGGCCAGTGGTCATACTGAGAGGGGCTAATGAGAATTGTAGTCCAAAACATCTGAAGGGCACCAGGATATACAAGCTGCAGTATTGGAAACAACGCTACCATGCTGTTCCACAGCTCCCTTGCATTGAGCATAGCTCAGTGGTAACGCATATGGTTTGTATGCAAAAAGTTGTGGGTTCAAACCCCACCATCTCCAGGTCGGACTATGAGAACATCTGTCTGAAACCTTAGAGAGCCACTATTATGTAGCATAGAAAACCCGTGGCCCTCCAAATGATGCTGAACTACAGCTCCCATCATTCCTAACCATTGGTCATGCTGGGTAGAGCTGAAGTACAGCAACACTTGCAGAGCCACAAGTCCCCCATGTGTGATACAGGCACTGCTAAGTTAGATGTACCCATGGCATGACTTGGTATAAGGGATGCTTCTTAATGGGTTTTGTACAAGAAGCTTGACTAGTGGTCTGTTTCCAAAGACTATGCATTTTCTCAAAAGCTTCGTTTATGAAAAATGAACTATTTTTAGCTTCACAAATGCACACGGTGTGAACACACAGCTTTCTATGCTAATGTCAAACAAAATCATGCATGAAAATCAAGTCCTAGTGTAATCCTAGAAGTGCTCCCCCAGTAGATAAAATGGCAGATGCACAGCTCATTACAAAGGAAATGTTCAACAACTAATTCAGACAAGCTATTTATGGCAACTCTGCATTCATCTTTTAAAGAACAATGCAAAGGCATACAAATTAGCTTGTGTAATTTGTCAAAGGCTGCAGAGAATCTGGAGCATAGGGCAAAGTAATTTGGGGTTTTCGTTTCAAACTTTTCTACCTGCTGGGATGTTCATTGTGACCCAAGACAACAGATGTTTACCTTGTTTTCTCTAGCTCTAATTTATAGAAAACTCCACGTCACTCATGATAGTCTGAAAGTCACAAGGCTGGTGGAAACACTGGACAATGGAATGGGTGTGTTGCCCATTGTGGGGTACCTCCTGAGGCATCTACCTCACACTGGCTCATGAGTGGGCTGGCTCTGTCCCTGCCCACACACAGATAAAAAAACCAAGATCACTTGGTTAGGTGCAAGCCAATAAACATTCCCAATTTCCCCCCAACTGCAACCTTTGAAAGCAGTTTCCATGTATACCAGGTGAGTGTGTAGTTTTCTGCTATAGAGCAATTTTATACCCAGCAAGTATGGTAGATGTCAGGCAGTCTGTTCACTTGCTTGTCTAGTGAAAATTGTCAACAGTTCACAACTTTCACTCTAAAATCCTTCTATCAAGCACCACTCATAAGAAAGCCGGTACACAATTCTGTAGTAAGAAAGGAAGAGTTACAAGAAGCAAAGGGATTAAAAGCATCATATTGTTAGTGTCAGTAAGTCGCAAGCTGATTGGCTGTTCTTGCAGTCTATCAATCTTGGGTGGAAGAATGTCAAACCATAAAATCTGTTGCTTGTGAAACTAGTTCCACTTCAAAGGGTCATTCTGCCAGTATATAGCTAGCCTTAAGAAAAATATTATTTTGATTACAATGTCAATATCATAATGGTTCAATTATTTCCATTCAGTGAGCACCGAAATGAAAAAAGGCTACAGAGTTATTGAGTGTTTTTCTTCTTCAAGATAAGTTTTACAATCAACATTTAAAAAAAAAAAAGAAGTTGCACGAGGATCACTCAAAAGTCAATTTGCATATAAACAGTTTGATTAACTAATCTGGAGGAACACAAATTGTGTACAACACTAATTAACCCCGCTAAATTGGGAACCAGACAGACATGGAAATTTTCTTCATAAAATAAAGTAAAATACATAAATCTCTAAGTCATATTTATTAGGAGGAAATACTGTACACAAAGCACACCAGAACAAACTACTGGCTCAATGTCTACAATATGAACAACTACGCTATCTAAAACAGAAAGCCTGGTTAACATTATTATCACTTGTGTTATAATTCCTTAACTGTATCCTCACCCTCTTTAGATCAGGGGTGGGGAATCTGTGCCTACCCCCGGGTATTACTGGACTACAAATCTGTTCGCCTGGGTCCTACCCTAAAACTCTAACCACTGCACCACACTGGCTCTCATTCCATGTGAAACAAAGAATGCTGGCGATAACATGAAGGTTTATGCACAGTTTCTGAAGGGTGAAGCCATCGTCACTAGAACTAATGGCACTGAATTTATTGCAAAGCAGGTTCACCATCACTCATCTTGTCTTGCATACCAGAAGGGAGGCAAAAAACCTCAGCCCAAGAACAAACAGCGCGAAAGGCAAAAAATACTGTCTCTTTGCATGACAGTAAGGTGGTACATTCCACAGAATGTTTCTATTTTTATTGACGAGAAAAACTGCCAAGAAGGAAGAATTTATCTGCTAAAAAATATTTATATTCATATCCAGTACATGTTTTCTGTAATAGAAAATGGAAAGCCTGGAAATGCAGATAAAGAAGGCATATTGACATAGGCCAAATTCACACATAACGCTAAGTTAATCCTAGGTTTATTCTTGACTAAAGCTTGTAGTTAAGGAGAAAAGAGCTTAACCACAAGCCTGGGGTCAGATGAGCCACATGAGCCAAACTTTGGCTTAATTGCCAAGCCAGGTTGGGTTTCCATAGCAGTGAGCAGAGGGGAAATGGCTGCTGGGAGGAGCACAGAAACAAGAAACACCATGGTGCATCTGCAGCAGCAACACTGAGCGCCTTCATCTGCCCCAGCTGCAACGAAACATGAATCTCCTGCTTTAGTCTCCACAACCACAACAAGTACTGTAACCTTCCAACAGCTTGACCTAACCCCCAAAGAAGCACTTCTCCATTGTCTCCTGAGACAGACAGATGCCAACAATACTGCCCTAAAAGGACTGGGCAGGGACTAAGTGGGTGCTGGCTCCTCTGTGGTCTGCAGTCTCAGTAAACTGTAGTTTGGCTTTACAAGTCATGTGAACCAAGGCTGTATATTGTCTTCCTGCTTATTTAACTTACATGCAGAATTCATCATGTGAAAGGCTGGGCTGGATGAATCCCAAGCCAGAATTAAGATTGCCGAAAGAAATATCAACAACCTCAGATATGCACAACTTTGATGGCAGAAAGTGAGGAGGAATTAAAGAACCTCTTAATGAGGGTGAAAGAGGAGAGCACAAAATATGGTTTGAAGCTCAGCATCAAAAAAACTAAGATCATGGCCACTGGGCCCTTCACCTCCTGTCAAATAGAAGGGGAAGAAATGGAGGCAGTGAGAGATTTTACTTTCTTGGGCTCCATGATCACTGCAGATGGTGACAGTAGTCACGAAATTAAAAGACGCCTGCTTTTTGGGAGAAAAGCAATGACAAACCTAGACAGCATTTTAAAAAGCAGAGACATCACCTTGCCAACAAAGGTCCATATAGTTAAAGCTATGGTTTTCCCAGTAGTGATGTATGGAAGTGAGAGTTGGACCATAAAGAAGGCTGATCGCCAAAGAATTGATGCTTTTGAATTATGTTGCTGGAGGAGACTCTTGAGAGTCTCATGGACTGCAAGAAGATCAAACCTATCCATTCTTAAGGAAATCAACCCTGAGTGCTCACTGGAAGGACAGATCATGAAGCTGAGGCTCCAATACTTTGGCCACCTCATGAGAAGAGAAGACTCCCTGGAAAAGACCCTGATGTTGGGAAAGATTGAGGGCACAAGGAGAAGGGGATGACAGAGGACAAGATGGTTGGACAGTGTTCTTGAAGCTACTAACATGAGTTTGACCAAACTGCAGGAGGCAGTGGAATACAGGAGTGCCTGGCATGCTCTGGTCCATGGGGTCACAAAGAGTTGGACACAAATAAACGACTAAACAACAACAAATTTCTAGTGAAATAGATAAGTGCTTATCTGGACAGTGGTTATCTAGTGAAACAGATAAGTCTATTTCTGTGAAGCCTGAATTCCTTGAGCACCCCTACACTATTGAAGGAATTGTTGGTGAAAATGTGTTTATAGATGCACCATTCTGCAGGAGTCTCAGTACAGAAATCTCCTATGAGATGAAGCTCAGTTGTGAAAGAAGCATTCACTTAACAGAAGGCTGCAAGCATTCAACCACTGGATGCAGCTTTTGCTCTGAGCAAGGAGACATTAAATGTGTTGACAGATGCTGATTTTCAGTTCCTGAAACATATTCTTGAAGGAAAGGCTGGTGCTCCAGATTTATTGAAACCACTCTTTATATGCTTGCTTGCAGGGCTTTATTCAAGGAGAGGAAAGGATAAGATAACCAAAAAGATAGTTAAATCATTCTCTTGTTATATGTTATATTCAGGTACTACTGAGAGTCTGAATCCAGCAAAACATCTTTAGCTCAGGATGGCTATAAATGACATGATTAGAAGGTCACTGATGTTCTAAACTAGGAACGGGGAACCTGTGACCTTCTTCCCCAAAAGCTGAACTACAACTCCCGTCATACTTGATTATCAGCCATGTTGATTGAGGCTGAAGGGAATTGAAGTTCAGCAGCATCTGGAGGGTCACAGGGGTCAACTATAGTACAACTGAGAAGTGGGACATCCTGGGCATTTTCATCAGCAAGTCAAATGTGGCCGATCTTGTAAGTGATAAGGTGCATTCCTATGACCTCTTTTGTGTGTTCACTGAATGTGTGAGGGGTTGGAATGGTTAACACATTGGCTGGCAATATTCCTGGCAATCATGGGTGGTATTCAACTAAGTTTTAATCAGAGCAGGACCCACATTGAAATTTACAGGCCTAACGTAGGTTGTTTTCATTAAATTCAATGGATGTACTCTGAGTAAAACTTAGTTGAATACCACCCCATGTATTCAGTCACAATGTGAAGTGAGAAAAGGGCCCTAAGTGTATACAGTGGTACCTCTGGTTACGTATTTAATTCATTCCGGAGGTCCGTTCTTAACTTGAAACTGTTCTTAACCTGAAGCACCACTTTAGCTAATGGGGCCTCCTGCTGCTGCCACGCCGCCGCCTCACAATTTCTGTTCTCATCCTGAAGCAAAGTTCTTAACCCGAGGTATTATTTCTGGGTTAGCGGAGCCTGTAACCTGAAGCGTATGTAACCTGAAGCGTATGTAACCCGAGGTACCACTGTATAGCTGTAAGCATGTAGCATCCCTTCACTGACATGGGAACCTTGAATGGACAAGCCTTCCCAACTGGATAGAGGATCTGCAGGGCACCAATGCTGGATATGCAATTGCCTATTATACTCCTCCATGGATATGTGAAGGGGTTTATATGAACATCATTATTATATGTCTAGCTTATGTAAATTGCTAAAGTTAATAGGTGAAAAGCAACTCAACTAAACACACTTAAAAGAAGATGGTGTGCATTTGATACTATGATGTCACCAGCATTTCAGATTAAAGAAATACTGAAGTGGATGGGGTGGAATTCAAAAACATTCACTGGCCAGCTACCCCAGCAGAAGTTCTGGTCCCTACTTCAGATCATTATCTCTGGCTGTAGTTCCACCAAGCAAGTTTCATTGTCCCTGCATTAGAAGTTAACACATCTGAACCACATGACAATCGCATATGATCTTGCAACTACAAAACTGGCTTTGACACCTTAAGAAGAACCCCATACAGTCTGATCATCCAGTTTTGATGATTTCGCATCCAGAGAAATAATCTCTTTATTTTACAATTCATATAGGGTGCTTTATTCTGGGCAAAGCACTTCACGCACATTCTAGAGCAGCTGTCTTAGGGCACCCTTGCTTCCAAGGAAAAGCTTTGCTTTGGCATAACTATAAAACTACACAAGATAAGCTCTGAAGATTGAGAAAGAACTGAAAGTGTCATCCTTATTCAATATTCATATCCTAGAGAGGAGCAGAAATTGAGGGGCTTGTTATTCTCTGTGTTTTCTTCATGCAGGGAGTCCCCTCAGGCACTCTTTGTTCTTCATGCTTCTGTGGCTGGGAGCCTGATTAGTGGCCAAAGGCTAGTTTATGCTGATGCCTGTTTATTTGTACTAAATCTATTCTTTGCCCTGAAGAAACCTTACTTTACCATACACACCTTGTCAGCTGAGGAAAGAATATGCACACTTTTTGACTCAAGAGTTGGTTAGAGGAGTCAACGAGACGCAATGTCAAAAAGGTACTTTAGTTAGCTTTGCCTCTTTTCTTTCTCCTTTTAAAATTTGTATTTATTTATCATAGCATGTAGCAAACTGTTGTATCAGCCAATAAACATGAGCCATAAGCCTGTGCAAAAGTGGCAAACTGTTCATTCTAGTGAGAAAATTACAACAGACAACCCGGCATCTGTTTAGAAGTGTGAAAAGCAGATAGAAAAGTAACCCAGTAGGTCTCTTCGAAAGTTTCTGTGAGTTTGAGAGGTGGCTTTGTCATGTGATCTTCCTGAAATAAATGGTTACCATACTGCAGGCATGTCCAACTTTCAAGAGACTGAGATCTACCAAAGATAAGCTTTTTTTAGGGAGCCAAAGTTGTTGAGCTCTCCAAAGGAGAGGTTGCAACTCAACAGTAGAACAGTTGATTTGTATGCAGGTCTCAGCTTCAACTCCCCAGGAGTGGCCGTTCCAGTGGGGTGTGCCACTCAGCTGTACTCCTGACAGCAGCATCTCTGCCACTTTACCAGAATAGGGCAGGGATGACCGCAAAGTCAGGGCTGCTCTGGTACACGGGCAGGAGCATTAGATCGCTCTGCCAGTGCATAGCTCCAACCAAGCTGCTACCTTGCCCTGCCCTGTCTGTGTAAGCAGAAGTGACACTGATGTTGGGAGGACAGTCATGCAGCTCTGCCCTACCTTCTGGCTCCTCCATTATCTCCTATTAGGGCTGAGAAAGATCATTGCCTGAAACCAGTGCTTTTTCTTCTGGGGGTACACAGGGGTACACATACTTTGTGAATCTAAGTTTGGTCTCATTGAGGGGCAGTATTTCAATATGAGTAGGAAAATGAGAATATCCTAAACATTTTTTGAGAAAACAAGCACTGCCTGAAACCTTGAAGAGCTGTTGTAAGTCACTGTGAAAGATATTACTAAGCAAGGTGGACCCAATGGGTTGAATAAGGCAGCTTCCCACCTTCCCATCTCCATTCTTGTACCTTTCCCTGACATAACCTGACACATACTTTCACCACTTAGATACCTCACATGTAAATACCAGGTAAATACCAGGATGAATTAAGTTGTTGAGCTTTTTTTTTTTTTAAGGAAACCACCGAGATTGTGGTAAACATATGACAGCCCTATGTTAAATACTCTTGATATTTATTCTGCTAATCAGCAATTTTCAAATCACATAGGCCACATAACGTTGAATCATGTTAGCCAACTTGCTTTGAGTGCAATCCTATGCCTACCTTGATGGGTAGTAAGTCCCGTTGATCTCAGTGAGGCTTACTTGAGAGTAGGCTTGAATAAGAGTCCACTGTCCTAGAGAAGTTAGTTTGACAGCATGGAACCTTATAACGGAACATTACAATTTCTGTGAGACTAGGAAAGTGAAAGTAATCATGCATAGCATTTCACTCAATCTTGACAGATGGTCCTTTTATTTTGCTTTAGCTGTGTTCCACCACACATCTCCCATTCTGCACTAAAGCAAATATGTTGTTCAATGCTGGTTCAATGGAATAACCCAAGAGCATTTTCATTGAGAACAGATTAGTATCCCTTGTAGTTTCCTGGATTAGAATCCTCAAAACTAGGAATTAATAATAGTAATGATGGCACAAACTAAAATGTCCACCATAAACAATGCTCTAATTACTTTGTTTATAGGGTAGGGACTCTTATCTTGCTGACTTTCACAATGCCTAGTCATGCAAATAGGAATTGACAACTCAGTCTATTATTACATGGTCACAGTATAAGTAATGCACACATTGTCAAAAATGTGGTTCGTTAGTCCTATCACATATGCATACTGTACTTCTTATATACGTTTCTGGTTATCAAATGATACATAAAATAATAATACCACACGGCTCAGGTCAATGAAATGATCAGATTGTGAGACAAAGGGGTCCTGTTCTTTCAAAACACGAGATAAATTAGACAAAGTGCTAGAAGAAGTCCTGCAAAATTCCTTTAAGCTACTTCATGAAAACGGTTTAGACTGCAGTCCTGTGTATAATTTCTTAGGAGGGAGCTCCTTTCAGCTCAGTTTTGAACTGTACAAAATATAATTATGGACAAAAAAATGTGGAAAATGTTACACCAGAATGCAAAATCCACAGACCAGATGTAGCCAACAAGGTGGCATGCAGATGTTGCTGGACTACAACTCCTATCAGCCCTGATCATTGACCATGTCAGTTGGGACTGGTAGGAATTGTAGTCCAACATCTGGCTGGCATCACATTAGCTATCACTGCCATGGACTATGTGGGAAAGAATACTGGATTTCTTTACAACAGGGGTGGAGAACCTGTGGACTTCCAGATGTTGCTGGCGACGAACTCCCCATCACCATTGATTATTGGCCATGCTAGCTGGGGCTGTCCAAAAATACCCTTGAAGCTCACAGGTTGTCCATTCCTGCCCTACAGTTACTACCCATTGGATCTTTTCAGTAATGCCATGTGGATTTCTCCTTGTAACGTAGCATTTTTCATAAGCTGTTCTCTACAAGAGTAATTTGAAAGCATTTTGCTGGATAAAAATAATAGATTGGAGCCAGATCTTAATAAGAGCAAAGTACAGGAACGGCACAGGAATTTCTCAATGCCAGAAATAGCTCCCACACTTAGAAATGGTAAATTCTATTGCTTGACGTAGTCCAGTTTACATGATCATTCCCCGGCCTCACCCCCAATTCTGTCAGTTTCTTCAGTGGATCTGCACAAAACAGGAATAGAAGCCCCTATATAGGCATGGCATACATGTTATTTGGTACACAATGGCTACACCATACCTCTGCTATCAGAGGCAGTATGTCTCTGAATACCAGTTGTTGGAAACAGTAAGTGGGGAGACTGCTCTTGTGCTCAAGTTCTACTTCCCATGGGTATCTGGTTGGCCACTGTGAGAACAGGATGCTGGACTAGATGGGCCATTGACCTGTTCCAGCACGGTTCTTAAGTTCTTATGTTGACCACTGGTTTGATACAAACCTAATAATAAGCGGCTCAGGACTACAGTAACTCAAGGACCACATATAAACTGACCCAGGCTCTGTGTTCGTCATCTGAGGTCCTTCTTCATGTGCCTCTTCCAAAAGAATGGGCCTTTTCTGTGGTGGCTCCCCATTTGTGGAATGCACAAAAGGGAGGTTTGGCTGGCACCTTCATTATATATCTTTAGGCCCAGGCAAAAACATTCCTCTTCAACCAGCCTTTGGCCGATTAATATTCTCCAGCATTGTAAGTGCATTTGTGTGACAAGAGGTTATTATTTGATTGTTTCTGTTTTAACTGTTTATTTGTACTTTTATCTCATTTTTTTATCTTGTGAAATGCCCTGAGATCCTTCGATGAAGGGCAGTCTATAAATCTAATAAAGAAAAGAAAGAAAGAAAATAGTTGGGTTCAGCAGTTTTGTATGGTCTGTGCACCACACTCCAAATAGGAAAGAGAAGGATGAATTAAAATGTATGGTGCGGAAGCTGAGCTGCAGTCAAATCCACGCTTTGCCTTATCTTCTGCTGATCAGCATTCACAATCAAGCAGATATTTCAAAAAGTGAGCTTGTAGGAAATAGAGAAAGTGTTTAGCTCCTATCAAGGCAGTAAATCAGAAAATGACATTCTAGCCAGGCATCTGTGCCTCTTCTTTCCGTTTGATATCTGAGACTCTATTTCAATACCTAATTTCTTCCTTACCAAGGCTGGATCTAGACGCATCAAAGGAGTATTTCAGTTAAATGCATTGTAAATTTAAACAGGGGAAACAGTTAGAGAAAAATGGGACTCCACAGCGCCTTCTGGTGGCACAATGTTATATCACATATACAATGCATATAAATCGCTTTTTCTTTACCAATCTGAGTCCCCAGAGATATCATACTGAGATTTGACAGCTCAGTATAAAAAGACATGTAATTTCATGTACGTTATATCTTGTGGAATCAAATCAGTTGCCAGCACTTCACATTAATTTTTCTGAAAAGAAGTCTTTTGGGTTCAGCTTCTTGCTCACATTAAGCTGTCCGCTAAAGTAAAGTAATAAATTACCAGTTTCAATTGACAGTGGACTCCACAAAATATTTGTGTCAGAAGTGCACTGGGGGAGGGGGATATCTACGTACCCACCTATCTATCATCTATCTATCTATGTATGTCTTACATTTCTACAGTTAAAACTGTATATAATGATTCCCAAGGAAATTGATACCAGTATTGATTTCTCCTTTCTTATGCTCTGAGCAATGTCATGCTATCATTTATACAATTCTATACATAATTCAGGTTTTATAACTGGATGGGAAATCATTGCTTTTTTCCTGGGAGTACTCAAGTGTATGCAGTACCGGTACCTTTTTCTCTCATATATATATATATATATATATATATATATATATATATATACACACACACACACACACGCGCGCACTGGGAAAGGTTACTACTGTATATGAGACTGATATTTATTTTAAAAAGACTGTAGAAAATGTAAATAAGGAAAACTTTTTGTTATATTTTTAAAACATATATTCTTAAACTGTATTATGTTCTATGAACTTCAGATGTCTTTTAAGAAGTAGAATCCTGGGAGAAACTGGCAGTGTTCAGTGGCCCAGATTTCAGTAATCAAACACAGTGAATTTTTTGTAGGAACCTTAGCTGAGTATTTTCTTAGATGTGGATGAAAGAGAATTGACTCAATCCAATGATCTACAGGATTCCAGCATGCCCATAAATCTCCACTCAAGACTTCAAGTTGTCCATCAGAGCAGCAGTAAAAGGCTGCCCCATAGCCTCTAGGTGTTGGGTTCACCAACCATCGTCACTCACTGGGCTAGATTGACTAATGGTCTGACTCTGTATAACACAACTTCATATGTCACTAAGTGTGTTCAATTGCCCTTATACCTCTAGTTTCTTGGTAGAGATCTATAATTGTCAGTTCTAGCAATCTTTGTGATGGTCAGCCATATATTGCACAATTCTTCTAGATCAGGGTGGTCCAACTTTTCATACCAAGTAACAGTACTTGGGCACAGAAGCCATGGGCTGCACACTGCCTTATCACAGCGGGGGGAGGGGGGAATTTGATGCTCGCCCCCGCACCTTCACATTGTCTTCCCAAAGCCAGCTAAGTGAGAACCTGGGCTTTGGGATTGAAGCAGAAGGCTCTGGAAGGGTTCTATAGCCGTCCCACCTCCTTCCCAAAGCTGGGAAAACAATAACTAAGATTTCGGAAGGAGGCGAGAGGACTCTAGGACCCTGTCAAACTCTTCCTTCCCAAAGCCCAGAGCCTCACTTACCTGGCTTTGGGAAGGCAGCAAGTGGGCTGGGGCATCATATGTTGCTGAGGGAGGTCAAATTAGACCATATGTTGGACCACCCTGTTCTAGATAAATGGCACGATACCATAAGCATGCAAACATTTTGGGCAATTGGAATCTTACTGAGGCAAAGACAAAACCTTTAATAAATATATTTTGATAAGGGAGAATTGGCATGAGGTGCCCTAATTTCAGTTTTTACCTTGCCTATCTTCACAGACTCAAACTGACTTCTGATCATATTAATATGTAATATACTGCTTTGAAAAAACCCTAATTACTCAGCAAACTTTCCTATTCTCTGCACGTTTCTTAGCATAGTCTGTAATCCACATTTTGTACAAAACCACAAGAATTAATGCCAGGCTTCCAGTGCATCATGCATTTTTCAAATCCTCCCGTAGTATTTGACTAGTTGGCATGACTAATTGCAGTGCATCTATCTCCTTCTGCAAGTATGAATTCTTTTCTACCCCTTTAATTTTTAAAAAACTTCCCATTTAAGTATGACTGAGGGCACCACCATATGCTGTGGGCAATGAAATATTCATTATCATCCAAAACAAGGAGAGGAATGTCAAATTTGGGCATAACTAACTAAGGGAATCCTGTACTAATGGTGAGGAGGCTGATCTTGCCTCAGAGGTGAATCCAAAAGGTTCCTCAAGAGTTGGATCCTTGTCATATCTCATTTGCAACCCATTGATTCCATATCATCATGCATTAGAGACTGAAGAATCATCTCACAAGGTAGAAGAAGTTGGAGCTAAACAGTCCTGTCACCATATTTCTTTGAACAAGAGTCTCAATGAATTTAGGAACATTCAAATTGGCTGTTGTTCCCAAGAACTCTTTTTTTTTTTAAAAATAATATTTTATTAAGTTTAACAATAGAAAAGTAGAACAATAAAAACACAAAGAAAATATAAAACACAACAATACAAACTTTCACGATACATAAAATACAAACATTTAACAAGAAAACAAAAAAAGACAATAAACACTCAAAAAGTAAAATAAGAAAAAACACAGATCACTCTTTTCCAATTATTCATCTTCAATTACCGTATTTTTTGCACCATAACACTCACTTTTTTCCTCCTAGAAAGTAAGGGGAAATGTCTGTGCGTGTTATGGAAGAAATGCCTACGGGTGGCATGCCTACGGATTTCCCTCCTCTAAAAACTACGTGCGTGTTATGGTCGGGTGCGTGTTATAGAGCGAAAAATACGGTAACTTATTTTCCTGACTTCCTCACGCCTCCCTTTTTTATATCCCTTTTTAACAATTAGTTCAGCAAATTCGTATCCTACTACTTTATCCTTATTTATTTTACCTCCCAAATTTCAAATTTTTATCTCTTATTACTAGAACCCCTTCATTTTAATTCAATGTCATCAGCATTCATACATTTTACAATACTTCTGTAAATAAGTTTTAAATTTCCTCCAATCTTCTTCCACCAACTCTTCTCCCTGGTCTCGGATTCTGCCAGTCCAAGAACTCTTGGTCACACAATTTAGTTTATTCACTCACCCAGTAGCAAAGACTAGCAACTTATTGTTGGCATGTGAGGACTATGGGTTGGCGAGTGAAGACTAGCAGCTCCAGATGTTCTGCTTGTGCAACGGAAAGCACTCTCTTTCCTCCCATTCCCCAGTCCTCCTAAATCTGTCCAATCCTCAGAGCAGTTTAGGGGAGGACCCAGGGCGTGTGTATGGGGAGGACAGGAAAGTCCCATTATGCAAGCAGAAATCCTTACACTGCCAGGATGTGTTAGCTGAATGCCACCCACTAAAACATATCTCCTTCTTATATATGAACTGTGCCAGTCTAGAATGTAGCCTCAAATGGCTGGGGGCTGTTGCTGTGCTGAAAATTTCTCCTGTGTCAACCACCATTCTCCAACAATTAATGAGAAAAGAAATGGCATTCAAAAATCATCAAAGGCGAGAGAAAAATTCCATGAAATTCTCATGTGTGGCATGGGGGATGCAGATTGCATGTTGATGGGCACATGTGAGTGTCCTTTGTTTAACTTTGCAAATCTTCTCACCAATGATCTGTACTCTGCAGCCTTCCTGAGTGACTGCTATTCCATCAACCCCCGGATAAGATATCCAACCATAGAGATTATCTTTGCAAGATAGATAGATATGACCACACTGAATTCTAGTCAATTGCCCCTTCAAAAATGGAAGAATCCCTCATTACAACATCTTGTTCAGATTTCATCTAACTATTCATTATAAATTTATTAAGCAGGAATTCACTACTTGGCTTTTTGGTATTTGTTTTATGTTCTACGAGGAATTAAATGTTGCACAATCCTCTGCAGGTGCACTAGCTGAAATTCATTAAGCAGGTTACTCATAGTTCTAAAAGAATCTGAATCCGTGATACAATGAAACCGGATTCATCAGTGTGAAAAGTATTGGAAGGATACCTGGCCTTAGTCTGCTGATGAGCTGACACAGAGCTGAGGTATAGGAGCTGGAAGGGGCAGTAGATAAGGATGCTGTGAAAGATAAAAGGGCTGTGTCTGAGAGCGTCCTCTCTTGGTCCCAGCTGGAAGCAGCAGGAGGAGAGGGACAGAACCAAAGGAGAAGGAACACAGATAAAAGAAGGAAAAAGCAAAAAAGAGAGGAACACTAGGGAAGACGAAAGCGGAGGCAGAGATCTAACAGGGCAGGCCATACCATTAAGCAGGGCTGCCAGAAAGGGTTTACTGGAAGGAGGAAAAGGAAAAAGAACTAAGTGGTCTTAGTAACAAGTAACAAGTCAGTGGGAAAGGGAGAAAGGACTGATAGAAGCAGACACCGTATATGGAGAAAGGGAAGTAAGACATGGGGTTGCCCAGATTTCCAAATAATAGCATGATAGAAGTATCTGTGATTAAAAAAGTCTTGAAGTAAGGTTCCCACCAGGCAGTTCTCTGAAGACAAATGGTCACCTGGGATTCTCATGACTCTTGGGACCTCAGGCAGGTAAGAAATGACAACCAGCTGAGCAGTAGAGGGGGACATCATTGTAAGTGAGGAAAGTAAGCCTGGAGAAGAAGGGATGAGGTTTAAGGAGACACAGGTGGGTTATATAAGGATGTCTTACAGAGCACATCCAACCGATGCATTAGACGTTTACCACCACTGCAACACAGCTCAACCACTGAGTAGTTTGATAACTGAGGTAAGATATGAACTAAGCTCATAGTCTTAACCAGTAGACTTACACTAGCCAAAAATATGAAGACCTACAGCTGTCTATATATCTGAGGATGATGAATAATGATGACAGATGTCAATTGTTGCTATTTTCTTTTGCAGATACCCCTTTTTGAAAACCCCTCTTGCTCCCTCTTGCACAATGAGTGGCTGAATTATGCCCACAACATACCTCTGCTATTTGCAGCCTCTTTACATGCAGAGTACACTCTCGCCAAGACAACTCCGCATTTCGATTGTAGAAGCTGTCAGCTCTGCAAAACTGACAAATGCAGGCTGAAAAGACAAGAAGCTGAAATAAAAGCACTGAACCATATCAGCCTGAGAAGAGATGAAAGGCTGAAGTTTCAAAATGATTTACTTAATAAACCCAAACACTGATTTCAGCCATGAACTTGAAAAAACTTAATAAATGTTGCATGGAGGCCACAGACAATTTCTTGTGCAGTTTAGAATAAAAAAAAACACGATTTGCTTTCGGGGGGAGGGGGAGAAAAACATTATCCCATAAGAAGGAGCTCAAGATCCAGGGGGAAAGCAAACTAAATTAAAGAGTTATTCAGATGACATTTGCAGAGTCCTGTCCCACTTGCTGCTCACGTTGACCTGGTAGTGACCTCATAATAGTTTTTCAGAATGAATCTGAAGCTGCTTCTATAGTCGCAAGTGGAAGTGGTGAACAGGCACACCAGCTGCACCCATTTCTGGAGGAAGAAAGACCTGGTCATAGCTCTTCATCCCTTACTTGCATTGAGACTGGATTACTGTAACACGTTCTGTGACCCTGCCTTTGAAAAGCATCTGGAATCTTCAGAGAGTTCAAAAAGCAGTGTCATAACTCTCAACTGGAGCCAGTTTTATGGAGTACATCATTCCTCTTTCATGCTAGTTTCCACTTCATTTCTATATGCAATTCAAAGAGCAGCTTACTACCTCTAAAGCTTTCAACAGTTAGGACTGGTATGCTTAAAAGCTCTCTCACACACCCTCCTCTATGATCCTGCCCATCCACTGGGATCAGCAGGAAGAACATTTTCCATGTCCAGCAGTGGACAGCAGGGTGGGGCAACAGCCTGACCTCCTGGCAGCTGAGTAGCTGCTGACTATTGGGAAAGTAAGTAGGGGAGGAAAGGCAGAGTGGAGGTCAGCGCTGTGCAAATGCACCGGTGGAGCCAATATGGTGTTCAGGTGGTGCAAGTGCACGGCATAACCTTCTTTCCACCTTGCCCTTCTTAGTCATCCTCCCAGTAAGCAGAAACATGACTATCAGCTACTGTGCATGTATGCAAGCAAACTCATATATTGTAAAGGTAAAGGTAAAGGTACCCCTGCCCGTACGGGCCAGTCTTGACAGACTCTAGGGTTGTGTGCCCATCTCACTCAAGAGGCCGGGGGCCAGCGCTGTCCGGAGACACTTCCGGGTCACGTGGCCAGCGTGACATCACTGCTCTGGCGAGCCAGAGCCGCACACGGAAACGCCGTTTACCTTCCCGCTAGTAAGCGGTCCCTATTTATCTACTTGCACCCGGGGGTGCTTTCAAACTGCTAGGTTGGCAGGCGCTGGGATCGAGCAACGGGAGCGCACCCCGCCACGGGGATTCGAACCGCCGACCTTTCGATCGGCAAGCCCTAGGCGCTGAGGCTTTTACCCACAGCGCCACCCGCGTCCCCTCATATATTGTACTACTGCCTAAAAAGGGATGCATCTTAGTAGACCTCCATGTAAACATTGCCTTAGGTTCACCATCTGAAGTTGATGAGAATGTGGAAAAGGTCTTCCCTATGCGGTGGTGACCATCACTACATATTCTGGAAGGAAATACCATAGTTTAACTATGCATTTTGTGATGTTCTGCCTTTTGTCCCTCCTGAATCTCTCACTGTTCAACATCACTGGATAACCCCCATTATGAGGGTGGGAGAAAACATCTTTGTCCACTTTTCCAAACCACCCATATCATGCTCTGCACAACCACATTATTTTACTTGCCCTTTTCTGTTCACTTGCCTTAGTTTTGTGAGGTGTCTACTCTGCAAAAATAGGTTACTTTTGATTATCCCACAGTTGTGGTCTGAACTGTGTTGATCTGTAGGGTTTTGATATCAGCTGAAGACATTACTTGATGTCAGGAGATATATAAGCAGGTACAAGAGGTGTACAAATCTCTTGCCACAAAGCAATAGCATCTAGACATGATATCAGACACCTACAGGTCAACACAAACCAGAACACAACTGTGTGACAATCAGAAAGCAGGAAATAGCCTCAGAAAAATAGAGCGCTTTCTGGCAGCTCCACCTCCTGACCCCTGACCTTCCAAAGTGTGCTGGGGAGTTAATTTGGCAGGTGAATGAACTTGCAACAAACCCTCTGTTGCAAAACACCACCCACCACTGGCAGAATATGACATTTCCTCTGCACAACATTTTTTGTTGTTAGAAGTCTATGGGGAAATGAGTTTTCCAAATATTTTTCTCTGAGCAATGTTTAAAAGGAATAGTTCCATGTATCTCTTTGAAAAACTGCTGGGATTTCCCTTCGCTATTCCAGTGCATATTCATTCATTTGATTCCTTTGACATTATGTTGTGTGTGTTTTTAAAAAAAATATCAAATTCTGCCCCCTGAAAGGTATTCAACACTTGATGTTTGGCTAAAATTGGTTTCAGAAGCAGCAATTTCTACCTGTGCTGAGCCTGAACAGACATAAGAGTAGTTGAGGGCAACAGAGGAAGTGATTGGCTAATCACCAGTGCTTAAGAGGCAATTACCAGGCCTGAAAACATTTGCACTGGGTCATCAATCTACTGCCAGCTGTGATAAGTTGTCTGGATGTTAAGACCACCACATTCGTCTTTCTAAAAAAAATAAATCAAATCCAACAGATGTCCACTGCAACTCTGATTTTGAAGACTCCATGTCCTAGATTGCTCAGTTTATGAGATGAATGAATTATGTCTCTTGAAACAGCATTGCAGGCATTCAGGGAGCTTATAACCACCTCACTAATTTCTAGTCTCCCCCACTAAGGCAGCAGCTGCTAAAAGCATATTGAAAATGGAAGCTGGTGAGCTGCTCGGTCTCACAGTGCTCTGATTATAGAAATCTTTAAGGAAGAAAGGAATGTTGGAGAATTACATCATTTTTACCTTTATAATTAGTAGCAAATATATACATACATTTTATACATAAATATAAAATGCAACAATGCACATGTGCATTACAAATACACATACATAACATTAAAAGCATCCATAGACACACTTACAGTTCCTCTGAGATGAGAATGAAAAATAGATGAGATATTTTATTTATATTCTTGATTTAGGTCAGGAAAATAGGTAAGTCCCCTTCTCCCACCTCCCTATTCTGAACCTTTTACAAGTGACAGATGTAAAAACTCTTTTTCAACGCAATCCTATGGATGTCTACTCGGAAACAAGTCTCATTGAGTTCAATGGGATTCACTTCCAGGTAGGAAAGTATAAGATTACATCTTGAATGTCAAGTTTCTATGTAGTAGCTTCTGTTCAAAGCTATCACAGCCATTTATCTATTAAATTTAATAAACTTTATACCCTGCTTGATTGTAAAAAACCAACCAACCAACCAACAAACCCTCAAAGTGGTACATCCAGCACAGGAGAGGAGGAGAGACTGGACAATATATGGGTATTGTCCTACTAATGGAGATTAGCTGAGCTTCATAGAATGACTGCCGAGCGGATGACCAGTGATGGCATAAGTGGTGCAAGAACTATAGTTCTAAACGTTAACATGAACCAGCCCCAAAATACAGTCCATGCTGCTTCATAGATACAGCTGTATGTGGGGCTTCCCTTGCACTGCTTGATCCAGAAGCTGCCATTATTGCAGAATGTTGTGGTGTGATCGTGTACAGGAGTAGGATCCTGTCAACACATAACATCTCTGCTCAGAGACCTGCACTGGTTGCCCATTTGCTACTGTGCCATGCTAAAGGGAAAATGAGAAACAAAGAAACCAAAATTGACATATCCTGCCTACTTTCCTTCAAACACCCCCAGCGTCCTTCCTGAAACTTAAGTGCCAATAGTAGCGGATTATCTGAAAAGTATTCTTCAGGCACACAAATGTTAATTTTAGGGCTGCAACAGCACCCAGAAATATCGTACAGCTCCCTGGGGTAAATGGATTCAGTGGTGTAGCTAGGCAATTTCAGACCCTAACCTTAATAGTCTTATGGGGAGCATGCAAGGCTTTCAGATGGCCATCCATATTACTTCAGCTATGAAGTACACAATTAATATTTCTCTTCTCTCCTCTCCCTGCTTCCCAGCCTTCCCACCATTCCGTGCTTTACAACTGCTCCTGCATTTCTGATGTGTTAAAGCAAAAAGCAAAGAGAAATACTCTGAGCATACGCAGTGTTTCACCAAGCACATTTCAATCATGACTGGGGGGGGTGGAGTGGTGAAGGATAAGCCCCATTTTGTTGCAGAAAATGGATTCCAATTCCCCTCAGCCCCAGCTAACATGGCCAATCATCAGAAGTGATGTAAGTTATTGTCTAGCAACATCTGGAGGGCTACAGGTTCCCCACATTTTTACTGTTTCAAAGTAAAAATAATAATACAATGAGCACCTGTAATCATGTATCTGCCCAGGCAGCCAGACTATAAATTTGAGAAGGATGAGAAGCCCCAGTGAGCCCCAACATGTCCGTGCTAGCCCAGCTGCTGATACAGGCCTGTTTGCCAGTCCTACAATCAACTGATATTCCCTGGGTAGTCATTTGGAGGGGCTTGTGCTGTGGCCCCAATGTCCAGCCCTAGCTGCTGCAGACCAACATTCAGCCCCTTCATCACTGGTCTACTCCCAGTCCGAGCTATGTCAAACACCAGAGAGTACTAACTGCAACAAGTGATGAGCCAGTGCTGCATTGAGACAGCTCCATGGATCTCATGGTAGCCATTGAGCTGGCCCAACCAAACTGAAATCCTTGGGAATAATTCAGATGGAAATTCCCAGGTGTCAAAAAGGTTATTTATGTATGCCACTACTGCGGCCCATGTTTTGTAAGCCCCAAAATGGAAAACGAGTGAGGTCCCGACTAAAGAAGAATGGCAACTTAAACCGACGGAATATGCGCAGCTTGCGGACCTAGCATATAGAGTAAGAGAACAAGAACATACGTTTAAAGAAGATTGGAAAATGTTTATTGAATACATGGGGGGAAATTGTGTACACTTGAAAATGTCGGCAGCCTTAAGATAAATTCGACAGTGTAAATAAGTTTTGGTGGATGTAATAAAAGAATACTGAATGGTTTAGTTTATGCAAAATGTGCAGGGATTTTTGTTATGCAAATTGAACCATGGAAGAGAAGAAGGGAAGTCACTGATATTTTAAGGTTGTTTAAATGAATATTCTAAAATGCAAAACAGAAAAATTAATAAAAATTATTGGAAAAAAAGAAAGAAACTGAAATCCTGAGGGTCTACGGTCCTTTGGTCTCAAACCAACTTTGCCAGCTCTCTCTGTGTGTATATATAAGAGAGAGAAAGTGCATGTAGAAAGTTCAAACTGGACCCAGCTTTTTTTGTAAAGTAAAATGTCTAATGTCCCACATTGGGACATTTCTTAATATTATAATCTAACTGTGTTGGCTTTCCTTCGTTCTTTGACACTCTCTTCTGGCAGCAACAAAGGCCAGTTTGTCCAGGCTAAATCCAGGCTAAATCACAGGTGTTTCTTCTTTAAAATCATTTTCAGTCTTTTCTGTCTGTGTTTCTAAACAGTAATACTTTTCCTTCAGAATAGTACTAGGATAGCCCCATTTTAACCTTATTATTTTGCTTTCGGATAAAGTTGCTCACTTTTTAACTCCTGTCAGAATTTTTATGTTCAACCATAAAGAAAGGAACAGCCGTAAAGCCTCAAAAGTGGGCAACGTTCTGTCACGGAAATCACCAGTGAGATTACTCAGAATTGAATGTATAGTTTCCTCCAGTTAAAATAATGTTAACACCACAGAATTTTACAGCTTTAAGGATCACAACTTTAATTTCATAATGGAGCCTATTTTCTTTGCCATTGACCAGAAAATTTTTGTTTTTCAAAGCATATAGTTCATGAGGGTTGAGGTAACGTGGTACTTATAAGTCAGTCTATACATACATGTGAGCACTTAGCTCTCAGCAAAAATCCAAAAAGAAAATAAATATGCTTCTATTATCTGAGTCAACAATATAGTCTTGTTTCTTGGACCCTTATCAACCGTAACAGACCCTGTGATCAATAGGCGAGCCCTTTATAGTGGTGCTATCACCAGTGGCTGACTTGGGTCTCTCACATTTTATTAGAGACCTGTGCAGTGCTGAAATGTTGTGCCCCCCATCCTCTCATGATTCATTTGACACCATTGCTATGCCCCCCCATGGCACCGGTGCCCAGTGCCTTGGAGTCCTGGGAAGCCAAGGAGGATGGCTACCAAATGCTGCAGATCGATATACGCATTGATTTTGTTTTTAAGGGAAGTGATTCCCATGAGGATTTCACTGAATTTTTCTCTTTCCTATGATCATTTTCAAATGCAAGTTCTTTTCTCGTTAATTGATGGATAATGACTGGGGGATTGAGGGGGTACTAGCTGAAACAACAGCTTTCATCCCAGTTCCAAGTTCCAACCTTCCTGACCTGGGCCAATGGACAGGTATATAAAGACAGTAGCAGATGATCGCATGCTGGGGCAGTGGTGCTCACCTGAACTTCCAACAAATGATTCACTGCAGTGTGGTGGGGAGGGGAGATCAGCAAATGGGGTAGTGGTTTCTCTACCAACCAAGCTAGTATATTCACCCCGCCTCTGCCCCACAGTCCATCCATTGTGCAGTAAAATACATTGCTCAAATTGTGATCTTTCTTTTTAAAAAAGAGTTCTGACTGACATTATTCCTTAACTGGTATTGGACTGAGAATCTGGCATACCTTAAACACAAATGCCGTCTAATTGACACGTGTGATCTCACTGAGCTGATGTAAACCTGGAGGCTTGCCAATGAGTATGAATAGATGTAAACCGTTGGATGATGCTGTTCAGCATGGTGTTCGTGCAAAGTTCCAAAGTCCTGGCTAGACATGATATCACAGGCTAACTCCCTGGCGCTGTTAGCCCACACCCAGGTGATGGGCACCAGTCTCCCTTCATGCTTACTAATGCTTTGAAACCACTTGCACAGCATCTGGAAAGCACCCAAGACCCGACCCCTCAAGCGGTATTCAAGCCCTAGTCGCCAAAGCGATGCACTGCACTTAAAAAAAAAAAGCTGACCAAGGCAACTTTGGGGTAGTTGCTGTCCCTCAGCCTCACTTCACTTTGTTTATCTATTCATGATTGTCAAAAGTGCTTCACAAAAACAGCAAAAGCTATCAAAGTGGTGTACATAAAACAAAACAAAAAGAGAGAATATAAAATACAAAAAGATTGTGAACTCAGTGCACCGAAGGGCATAAAACCCCTTCTACAGTTATATGTTTCAGGGAAAGCCACCTTAAACAAAACCGCTGCTGCATGGTTGTTGTGAGTATTTCTACAACGGCCAACACTGATGCCAAAATCCAGCATCACCTGAGCTCTGTGAGTGTGGCTTTCTCTCGATTGAAGTGCAGAGTGTTTGAGGGGAAACCAATCGCAGGGAAACCAAAATGCTTGTTTACAAAGCTATTGTACTACCAACCTTACTGTATGCTTGTGAAACAGGGACCACTTATAAACGTCATCTCCAACTCCTCAAAAGATTCCAGCAACGGTGTCTCTGAAAAATTTTACACATCACTTGGGAAGACAGGCGAACTAATATCAGTGTACTGGAAGAAGCAAAGATCACCAGTGTTGAAGTGTTGAATGATTCTTCAACATCAACTTCGTTGGACTGGTCATGTTGTGCGGATGTCTGATGATCGTCTTCCAAAGCAACTACTCTATTCCAAATTTAAAAATGGAAAGTGTAATGCTGGTGGTCAACCAAAGAGGCTTAAAGACTGTCTAAAGGCAATTTTTTAAAAAATGTAGTATAAACACCAATTGGGAAACACTGGCCTGCGAGCACTTCCATTGGAGAACAGCCTTTACCAAAGGTGTCATGGGCTTTGAAGACACTCGAACCCAGGACGCAAGGGAGAAACGTGCTAAGAGGAAGGAACGCTTGGCAAATCCACACCGTGATCAACTTCCGCCCGGAAACCAATGTCCCCACTGTGGAAGGACATGTGGATTCAGAATTGGCCTCGACAGTCACTTATGAACTCATTGTTAAAACCGTGTTTATGGAAGACAATCTTACTTGGCTACGAGTGATCGCCAAAGAAGAAAAAGAAAGTGGGTGGGTGTATGGAGATGGGAAGAAACTAGGAATGCCACTCTGAGAGATTTGAAAGGACAGCTAGTCAACATCAGAGGACAGACGGACAGATGTGTCATAACAAAGACTACATGCTGGGTCTGGTACATGGTTCTGCTGAGTTTCATAGAGCTCAGTAGGTAGCTACAACCCTATACACCTTGTTTGCAAGGGAGAAAAGGAACCTGGTAAGGTGGCAACGTGGTTCAGTAGCATTTTCCAAGCGAAGGAGAGGACATCACCCCATTAACTTATGCCATTAACTCATTGACCTGTCAAGCACAGCAGTGTTCAACCTAGCTGGCAGGGACTGCCATGGTTTCAGATAGGGGCTCCTGCCCTGGTCTATCTGCACATGCTAGTAACTGAACCTCTTGCCTGCAAGGCACGTACTCTACTTGCTCTCATCAAAGCCTAGCAACTCACACCACTGTTTGCACAGCTGCACTGGAAGATCACACTTTTAGCATTTGTTATGGAGTATCAGTCTGTAGTGTGTGTCTGCACCCGTTTCGCCGATCTTGATGGTAAAAATGAAAACAAACGTTGCCAGATAAGTGTAAATACCCAGGGAGGACTGGAGAAAAATATCTTAAAGGTGGGAATCCTTAAAAACAAACAAACTGGTTTGAATAGATAAAAACGTATTTATTCCAAACTAGGGATGCTAAACTCTCTCCTGACTTACCCTGAGGGAGACTCTGCTGGGGACTTCAAGAGTTTTAAGCAATCTGTTTCCCAAATGGCATTTTCACCTACCGTACCTTGTAAAAATAATGAGAGCTACTTTGAAACTAGTATTATGCAGTCTATAAAAAGCTTACTGCACAGCAATAAAAGCTGAAAAAAATATGTACTAATATCAGAAGCTTTTATTTAATCATATGTGACATTATAAAAGTACAAATCCCAAAGTGGGAAAATTATTATCTGTATCATTTAGATCGGCTTTCCACTCTGCATTTTGCACATAACCACTGTTAGTCACAGATGAATAAAAAGAAATCAGAAATTGTCATGGGAGGGGGATTGAATGTTTTAAGCTCATTTTAAAATATTCATTTCCATTTCTGTCCCACTTAGAAGGCTTTTTGTGTGTGTCACCCTTAAGACAACCAGCAGAACAAGACCATTAGGATTAGGATTATTATTAAATTTATATGTCACTTAATGCCAAAAGAGGTTTCTAGGTGGTTGTCCTTATTATAACTTGGTACCAGGTGAATTGTTCCTTTATGCAACCGAGTTACACAAACCATTAAAGTTTAGGTAAAGGTAAAGGGACCCCTGACCGTTAGGTCCAGTCGCGGACAACTCTGGGGTTGCGGCGCTCATCTCGCTTTATTGGCCGAGAGAGCCGGCATACAGCTTCCGGGTCATGTGGCCAACATGACTAAGCCACTTCTGGCGAACCAGAGCAGCGCACAGAAATGCTGTTTACCTTCCCGCTGGAGCGGTACCTATTTATCTACTTGCACTTTGACGTGCTTTCGAACTGCTAGGTTGGCAGAAGCAAGGACCGAGCAAACAGGAGACAAGTGAAGAAATCTTAGGAATTTCTTTGTGCATCTTTAAAAGCCAGTCGAATGCCAATACAGAAGAGGCTGCTTTTATTTCAGCAAGGAGTATATTCCATAACAACAGTGCTACCACTGAAGCAAACCACATGTGCATTACCATAAGCTTATAATCATCAGATAGTGACAAGGCTAACCAGGCTCCATTTGCTGATCTTAATGCCCTTACCAGGAAAGGGAAGTACGTCTTTCAGGCAAGCTGGTCCAGAGTTGTTTACAGCTTTATATGTCATGAACAAGACCTTAATTTTGGTTCAATGGCTAATAGGCAGCCGGTGCAGGTTCCTCAGCGCTGGGACCACATGCGTCTGGTATGAGGCACCATTCACAATCCGAGCGACAACATTCTGAACCCATCTCAGTCTCCAGACCAGTCATAAGTGAAGTCCCACACAGAGCACATTACAGTATTCTAAAAAGCGAAGCCTCTTTCTAGTCACATTCTCTACATCATGCATACTTTTAATATCATTATCAGAAGAGCCCTACTGGAGCAGATTGAAGGTCTGTCTATTCAATAATGGGTTTTTTAAAATTTTAATATCAGGCATGTGGGGTGTTCATGTCTGATTGTCATTAGCAAGTAGGAGAGTGAGAGGGCTGCTTTTCCTCCTAATGCTAATTGCCACATGAAGTTGATCTTTACCAAGATGGTCACTGGGGAGCGAAGGCTTAAATCTCCCCTCCCCTGCCATGTACAGTCAAACCTCGGTTCTTGAACGCGATCCATTCCAGAAGCCCGTTCAGCTTCCAAATTGTTTGACAACCGAGGCGTGGCTTCCAACTGGTTGCAAGAGCCTCCTGCACTGAAGCGGAAGCTGCATCAGATGTTCAGCTTCTGAAAAACATTTGAAAACTGAAGCATTTGCTTCCCGGTTTTCGGCATCTGGGAGCCGAAAGGTTCCAAAACGGAGGCGTTCGGGAGCCGAGGTTTGACTGTACAGTGGTACCTTGGGTTAAGAACTTAATTCGTTCTGGAGGTCCGTTCTTAACCTGAAACTGTTCTTAACCTGAGGTACCACTTTAGCTAATGGGGCCTTCCGCTGCCACCACGCGATTTCTGTTCTCATCCTGAAGCAAAGTTCTTAACCCAAGGTACTATTTCTGGGTTAGTGGAGTCTGTAACCTGAAGCGTCTGTAACCTGAGGTACAACTGTACTGCACTGCTGCTGCCAATCTACCTACCACGTGGATCTGATTTAAAGCAACAGCAACCTTAGGGTAGATTTTACTGACTGAACAAATGTACCGAGGAAGCCACAAGTAAGGATGGAGGGCACTATTCGTTTCCTGCTATTGCTGCCCAGTATTCAGTGACAAACCACTTCTGTAAAAACAGTTCATTGCGACTAATAGCCAGTGACAGACCTGTTCTCCATTATTCTTCCCTAATCCCCTCCTAAAGCTATATAAGTGAGCATCCATTATCACATCCAGTAAATACTCAACTTTTTAAAGACAAAAGTATTGTGTTTATAAGGTCAAGTCAACGCTTTTGGCGGGGTTAGATGTTTGTCAAATGAGTAAGTTAATGGAGTATGTCCTTTCTGCATACCTAAATATGATCAAGGGCTAATCTCTCCCTACCACATTGACGTTCTATAAATCCTGTCCGTTTACAAAATGTCTGTTCAGCTGAAAATTGTGGCTGTGAAAGAACCCATTATAGAGAGGCTGAACTGTGCATATTAATCTCTGTTCCCTATGAGCGATCCTAAATAAACTGGAATTTGGAATGGGGATTGCTTCCTTCTGAAAATGAGCTCCCACTCCACTGCTAACAATAAAGGGAGAATCCACAATGTAAAGTGGCAGGAGGACACGCATCTGGAGGAAGCAATATAGATTTCTGGCCATCAGCCCAGCCATCCTGTTCTCCTGGGGAAAGAGGAGGGCAAAATGGTTCATAAGATTACACCTGTCCTGAAAGGCTGAAACATCTGCTCAGCTCATTAGTTATTGGATTAGTTCTGCACAGGAAGCCATCCTGTGGTACCCATCATAATAAAATGTAATTGTTGGTTGTAAGGCTTTCCTTGAACCAATTCCAAATTCCAAATTGGATTTTTCTTTTTAGGCTTTTCAGCTGGATAAAGTGATCAGTGATCAGAATTTGTGTCCCTGCATCTGCTAGCAATGCCTGCTCACACTTTCCACAGACGGTGAGGTTTTCATGCGTTCACACAGTGACCACAGTAACCAGTGAAGATATATGTCTCTGATCACACAAGGCCTGGAGGTGGATGCATGAGCAGAGCTAAAACCACCTGCTATTCTCAGCACATGCCAATGCATGTTTACAGGGGCAACTTCCTCATTCAGGTGTTGTGGGGCTTGTCAAGGGGACCTCATATGCTGCGTCCAGAGGCTGTGAGGGGATGCTGGGCAGCTCTCACTCTACCTGCTGAAAACTCCAGGCAGATGGAAGCTACTTCTGGTGGTATCCTCACCAGTGCAGCCAACATTTACCCTGAAATGAGGTGGGGAGGGGCCAGCTGTAAAATGTCTTTCCCAGCCTTCACTATGGGGTCCCAGGGCAGGTTACAACCATTTGAAAATACAAAATTAAAAGTGGTTAAGACAGGTTGCAATCAAGAGCACAGGATGGGTGTGTGTTTGTGTGTTTGTGTGTGTGTGTGTATCTAACATCTCTAAATATATATAGCTACAGGTACTTCTTTCTTGACCAGGTATGAGCGGAAGGTCCAGGATTTATTTCATCCAATCAAATGACCTTTGCTAACTTTCAACTCTTTAATGTCAGAACTTCTGCAAGGCCTTTTCGGCATAGCCCATACCCCCCCACTCTAACTCCCATGCATCCCCATTATGCAAAGTGACATGCATTTATTTAAATCAGATTCTAAGTTCTGTGTCGTCTCAAAATACATCTAAAAAAACAAACAAACTCCACCGATGATATACTTGGCTGAAGGCAGTTATGTGCACTGAGCAATCTTAATGCACCAGCTTCAAGAGCTTGTTCTAATATAATCTACAGTTCACTCCAACCTGTCAACCGTTTAAACTGCAGCAATTTTACAGCAGTGTATTAGATGAGATTATTTCAACAAGGAAAGCAGCTGTTTCCTCAGGAACTCTTTCTAATTCAAAGTTATGACAAACTTGATTGCAGATAAGTCACAGCACAGTTTTAATGTAGAATCCATCTGTGACAGAACATATGCACAAATAAGATTCTGCAAACAACCTTCTAGTATTTACCATCAAGGACAGTTTTATAGCTATTTATAAAACTAAGTCTAGTGAAGATATAACCAAAGACAACCTCTACACAGCAGTCTGCATTGACAAATCTTCTGCTAAATCTTCCTGAAGTCCCAGAACTATTGTGAGTGCAACATTTAAAATCCCAAACACCCATTCCTTTACAAAGGCTTGTTTTACCAACTGGTCAGTGTTGCAAAAAGCATAGAATACATTTGATTACATGCAGCTATTACCAATTGCAATTTTCAGATCAAACATTTCTAGGAAAACCAAATTAATGGCAAATGTTGGCTGAATGACCCTGTTCCACAACTTTTGAAATGTCTGTTTGGGTTTCAGGCCAACAGCTTACAGTGGTACCTCGGGTTAGAGATGCTTCAGGTTACAGACGCTTCAGGTTACAGACTCCACTAACCCAGAAATAGTACCTCGGGTTAAGAACTTTGCTTCAGGATGAGAACAGAAATTGTGTGGCGGCGGCAGTGGGATGCCCCATTAGCTAAACTAAAGAACAGTTTCAGGTTAAGAACGGACCTCCAGAACGAATTAAGTTCTTAACCCAAGGTACCACTGTATTAAATTAAAGCACTACCATAGAAACAAATTAACATATACTGCAGCAGAGGCAGAGTTATCAAGATGAGAGGCAAAACACAGAGGCAGAACTCCTTTTTTGGGACACTGTCACTGAAGGAAGGGTAAGCAGGCAATTGCTGCAGATTGCTCCTTCAACCTGTACCTATCTGCAAACCTGCTGCCTCTCAACCTTGCTAGGGTGGAAGCCTCCACTGTATTGTAGTTGCTTGTGTGAATTAAAGTAATCATTCCATTTGGGACAGGCACCTCAGCACCCAATCCAATAAGATCCATAGAGTATGAATGATGATTCCTGGGGAGCTAGACCACACACAGGGCTGAGGAAAGCTAACTTAGGAGCACTGCAAGGAAGTTCAATAAGGCTTCAAGGTGAAAGAAAAGAATAAACCTATAACTTTAGTTTGTGGGTGTTTATTTTTAAGTATTGACAAAGCACCCAGTTCAAATACCATCTCTATTTGTAACAGGGTCTAAGATAAACTAAAAATTCAGTTTTCTCAAAAGTCTACTTCTGCATACCTTCCTTCAGAGCCTGGATCAATCCTGTTATAACACCAGCGTTTCCTGCTCAATCAACCAATGTACAATTTAAAAAATTAATGAACACATTACTCTTTATCTAGGTCACAATGATAAAAGCAATTCACCCTTACAATGATTCTGAAACTGTTGACCTAGAATGAGCATGTTTTCTATTGCCTGGTATAAAATATTATTTTATGATGCACATCAGAAAAATTGCCTGCTCTGACCTGTGTGGGGTGGAGGAATCACCGATGATATCAAGCAAGAGTAATCAGAAACTGCAGGGAACAAAGGAGACAGATATACACTAAGGTAATGTGTCCTGGATGGAGTAGTTAATACTAGGAAACACCTGGCAGGAAAGTTCTGGAAGGGTAGCTGAAGGACTAAAGGCAAGAACTGAAGAGCTGGTGCTCCTACAGCACCTTATCATACTTCCAAGTGTCATGGAGGGAACTTGTTGATTAATTTGTAAAGCAGGCCTTGGTTTACAAATAGACACACAAACATACATATATTCAAGATGCTAAAGGAAGCCTGGGATGATCATCATTTTCAACTTTCTGCGCAGTTAATAGTTATTTATTTCATTTATTAATCACTTTCCATAGTGACTTACATTGCAATAAAAGCACATACAAACTGTTACATATATAACATTAATAAAACAATTGCATATATAAAAACAGAAGGATGTTAAGAATGCACACACACACACACACACACACACACACACAAACAGTGAGAACTGGCCCTTTATCTCCATGGAACTCTGCAAGCAGAATGGATTTATCGACATGAGAACTAGTTTTACACTCTCCAAAATTCAGTTTGCAACTGTCACCTCTTTGCCTTAATGGCCACATTTTTAAAGAACCTCCAGCAAATGCTAGAGGCAGCAAATCAATATTGTTAAGAAAACATCTTGACTTTTGAGGCCAGAAGTCTTAGAGGGCGAAAGGACCTTTAAATCAGGGCAGGAAATGATAAGAGTTCCCTGCGGTTTTCTAGCCAGTCAGATGCTTTGACGTAATATTTCAATAAACTGAACAGCACAGCCACAACACATCCAACGTAAAGTGTATCCTTAAGAATCAATGGCTCCATCTGCACTAGCATAAAGCTAACTTTCTATTCAGCTCCCAGCTATATGCAAAGAAGAAAGGACATGCATGGGGCAGTGGGGGAAAGAGACTCTTATAGCTCCTCTAGAGACCAATGCATATATTTCAGCTCTGCAGACATGTATTCAATGTGCATTGTATTTTCACAAATTTACTGTACTTTATACATAAGAACAATCCGTTGGATCAAACCAGTGGCCCATCTAGTCCCGCTTTCTATTGTCACAGTGGCTGACCAGATGCCTATGGGAAGTCCGTAAGTCAGACCTGATCATAACAGCACTCTCTCCCCCTGTGGTTTCCAGTAACTGATATTCAGAGCCATATCACCTCCTACAGTGGAGAGGTTAAAAGTAAAGGTAAAGGACCCCTGGATGGTTAAGGTGACTATGGGGTTGCGGCGCTCATCTCGCTTCAGGCCGAGGGAACTGGTGTTTGTCCACAGACAGCTTTCCAGGTCATGTGGCCAGCATGACTAAACAGCTTCTGACTAAACAGCTTCTGACTAAACAGCAACAGAACACCGTGACAGAAACCAGAGCGCACGGAAACACCGTTTACCTTCCTGCCAGAGAGGTACCTATTTATCTACTTGCACTGGCGTGTTTTCAAACTGCTAGGTTGGCAGGAGCTGGGACAGAGCAACGGGAGCTCACCCTGTCATGGGGATTTGAACCGCCAACCTTCTGATCAGCAAGCCCAAGAGGCTCAGTGGTTCAGACCACAGTGGAGAGAGAGCATAGCCATCAGGATTAGTAGCCACTGATAGTTTATCCTCCTCAAATTTCTCTAATCCTTTTTAAAAGGCATCCAAGTTGATGTCCTTCACTGCCTCTTGTGGGAGTGAAACTGCCACCTATTTCTCCCCTTGTCCAATAAAGACATGAACTTGTCTGAATAGACCCATTTAGTGCTTTCCTCGCATAATGAAGAGAGGGGAGAGCAAGCTTCCCACCCCCGTGTCTCATGTCTGCTCCTGAACCACTGCCCTCCACAGGTTGGAGTGAAAATATAATGCAGAATTGTAATGTAAATATAGCAGCCACAGGGTGGCAGGTGGGAAAGGAAATGGCATCAAGATAGACTAGGCCAGCGAGTGCCTTGACCACCTCCTGAATAATGCAGAGGGAGGTTAACCCTCCACTGTAGTCATGTTGAAAATGCTGTTGCTCCATTGAAGCTGCTGTTTAGTACCAATGGATCCTTTCCTCTTAATGCAAACATCCTTTTTATCAGGGAAGCACTGGGGACAGAGGGTTAAACTTCCCCTCCACACCCTCTGAGGTCCTGATCCTTCGACCCATTACTATTTACATTACAAAAATGTGCATTAGCTTGATGTTGCATCTAGTGAGTGGTGTGTCTTGGGTAAAGTTCTGTGGGCCAGATAGAGATGCTGGAGGGCCACATTTGGTCCCCAGCCCTGAGGTTCTAGCCCTGTCCTAAATAAACAATCCATCTTCTCTGTTATTTTGATATCATCCACTCTGTTGCTGAATAATCTACTTAACTAGTTACTGACAACTGTTAACCAACCAGCATAATTAAAAATAACTTAACACAAGCTATGTGGCCATTTGTTCACCGTCTTATTGCTGGTCAATATACTCAGCTGCTTTTATTGGATTCCCTGCACTGGTTTTATTGGTTTCCTCTAAAAATTCACCAACATAGACGTGAGTGTTATTATTTGCAAAAACTGAACAAAACCAGTTCCAATTCTTTTCAGCGCTCACAGCACACTTCACCCACTTCCTTCCTTGGAAAGAAATTTCATGCTCAAGTGCTCTCCAATTCTCCCTGTTTCTTGGTTGCCCATAACAATTCTGGCTGTCCACAGATGGCAACATAAACAATATATATAGGAGATCATTTTTATGGGGTGTCTCAGTTCCAGGCAGGGGAAAGGAAGAGAGTGAAAGTCTTCCCTCAGTAAGTACCTTGAGACTACAGTTGGTTTGGAAATATTTTGTGATTCACTGAGTTTCTACAGTAGCAGATGTTACTAAAAGCAGTTTAATTAAAGAAATGTAGCTACTTGTGGAATTGTGCACAAAATACGACTTTCAATATTATTCCACAGTTGTAGTGCCTAACTTCAAAGCAGATAAAGCAGGGGTCAGCAAACTTTTTCAGCAGTCCACTGTCCCTCAGACCTTGTGGGGGGCTGGACTATATTTTTTTGGGGGGGAGGGGAATGAACGAATTCCTGTGCCCCACAAATAACCCAGAGATGCATTTTAAATAAAAGGACACATTTTACTCATGTAAAAATATGCTGATTCCCAGACCGTCCACGGGCCGGATTTAGAAGGCTGTTGGGCCGGATCTGGCCCCTGGGCCTTAGTTTGCCTACCCATGAGGTAAACTAAAACAATGAACATAGCATGTATTTGTATCAAGAGCTTTTGAACAGTTTTGTAAGCAGTTATCATACTTTATTAAAGCACACAATTTTCAGCCCAGTTCAGTTAATTCATCTGTGTGTGTCTCCCTCTTTTTGCCCCTCCCTCTCTCTCACCACACCCATGCCTTGTTTTCTGGTACACCACTATAACTTACCTGAGCACAATGTAGCATTAAAAAAGACTGGGGAGCAGCAAAATTACTTATCATGTTGTCCAAATCAAGCCATCTACTATATCTTTCTGTATGTTTATGGCTTTGGATGCCTCTTGAAACATTGTCACCAAACTCAGCATGAGGGTTCCTGAGGGAAAGGTGATGGTCTGTGTCAACATGTGAGTGCTGGGCACCATTTTGATTCAAGGTGCCCGGCCAAAACATGACTTCACCCTATTTATGATGTAATGGATCAAATCCACACCAATTTGGATGGATCTGAAGATACTGTCACCTGGTTCAATTTGGATACCTTTTGAGATGGTGTTGCTCTACTCAGCATGAGGATTCCCAAGGCTAAGGTTGTGGTCCTTTATGTTGGCCATCAGGTGCTATTTAAATCAAGATGGTGGACAAAAACATGGCCTTGGAAGCCAAATTGCCATGATGAGCCCTAAAACTCACAAATTGCATTATCCATTTAAAAATCACATTTGTTTTGGTTTCTTATAATTTCCAGGCATCACTGGACACTTTCTGTATAATAAGCAATGGTTGAGTATTTGCATTGTATTGAGTAAGTGATTTCTAAGATATGTAACAGAAATGAGAAACAACTGCCTGATGGGACGCCAACAGAGGAACTCAGTACATGTGTGAAAACTAGCAATTTTCACTCCACAGAGTGGAGAGGTGGGAATGGATGCTCTCATGTTCATTTTCCAGATTGCTTCAATGTGTGCTATAAAGACAGCTAGGCAACAGGCCTCAGCATGTGCAAGAATTGCTTATCTTTTCTGTGAGCAACAAGAACAATCTAGCTTTGTTAATAGATCGTATTCCCAGATCATATTTTCCCCCAATGGATCTCCCTTCTTCTAAGTAGCTGCTTGTGGAATGTCTTACTAAAAGGGGAATCTTATGAAAAATGCCTGCACATATAGAAAGTAAACCTTTCTTTCTTTCTCTTTCTTACAATGAGACTCATCAATAAAATCCATTTCGCTTAATTGCTGTACAACTTTTGCAATGGTGTGCTTACTAACATATTAATAATATTTGGAGGAATTGGTGGGGGGACATTGGAGCCAAGTCTCACAAGGAGAAAATAAACATGCCAAGATGAGAAATGTAAAAATGCAACTGAAGATGGATGAGAATTGAAATTGTTTGTGTGAAATGCAAGTCTGCCTGATAGGAAACAGTAAGGCCTCAAAGATGCTAACCATATGTTCAGGGGGCGAGGGGAATCCTTCCAAGATTTTGTAGCTCAGCTACTGTCATAGTGAAGAGCTAATACTTTTATAGGGTGTCCTTGATAACATCTTTCCCTGATCACAGTGATAGGGAGAGTTAAAAAAATAAAGTGTAGTTCCAAAATGTTGGGGATTGCAGCCATTATTGTTCACAGTACACAGAGTCTTGAATTACTGAATTAAGATAGAGAATTGAAGCTATGCAGCACAATGCTATGCACAGGCATCCAGAGGAGGGGGCTGCAAGGGCAGCAGTTGCCCCCTCCCCAGATAAACCACAAACCCAAGTTTTCCAGATTTCATTTTAAAACAAAGAGTGAGTTTCTAGCATTTGCAGAACCTAAGATGTGGGAAAAAATGTGAAGACACTATTCTCATTTTTTGTGATAAACTAGCCTGCTCCTGCTTGCAATGGTTTATTGCCTGACCCCACCAAAACACTCCCACACACATTCTGTGGGCACTCATCATGCTGTGCCTATTACTCAGAAGAAAGTTTCACTATATTGAAGGGGGCTCACTACTAGGGCAAATCTGCATAGAACTGCAGTCTTTAACATGTGCTGTCCAGCAAATATATATGACATGACTGCAGCTAGGTGTCAGGTATACACATGGCAATCTATCCAAGTTTTCCTCAGGTCCAGTTTGAGGAGGGAAAGATTCTTAGTCTGAAGAATATAAGCCTCCTAAATCAGCTATTTTCTCAGCTTTGCCAGCATCCTGTCACCTTCCCTTTGTTATGAAAGTTTTAAAATACTGAGTAAATGGGTTCACAAAAAATGAAGGAATTAATCAGAAATGATTTCCCCCCTAAAGCACAACACTCTTCATCTCTCCAGTCCCACTCCTTCTCACAGACATGCACCCATCCACGACTTAAAACACATTTTAGTATTGTTTAGCGTGTGAAATAGTTTATTGATGCACGATTCATAATACATTTATTGTTTTCCTCAGAACTTAAACCTGAATACCAGGAGAAGAGGGGACCATTTCAGCAATTTTCGCAGTGCAGAAAACACAGGTGTTGACATAAAACTGAGGTGCTTGCCATTGCTTATGTAGCAACACCATTTTTGAGACAGAACATAAGTTGGTGCTTGCCACTGTTCATACACCACAGAGGACTTTATGCTAGATTTGAAATACCTCTCAGCTTCGTCAGGTTGTCATTTACCATCTTCAAAATAGACACAGTACAAATCTCCCTCTAATCATGGATTCTGAGAAACATGTTTCTCTGTGTGGGTGTCTTTGTGCCTGCTATTTTGAAAACGTACAACATTCCGAATATCTTCAGAGGTCTTAATGTTTGAGATAATTTGATTTTTGTGCATATGTTTGTAAAATGTGCAATAATAAATGACAGAACCACAGGAATAATCTTAACACTTGCAAATGAGCAGTAAGTTAATTCCCTTTGGGGGAATTTGGTTTAGTTTAGGAATTAAAAAAAAACATGAATCCACTGATTTCATAAAAACTGCTCAACATGTCCGAGACCTCATTTTTCTGTGAGGTCGAACATGTGTTCATCTTCTTCACAGTTACAGATTCACATACACACATAAATTCTGCATGTATCCATTTGACATAGTTGAACATTTATACAGTTTCACTCTGATCAGATTTCCCTGTGGATTGTGTGTCATTCTTTCCCCACCTATTTTCTTGTTAATCATCACTCCTGCCAGCTCCTATTTTCTTTCTGCCAGCCTGTGTCTATAATGTTTTTGCAGGTAGAATTGTGGCAGTGCTATGTGTTGAGTTTTCACAGAAACCTTAGTTGAAAGTTAATGCTATGCAACACACAAATTAGTATTCATTTCCTCCCCCATTTAAAAACCTTCATTTGACCTATTTCACCAGGGACTGACAGCACATCCCCATTCTCCAAAAAGGAAATTAGTGGATGGATGTGGAAACTGGTGTGCGAGGCTTAGAGAGACAATAGCAATACTTGTATGCACAACATCATCTTGCTAAATCTTTTGAGAACTGGGCACAAAGACTGCGAGCGAGAGGATGAAACTGAAATTATCTCTGCAACTCAATCTGGAGAGCCCCATCTCTTATCAATTTCACTTCTTCAGTGAAGTGGCTTCAGACTGACTCAAAGAGGTGAAGGGAAAGCCTTAATAATTGCTCTTGCAGTCTTTTATACACAACTCTTGGAACTTAAGAAAGATGTTGTGCATTATCACAAAGCCAACAAAAACCAGTGCTAAGACTGAGGACTTTCCTCTCACCTCTCTGCAGTGGAAGCCTCTTCAATTTAGAGGGTGAAGACAACAATTTATTGTCAATGCCACTGTCATAGCAGATGGAGTTCAGACTGACAACAGAGGGAAGGGGGGGGGGAAGCTTTCTTACTTTCACTATTGCTCTTTGCAGTCTTTGTACACATTTAAGTTAAGCAAGAATATGGACATTAGCCAGTTCACAGCTGTAATGAATACCAACAAGTGGCAATCCAGCAGCAGCAAGGAGTATCAGCAAGGCACTCTACCCCTGTAGCTCTTTAGTCTGGCAACAATCTAATTTCTCAGCGCCTAAATGATACTGAGTGTCAGAACAACGTGGCCACAATAAGGAAATTTTGCCCATGGTATGACGATTTTCCACCTTCCCATCCCAGGTCTCTGGCACCCTATCTGTATAACCTAGCAATTCCAAAATATAGACGCACTTTTACCCTCACAAGATTGAATGTATTGCCCTCGGCTGTACTTGAGGGACGATTCCAATAGATTCCACACGAAAAATGCTTATGTCCCTGTGGAGATGGCAGTACCGAATCAGTGGCCCTTCTGGCTTGAACTCTTTATAAAGATTTGAGGAATGAGATTATCACCCCTCTTTTATTGTCCATTCTGGGATACCCAACCACTGCCACAGTGTCCTCTCTCTTGGCAGATCAAGATGAGCAGGTGACAGCAAAGGTTGCAAGGTTTTTAGCTGGGGCAATCAGAATAAGATCCACTATTTGACTATTGGTTCAAAAACCTAAAATGTATTTTATATAATTGACTTTTTATTTCTACTCTTTGTATATCGTATTGTTGTTTTATTGCTGTGGCCATTGGCTGAGGCAAATAAAGATTCATTCATTCTTTAGCCTGGAGGACTAACTTCATGCATATACATATACAGTACCACAGTAAATACAGTATGAATGGCAATGAACACCGATGTAGTTAATAATTACCACAGATCCCACCACCTAGAGATACTCTAGAGCAGGGCAAAAGGTGTTTACTACCTACTGCTAGATATTTGGGTGATCTGAAGTAGATTAACCTGGACTTCTGACCCCCAACAGTGTGCTCCCACACATAAAATTATATTGCTGAAATCAAGAAAGCTGCAACTAGATAGGAGTGCACAGCAATTTAATAGAGATGAAACACATATGTCAGGTGAATAAAGAATAATAAATAGGTCAATGTAAAAATCAAGAAAAGTAATAAAAATTTAATTTTTATAGTAGCTAAAAAAATAAGCAGTTACTTTGTAATAAGAAAGGAAGGCACTTGTTATCAAAAACACAATTCTTCCTTATTTTACTACATTTAAAAACAATTATATCACAATTCAACAGGAAAGGGGTAATTCAGCTTTTATACTAACACTGATTAAAATGACAGATTTGGAGAACTGGTATGGAGCCAAGATTCTAGCGGTCTAACTTCCTCTACTGAGAAATCTGAACAATTCTATGGAGAGACTATAGAAGGACTCAGTTACCACCTGAAACTCATTCATGAGGCCAGTGTCTGACTGTTCCTGCTTTCTTATTCTGGACCTTCAGGTGGATACAGACTCTACCTCTCAGTCCCTACTGTACAAACTATTGCCTATTCTCCAGGTTCCTAATGGCTCAAACAGTACAGACAACATGTCTTCATAAAGTGTAGACCAGAGATGGGGAACCAAGTGTTGTTTGACTACAACTCTTATCAGCCCCAGCCAGCAAGGCCAGTAGCCGGGGATGTAAACCTGGGGCTGAAATGTTCCCTTCTGGCTTCTAGTACTATGATATTTGCAAGCCTACAGGACATCTTTTTTTCCTGAAAACCATTGATTTAGCCTGATTTTACTGCCATTTAAAAAAAATACAATAGCAAGTAGCAGCGCCTCAGCAAAATGAAAATTATAGGTACAGTCTTGACAAATTTAAGTACGCTGGAGTCCCACTAGAATCAGCTTTAAGCACAAAGCTGATTTCAAAGGAACTCTAGTGCACTTAACCTTCTCCAGATAAAACTGGCACAGGACTCTCTCCCACCCAGCGTCACCTGATCTGACACTTCAGATGTGTTTGGGAACAGGGAATACAAGTTGGAGGCCCACCTGAATAAAACGTCTCTGCTTTAAACTTTAGAAGCTTGAGCCTGCTTTGGTGGAGTTTGGAAGAACCTATGTAATTATTATAATAGGCTATAATCCAAATGAAAAGGAGGAATTAGATTATTATCCATTATTCTCTGTTTAGGGAAGTTTTAAATGTTTGATTGCATTAATTATTATTATTATTATTATTAGGAAGAAAACAAGAGAAGCCAATAAAAAATACCATCATTTGTGTTTGCTTCAGATTTCCTCCAACCCTTCGTGTTTCATTGCCCTCAGTGATAGTTATTTCATTGGCAGTAGGAAAAACACACGGGTAATTCACAAACAAGAAGCCGGTTTATGACAAATCAAAATTAATAGGTGTAATTTAAAGGAGACTGAACACATGCACAAGACACTGAAAAACCACCCAACTTTCCTTGGATTATCAAATGAGCTCTTTTCATGATCCAAAATAAAGCCACTCATCCCCTGGTAGAAGGGGAAGTTTCCAAGGTGAAACAAATGTCCTATCCAAAGCTCTGTCAGCTCACTGCAGCCAGGGTGGGAAGTGGGGGGAGCTTTCCCCTTTTTCTCTTCAGAAGCTTTTAACTATACTAATTCCAGTGATTGGTGAAGGCTCCTCATTGGTGGGATGTACCTGAAGAACAAGAAGCCTTCAGTTCCTTACACCTAGGATCAACAACATGTCCCCCAAATCATACATTATCTGGACCACCATTCAGCTTTCCACAAGATACCACACGGTGTACAGCAACATGAGAGCCATCCTGCCAGTGCGACGCCCTCTATGATGGCACTTATGCCACTTCCAACAGCCCTGAACTTGGCCTCTGGATAGCTGTAGGATTGCTCTGTCCATCAAGGTATTATTTTATCCTGAACTCCATGCTTGTAGATGGCTCATGCATTTTGCTGCCAGCAATGAGTGTGTTTGCAAAACAAGCCGCAGTGACTCTCCCCATAATTTTATTTTTTATATTTTTTTTATCACAGGTCCTTACAGGAAGAAGGAGCCCCTACATCTTTCCTTCAAGTGCAACACTGTCCAATCATGTCAGATCGTAAAAGAACTGAATATTAATCAACAGCAGCAACAAGGCTGCAAAGTCAGCAATAAAACTACTTTTATGCCACGCAGTGCAGTCAAATATTATCATCTGCAATGGAAACCTAATGAATATTTCATGTAGCATAGCTTCAAAATCTGAAGAGCTTATTTTCATTAAGCTCTTGATTTGACACCTGTCTCTTTAAAAGGGCTGTGAATTTTATCTGAGGTAATCAGAAGCTTGACTAATACTAGTATAAATATATTTATTGCATATATAAACTTCTGCAGGAAGCAGTCTTCCTGGATGTGTCCTTTCACGTGATGGGACTTTCCCTTTAAATGTGCAAATCAAATACTAGATGCTACAAATTACAAAGATTCTGCCAAAATCAGCTGCCTTGAAAACTCATTCTTTCCCCTGATAATGTCAAGTAATCAAAAAGATATGACATCACTGTGTTCCAAATTCTATGCCTCCGCTAGCAGTATCCAATGAAATACAGTATGGGTGAGGAGGGAAACTCAGAATGTGGCAAAATCATATTCTGAGCTTTCAATGACTAGGCATTTCAGAGGAAAGAGGAGAATAGACATTAATGTATGTCATACTTCCACAAAGGAATTTGTGTTCAAGGCGGGCCAGCAAACAAAGCAGCAATAAAAATTGATTGGTTTGGGTACATTTCAGTAACAATACATAATATATACATTTCAATAGAGTCTCAATACAATTGAATAAAACCATTGTGTGTGTGTGTTTTTTAAACCAAACCAGAATCTCTGCATAGATATATGCAGTGGTACCTCGGCTTACAAACACTTCAGGTTACAGACTCCGCTAACCCAGAAGTAGTACCTCGGGTTAAGAACTTTACGTCAGTATGAGAACAGAAATTGCGCGCTGGTGGTGCGGTGGCAGCGGGAAACCCCATTAGCTAAAGTGGTACCTCAGGTTAAGAACAGTTTTAGGTTAAGAACGGACCTCCAGAATGAATTAAGTTCTTAACCCAAGGTACCACTGTACGGTCAAACCTCGGCTCCCGAACGCCTCCATTTTGGAACCTTTCGGCTCCCAGATGCCGAAAACCGGGAAGTTGCTATGTCTTTTGCTTCTTCCGCTATCTTTCTGGTCGAAGCAGATTCCTGCAATAGTTTTTCAATGGATTGTGTATTGGTAGTGACCTTCTGTCCCAAATTGTTAATGCTTGTAGCATTCAGATCAATTTTAACTGATGCTTCAGATACTTGTTTATTTGTCTCAGCTACTTGCTTGGCTAAATTTTCCAAGGATTCATTAATTTTTCCAAGTGCATGTGCTAAAACGTCTTCAGATGACATAACTTTTGGTTTAACCTGTGAGGGGGCAGCCCCTGGTATTCCAGATGCACCAGATGTTGAAGCCCTTCGCTGTTGTGCAGTGTCTGTCCGATATTGCCTGCCAGACCTAGTAGTCTTTTCCTGCACCAGCTCTAATTTTCCTCTTCCATCTGCCATAACACTCTCATGAGAATCCAAGGTCAGTCCCACGGTTTGAAAGGTTGTTTTGAAAAGGAATTTTCCAACCCAGTTGTTATTGTAACAATGTCAAGCCTCCTCTAGGGGGACACAATAGCAGCCAGAACTTGCAACTTTTAAAGTACAAATATAGTTCTAATTCACTTAAAAAGAAGACAACAGTTACAGTCCACTTAAAGAGTTACTTTAAAACCAGGAGAAGTCCAGAAACACTGTATCTTTTTTTTTGCAGGGCTAAGTCAAAAATCCTCTGCTTACCGATAGGCTTTCCACTGAACGGCTTCCTTACCTGGGGGCAGTCCGTTCCCAGGTTTTAGGCAGCAGATTTTAGCTTCCTTTTCCTCTTATTTTGCAGGTAATTAAGCCACTAACTTTCCCCCCTCCACTCCTGCAATTTGGAGGGGAGACCGCTTTCTTGATGTTAGGATTTAAGCCTTTTTAAAACGTCTTTCCAAGTTTCCGCTTTACAGTCTCTTTGCTTTGCTCTATTTACAAAAAAGGAAGGCAGACTTCCTGTTTATACCTTCCCGCTTCGGTATCAAATTAGCTTGTTTTAGTCCTTTTAAATCCAATTTTTAATCCTACTCACGAGTAGTTACTTTAGAATCCAATTGTCCCAGGAAAAAGTCAGTGCTCTCCAATCACGGCTGTGCAGCTTCGCTCCGCAGAAGAAGCAGTCGACTCTCAGCACCGCGCCGCTCCCCGTCCCGCTCCAGAGCCCTTAAAAGGGTCCCTTTGCAGATTGGGGGGGGCGCAAATGGTGCCCGCCGAGTCCCCACGTTCACAGGCTTCCCCCGCCTGTGATTTTTAAAGGGTCCCCGCTTTGCCACAGCGGCAAGACCCGATCCCACGGAGCTGGTCCCTCCAAAACTCAGAGGGAATCCGCCATTAATCGATGGCGCTGACCCGGAAGTCGGATGTGGCATTTACCGTATTTTTTGCACCATAACACTCACTTTTTTCCTCCTAGAAAGTAAGGGGAAATGTCTGTGCGTGTTATGGAGCGAATGCCTGCGGGTGGCGGGGGGATCTGCTGCAGTCGTGAGCAGAGGATTCATGGTTCCCCTTCCTTTCCTCCTCCGTGGTTACAAAGCATGGATCTACATGGAGCCTCAGGATTTTTGCATTGGGCTACTCCAAACTCACTGTCAGATCACATGTCTGTGGCCACAGCATGAACCACAAAAATCATATATCCACTATTTCGTTTAGAATATTTTTTTTCTTGTTTTCCTCCTCTAAAAACTACGTGCGTGTTATGGTCTGGTGCGTGTTATAGAGCGAAAAATACGGTATATATGGGTGGTGTCATGGGTTTACCCCAGTGTGAACAGATGTGACTGTGTAATGCACAAGCACACAATACATGGCCCTAGCATTGCTCTGAGTCAAAGACTGTAAATGCATCAAAACCTTTCAAATGGAAACTCAATAGATGGTTACTTTATTGGTGTATTTTTTCCCCTAAAATCAGCATTTCCCCCTTTTTCACCATGCATCAGTGGTTAACATTATTTGGCTGCCCCCCATCAAGCTGCTCCCCCCATTTCCCTGGAAAGTGGGTTGGGGGAAGCAGCTGGGCAAGGAGCATGTACACTTGGGTACCACGGCCTAAATGTGCCCTGGATGTTTTCATGTAATGGTATCCTCTGCAATCTCCAGCTGGTCTTTCATGGTCTAGACCTGGCAAGGCCAGCAGGTGCTGCTGGTTTGGTCACTTCAAAGATTAATAATAATAATAATAATAATAATAATAATAATAATTTATACATACATACCCCACCCATCTGGCTGGGTTTCCCACAACCACTCTGGATGGCTCCCAACAGAATATTAATAATAATAAAAAGCGATAAAACATCAAACATTAAAAACTTCCCTAAACAAGGCTGCCTTCAGATGTCTTCTAAAAGTCAGATTTATTTCCTTGACATCTGATGGGAGGGCATTCCACAGGATGGGCACCACTACCGAGAAGGCCCTCTGCCTGGTTCCCAGTAGCTTCACTTCTCGCAGTGAGAGAACCGCCAGAAGGTCCTTGGAGCTGAATGATGGGAGTGGAGACGCTCCTTCAGGTATGGGAAGAAAGCTGGCTTCTTATTGTAAGGAAGGCTGGCTGTGGGGGGATGTGGAGCTTGGTGAAATACCAAGGTTGAAAAGGGGTGTAGGGAATAGTCAGGTTTGGTGAGCAATGCGAGCAGGGGCAGCAGTTCGTCCTCAAGCAGACCCTTTTTTTTTTTGATCAGACCTCACTTTCGACATATGCACATTTTTACTTATCAATGGGTTTCTTGCATACATGTTTGAAGTAAGTCAAGAGTCCCTTCAAGTGGGGCTTTAGTCCATGTCTTTCTACAACTTTAAGTATATGTAAGAGACCAAAGAGAGCTTTATTTGATTTGGGGTGCAAAGGAATTGCCCCATTGTCATGTTAGAGCTAGAATTTGGACAACACTGCTAGATCAGAGATGACAAGAAAGAAAGATGTTAAATAGTCAGGTCAAAGCACTGATGAAAAAAATCCTCATTAATTCAATTTCAGTACCATACTTTAATCAGCAGGGAGGTTGCCTTACAACTGCAATTTGTACCGTATTTAAACTTCCTTTTGTTGAAGCTTTAAGAAGCACTGTCAACCAGTTTCTCTCTTCCCAGCACAAACCAAATCTAAAGAGACATGAATAAAACTCAGAAGACTCAAGTAAGTACTGGGGATTATGGAACTAACTTACTGAGAAGCTACATCGACTAGATTAAAGCCAGAGACATAGTTCTACAAAGCGTGTTCTCCTTCATGGAGAGCACGTGTTGCGGTGGGGTCTGCTGAGCCACCCCTCTGTTACCAGGCAGGGTCTCTAAAGATGGCCTGGGGCAGTGATTGGTTCACTGAGTTGCTGGGGTAAAAGTTATGTTGCAATTTTGGTGGGAGGGGTAAAATGTTTAAATACTCTGCACGCAGCCTGGAGCTTTCTCTTTGCTGTGTGCAACGGATCACCCGCCCACCCGCCCTTGAGTAAGGGGTTGTTGCATTGACCTTGCTATGCCTGTCATGGGGTCGTCTGCCATTGGGGCAGGGGCTTGGTAGGAATTTTGTCCATCTGGCTGATTGGCTGGGCCATTTGGTTTTTGCCTACTGCGTAGCAAATCGTCACAACTTGTAAGGTTGTGGTTAGGCATTGGTTATAAATTGGTGGAGGAGGGGTTAGGATAGGCTGGGCCTGCCCCTCCATGGTTGCTGCGGAAAGGGAATTCCGTTAAAGGAATCCTGGGGCTTGCCATCTTTTCGTCCAATCCCTGGAATGGGACTAGGGCCGGCAAGCCTTCGGGGAGCATGCGGATGAGAATTGAGGGTCTGTGACTCAGCTCCATTTCTCCCAGACTTGCTTTCCCCCTCACTGTCTTTCGGTGGTGCCCGGAAGTCAGTTCTGTCCCCAGGTGGGGGGACAGATAGTCTTAACCAATGCCTAAACAACCACTCATGGTTTTGTATTTAAATAAAGTTGTGGCCAAAATTATGCCAAAAACCTTAAACAAAAATTAAGTGTGTGTTGTGAGTTATTTGGGGGGTGGCTTGGGGACCTCGACACGCAACTGATTCCCCCAACCCACCAACCCAGCTATGAACTAGTAATAGATTTCTATAAATAAACGCACCCCACAAGTTGGGTGTGCTGTCACATTTTTCTTCCTTAGCCTTTTCTTGCAATCATGGTATTAGCCCAAACTCCATTTGCTGGAATTCAGTCATATCAACCTGAAATCATAGAGATTATTTCTTAGTAGAGACAGTGTTTTTTCAGAGAAGTAAAAAAAGACTTCCACCGCCTGCCTCCACCCTCTTCTCTACCCTTGACATTTCCCTTTCCTGTATTGTGCCTTCCTTTCAGTGCTAGGGAAAGAGAGAACTGCGAGGGCTTTCTTCCCACTTGGACAGCATGATGGCGCCACTCTTGAGCAAACAAACAGTCACCTTTTGAGTCACCTTTCTCCATTCCCAATATTTTATTCCTTTTAGACTCACCAAACAACTGGGGACATGTAGCAAAAGTACAGAGAGCTGATACAACAGAAGCAAGTGGGAGAGAGCAGCCCACCCTATCTCGAGGACAATTCCAAGGATAATTCCAGCTTCAAGTGACAGTGTTAAGTTGTGGGTGAACATATCAGACGACACAGCAATTCTTCAGACAGCTCTTGTTTATTCACAGGCCAGAACAGAACTGAACTGAAGGATGCAGTCAACCTGCTTATATAGAGCTCAACTACAACACAACAGTAACAACTTTCTGTAACTATCCAATCACTGAACATCACTTTCAATTCCTTATTTGCATATGTGGACCTGAGTGAAAACTATCTACAGTATCCCCCTGCTGGCCCAGGGTGAGAACTTCAGTACATAACAGACAGAGTTGGGAAAGAGACAACTCTTTCCTTGTCCTCCACAGTCCTGTTGAGCTTCATCAAGCAAACATGTTATGATTAGATGAGGGGTGGCCAATACAGTTCCATCCAGGTGTTGTTGAACTATAATTCTCATCAGTCCCATCCAGAATGGCCAGGAGTCAGGGATGATGTGAGTTGTTATCCAACAACATCTGGAAGACACCCCTAAAACAGACCAGCTACATTCATAGATAGACAGACAGATACATCAAAGAGTAAGGAAGTATTAAGTACTGCACAGTTATTTCAAGGACTACTGGCCTTTCAGAAAACTAAAGCTATTGGATAGAAATCAAAACTTCAATGGCAATAAAACAGAATGAGACCCCTTTGTCTTAAGCATGAAAGTATACTGCTACAACTAGTAAAGCCCCACTGGATTTAATAAAGAACTGCCTTTGGCATATGCTAAATATTCTTTTGACACCCGCCATATATACAACAACAAAGCTGACCTTACCTCAAGTAATCTATGACCAGAGATTCCATAGTTAGGAATTAAAAGTCCGCTTTATAACATAAACCAAAAGACTGACAGCAGGAAATTGTGCCTTTGGATTAAAGTTCTCTAAAATATACATCAGAAACTTGCAATTAATACGAAAAAGAGGCAAGCAGAATAGACCAGAACAGGTGCTTAGATTACTAGAGATAAATGCCTACTCAAGAGCTTCTGTTCTAAGGCTAGTGGCCAAACCAGCCAATAATGGCTTGAGGACAAGAAATAAAAATGAAAGTACTGTCCAGCCTCATTATCTTTCTAGCTTTGGGGAAGCCAGACAGACCACTTGTGTTTCATACTATTGGAGGTCTATGATTAGGGTTATAAAAATCAGCACATTCGTCCATTCTCTGGGATAGACATGGGAGGCAAGGAAATAAGCAAGCTGCTTTGACCTCTGGGGTGGGATAAACAGCTAGAAGCTCACCCTTTCTTCCCCAGAAAATGGCAAGATGTTGGCTGAGAAGGGCAAGGTGCCGAATGTAAGAAGGTAAAATGCTTTTGGGAAATGATTTATAATGAATTGAAGAATATGTTGAAATATACATTTGTTAAGAAACCAGAAGCATTTTTACTAGGCATTACAGGTAATGAGATAAATAAGAAAGAAAAGAAGTTATTTTTATATGCAGTGACAGCAGCAAGAATATTGATGGCCCAGAAATGGAAACAGGAGGAATTACCTACGATAGAAGAATGGAGAACTAAAATGATGGATTATGCAGAACTGGACAGAATGACAGGAAGGATCCGGAATCGACGAGATCAAAGATTTACAGAAGATTGGGAAAAGTTTATCCAATATATGCAAAAACTGAGTGATAATAAAATTACGTTTGTAAGCTTTAAGGAAGCTCTGTGAGGGGAAAGGGTTAAAAGGGCAGAAATGTGTAAAAAGTAACAATAGGAAGGAATGGCAGACAAATTGAGGGAAGTCAAAAAAGAGAAGTAAGATGTAATTAAGATGTGTGGAATGTATAAATTTGTTTTTGTATTTGAAAACTAATAAAAATATAATATATATAAAAAAGAGAAGGGCAAGGTGCCTTGTCTAAAGTATCTGCATAAGTAGGTTGGTCGACAGTGCCCAGTTTCTTCCCTTTTCTGGGACCTATGTTACCAAGGAGTGTTGGTGATGGCAACTACTGAATAGTAGGAAAACAAGGAAGGGACGTAAGAGGCTTTCCTGAGCCCCCTTCTCCACAGGGAATGACCTATCAACACAGAATACATGCATACATCGAAGGGGTTTCTATGGGTTTTGGTTTTTGCTTTTGCTTTGGTGTATAAGTGCTCAAAATAAATCTCACCCTCAACATCTCCAAAGAAACAAGCAAGAATAATGCAGAATTTGGTGCTGTGGTAGCCTATGTCTTTGGGGGAATGAGCAGTATATCATTTCCCCACTGGGTCCATTCATGGTACACAGGCAGCTTGGGTAAATTCAAAATTAACAAGTATATTGAAAGGAATTGGATGGTTTGTTTGATTTCTCAGAAAATCCCCAATGCAGCAGTATCTTCAAATGTGAACTCCTTTCAGAAGTCCCTTGTTTACCTGAGGCAAAAAAAATGAGCCAAAATAAAGTAATTAAATATAGATTTTTTTCATCTCAGAAAGCTAAAAAGCTAACACCATGTTGCTGGGGGGAGGGGTGGATTATAAGTGCGTTCACAGCTCCCAATACCTGTTATAGGCAAAATAAGCCGGCAGAAGGTATATCTGTAACACTGACTATAAAAATTCAGCTACTGGAGCTAAATTCTCCTTTGTGGCTGGATGATACACAAGCGTGAAAGCGTTCTGTGTTGAAGAGTATATTTGACATCTGGATTACATGAGGATAGGAGCAATGAAAGTGTCTCTTCTGCTTCAATAGCTGGGACAGGCACCAAAAAATCATGCCTGAATCTTTCTCACAGGAATTTAAACAATGCCAATGTCCAAGGTTTTGAACTCTTTATGCCAAAGGGCTGAGAGACAGATGGATCGGTGACATTTTAAGGTTGGATAACTCACGAAGTTCTAAAGCACAAAAGCATTAGCATAACAACTGAAAGCAGATAGCCTGCAATTTCTACTGGTTTGCAATATTAATTTCTCTCTCATGCAGTTAATGAGATATTGGTTACTAAAGTTGCATCCAGTATGAGTAGAAAGGTGGGGGCACAATGCTCTTTCATGCCTACCATTCATTAGAGAAGAATGTAAGAACATAAGATGGGTATGCTAGATCAGACCATCTAGTATAGCAATCATTGTTAGAAACTCAGATATATAAACTAGGCACCAGATATATAAGCTAGGCTCTTATAACCAAGATTACAGATGCCAAAATAGAATGTCTAGTTGCCATTTTGGAGAAGACAACTGGAACGTCTTATTTTTCAAATGATGGACTGACTGTGATTGATTTTCACTTAAACATCTGGCTAGTTCAAATGACAACCTTGAGCTAGGATAAGAACTTTAAGAACTTAAAGAAGAAAAGTCATTTGATCCAGGAACAGTCCACATATATATATATATATATATATTGGCCTATTCCAACCTCTTTTTCTTAATGGTGACTGCTCCTGCTCAGGCTGCACAAAAAAAGCGTTTTGGTTCCTGAAATTCATTCTGATTGTGCAGATAAAATAAAAGTGATAGAATACTACAGGATGTGGTATTAGTGTGTGAAAACAGTCCAGATCCAATGATTCCCCAGGTATGCACATCCAGATGGTGATGTCAGGTGCCATCCTGGCACCCAGGCATCTTCACTTGGTCACAAGTGGCTGATAGCCAGGTACAAAATGTGCCTGGCTAATTTTGAACACTGACAGCATCCTGTTCCCGGCACTCTGCTCACCTGCATTTCCCACCAAGTGATATTCAGAGGCACATGCACTGTGGGAGATACAGAATATGGAATATGCTTACACAAGGAAACATTGTTTATGGGGTTACCCTATGGCTGATTCACACCACTGAGCTTTATCCATCAGATCATGTAACTTTTTCTTTACAGCTCACCCCATGTACACATTATTTTTTCTTTAAAGGTATGGCTGTGTGTTCTTATACACATGGTGGAAGGGCACCGGCGGCGGAAGGCCACATTAGGGAAAGGACGCCTCGGTTTAAGAACGGTTTTGGTTTAAGAACAGACTTCTGGAACAGATTAAGTTCATAAACCGAGGTACCACTGTATTTGGGTACAATAAGGTTGGTTGATTCAGACTCTTCTGCTATCCAGAACTGCCATATATTATTTGTTTGTCCTATGTGTGTGTCCAGAGTGACTGGGGAAACCCAGTCTGATGGGCAGGGTATAAGTAATAAATTATTATTATAAATTATTATTTATATTTTTTCCAGGGGAAGTTTCCCTGAGGCAAAAGAACAAGGGGGGGGGGGAAACCAGACACTTTTTGGACCTGCCCTATTGAGTCTTAGCATCAATCACTAATCTTCATTATTTTCCATTGTGATGTTCTGCTAAAGAAAGTCCACTCACATTTGTCATGCTTTACTCGTGCGGTGAAGAATTTGAAAATAAGATTCTATTCAAATGTGTTTCTTGCACAATAACTTGAACTACAGAACAACTCTATTTAACAATTGAGAAAGAGAAACAAACATCTTAGGGCTGCAATCAGAAACTGATTTAGAGCCAATGTGCATAAATATTATGGCAGAAAAAAAAGGGGAAGAGAGAAATGCATTTGTTTAAATCAAATGGACCAAATCAATACCTACTCCACATCTACTTCTTGAGGATCAGTCATGTCAAGGATAAATCTACAATTCAGGCAAAGCAGCATTTAGTTTTAATCTAACTTAGTCTCATTAACTTTGTAAGCTTTGGCCCCATTGACTTTTTGTGTTCTTAGAGTAAATGACAAAACACACTTTCTTATGCCAGAATGTTTTTGTAAAGCATCTTTGTTTATGTCCATGTGGTCCTTTAATGTATTGATTTTTCATCAGGTGATTTAATACAAAAACAATGAAGCAAATTAAGTTCCTTTCAAACAGCTTCACTAACCTGACTGGGACCAAGTAAGAAGCACAGGATTTTCAAAACACTCTACTCTTTATTGTTAAACTACTACACATATTGTCTATCCTCAATATATATACCATAAGATGCACCTAATTTTTGGAGGAGGAAAACAAGAAAAAAAATATTCTGAATCCCAGAAGCCAGAACAGCAAGAGGCATCTGGCTTCTGGGATAGCCTCTTGTCCTAGCTTATGGGATAGCTGCGTGCAGCCTCTCCTGGGCAGCGGGAGGAAGGCTCCCCCAAAAGCCGCACTCCCTTGAAAGAGCCGCACACACGCTCCATGCGGCTCTTTAAAGGGAGCGCTGAGCAGAGCCTCCCGCCTGCATTCGCTCCATAAGATGCACACATATTTCCCCTTACTTTTTAGGAGAGGAAAAGTGTGTCTTATAGAGCGAAAAATACGGTACTTTGAAGCTTCAAAGCATATACATTTCAGTAATCCTTGAGTGTCAGCCAGGCGCAAAAAAGTGGGATCCAGACTTTTTGAAGTGTTAGCAAATGGAGAATCTGTAGGCACAAAATGCACCTGGCTCCCTGCTAATTTCGAACCCTGTGAGGAACAGGGGCAAAGCAACTGCTTATATACATTTCTGAAGGCCTGGGCCACTCCCACTCCCAACGTGATTGGCTGTCTAAGCTTCCAAGCTGCGAATCATGACTCAAGAGTTGAAGGGCCAATGGCAGAGGCCCAAATCCTGAAATGTTCTGTGATTGGATATCATGTATTGAATCAGAACACAGAGGCTCAGAATCCTTAGTTCAGACTCAAGCTCAGGCAGACACAGACCACTGAATACATAACAGTTAGGACTTGCCTAGGATCATGATGCTTTGGGACTGAGAGGCATGGAGTCCAGGGTCCATTAATACAACAACAATGGACAACATTGACATTGATAAGTGGAAAGGATGCCACCACAGAAGATGGGGCACTGCCAGGAAATATGATTAACTCCCCTCACTTCCTCCAATGTTGGGACCACAGTAGTAATAATCACAGCACTTCCACATGTGTTTGTATTTTTCTAATATCTTTCTTTCTCCAAGTTGTGCCAGACTCCCAGCATCTTCTTGATCATATCACTTCCACCATCAAGAACTTCCCTGAAGAAGAATAAATTTAGCTGCATGGCAGTATGAGATACTTTCACTTTATTCCCAGCAGACATTAGGCCTATTGGGCATCCAATACTCCTATATCACGGGTGTCAAACACAAGGCCCGCGGGCCGAATCCGGCCCGCCAGACCTCGTCATGTGGCCCGTGTAGCCACCGCCGGCCGCCAGCCTTCACCTCTTATTATCGCTTTTTTTTTTGACACAAGAAAGCCACCTCTTCAGTGCATGCGCGGCAGCCTACAAGCCAGAGAACGTCTGCCCTCTAGCGGCGCCGGCCGTTCTACACAGGAAAACTTCACTTTACATGCATTCAGGAAACCTCCACTTGTTTTTATATTGAGTGGACACATAGTCCTACAGATACAACCGGCCCTTTGAGGGTGACCAAACTGCTGATGCGGCCCCCGATGAATTTGAGTTTGACACCCCTGTCCTATATGATCAGAATTGTGTGAGATTGCTGGGAGTATTTCCTCTGTTGTGTCTCCCCTGTGTCTGGTCACGCTAGTTTCCATATGAAGATCTCTTGTGGGGAGCCTGCGGTACTCGTGGGAGCTCCCCACACAATTCCAAACACTGCACGATCAGGGTTTTAAATTGTACAGGGAGCTTCCCCAGGTACACTGACTCATAACTGCAGACATTTGTCCTCCAGCACATAAAGGGTGCTTGGGGTAGGAAGAGGGATTCAACAGAAAGGGGTGAGGAAGCAAGCTCATCCCCGCTCTCCCTTGTCCAGTTCTAATCATGTGGTAGAACTGAATGTCCAAAATGGAGCAATTAAATCCTTGGATGTGAAACCAAGGTTCTGTACCAATATGTAGACCAATATTGATTCTTCTGTGAGATCCTAATACACACACACTGAAGATTACCTCTGAAGCAAAAGTTCAATTCAGATAGCAAAAGATATCAAAATCTCCCCCTTGATTTGGAAATCAGGAACACCCTGGACGTTTTTACAATCCCTCCTTCTCTGTCATCTTCCCTGTTATGCATAATTACCTTCTGCCTCTGCATGTTTTGTGAGTTTTTGTATCTGGATCAGGCTGTCTGTGATTTAGTACTGCAAGCTAAGAATTGCCTGCAAACCATCACTGGAAATCAGCTCTGGAAGAAGGTTGCAAATCATGGTTTGGAAGGCTTTGAATCACGTCCAAAATACACAGCAGCTCACCTATGATGGCATGGAAGAACAGAACATAGCATTGGCATTAACATCATCTAAATAACTAACTTCCACCAGCAAGTATTCCCTTAGGCAATTATGAGCCTACTGCAGGCAGTTTACATAGCACTTTGGTCCAACTATTTTCAGACTCGATTAGCATCACAGCATAACATTAGTGACACAACATTAGTAACATTCATTTCATAAGGAACAAATCGTTATACAACATGTAGTGTAATTAATGTTAGAAATAAAAATAAATGCCAGGAGGAACCAACAGTTAGGAGTGAGAATGTTGAAAGGGAATGTTCTCAAAAACTATGAACCCCATACTCTAATTTTACAGAAGCCATAAAGCATTTTTAAATGCTAAAAATGATTCATTCAAAACTATATAAAGAGAACAAGAAAAGGCAGCAAATAATTAGTGAATGCACTATACAGAGCCAAAAATGAAAATTAGTACACAATAAATACAAAATTAAAAAACAAAAATATGGATATGGATTATGGCAATATTAAACTAGATTAAAAAATCACAACATATCAAGGCATGTTCTTAAAAATAAGCTTGCATTAAAGTATTTCTTCTTGCTTCAGCAGAATCCCATCAAACTCAATGGAATTACTCCAGAGTAATTAATTGGAGTACATTGTGTTAATGAGATATATTTTTTCCTGCTCAGAAATTGCTAGTACTTGTACAATATTGGTGCAATTTGCTTGTGATGGTTTCAAGGGTGCTTAGATTCTGCAGCTGAATATATATTCAGTTCAACAGTGCCTTACAAGCTCATATTAACATAAGATACATTATGTTTTCTTTTCTGAGGACACAAAAAGTAAAGCAAATGGAGCCAGTGTAATACAGTGGGCAGAAAAGGACTTAGAGCTGAGCTATATATCCATCACCATGAAACTTACTGAATGATGACTGTGAGTCAATTATTCTCTTTCAGACTAACCTATCTCACAAGTCAGATCCCTTGCAGTTTATTTGTACCTCCCAAGTCTCTCCCAGATAATGGATAAAATGGAGGCATATACTGTATGCTGCTTTGACCTCCCTGAAGGAAGGTGGGCTTGAAATGGAATACACAGTAATTCTTAGTAACTGAACAATATTCTTTAGTAACTGTGCAAGATGATAATAATTAAATGGAAGCCAGTTCATACAACAGGTTGAAACTTAGAAAGCCTCCCAAAAGCAGGCTGATTCAGAAGAAGATGAGCCACAAACTCAATGGCTCAATTCAAAACATAGCTTTCTATGAAGGGAATGTACCATGATAAGCTCTACCCACAGTTAACTAACAAACTAGGATCTGAAACTACACTTTGATACTGGTGGGTTTGAACTAACACTGGACAGAACAAGCCAAGTTTCCAACATTCAAAGGTTATGAGATATTGCAGTGTGTTCATACCAGAAACTTAACTTCCTTTCCTCTGCTGCAAAGGCAGAGATAACATGTGAAAGTTATAAGAATGCACCAAATTGTCCTCATAATACTAAATTATGGTTTAGTATTATGAGTCTATGCTTTTCCATTCATCTGAAGCAGATCAATGTGTGTTGGAGCATTAGTTTACGACCCCAAATGTCCTAAATTGTCATTATGCAAATAAATTCTTAAACGGAACTAAAGCTTCAATCCTAAACACATTAAAAGACAGTAAGGGAGCAATGTTACAAGAAGATGGGCTAAACCAAGACCAGAGTAAATTAAGCCAGCATAAAGTACACCAGATCCAAACTCTATTCAGGAGCAGGCTTGTTGATGGCTGAGGCAGCCTAAACCTAAGCAAGCCTTTGAAAGAGTGTTTGAGTTGCACCACCTGTTTTGCTGGCTTAGTTTCTGCCTGTTTGCCAAGTCACATGACTGAGCTGAATCAGTTTTGGATCCCCCCTCTGGCCCCACCCCTGCCATGCCCCCTTTCAGGTTTACACTGCCTTAAGGTCCACAAGGCTGACCTCAGACAGCTGGGATGGGAAAAATACACCCAGGTATCTCTAACTGAGCCAAATATAGGGAGTTAACAGGATCCTGCTGACCCAAGCTGCAGCTCCACTGGATCCAGATCCTAATTCCGCTTATCCCAGAAGATCTTGTAGCAAGGTCAGCTTTCATGAGGGTAAACCTTTACAACAGGTACTTGGCTCCTATGAGATATGGGTCTGCTTTCATAGATTACTACTATTATGATGGCTGGAAAGATAGCAGTTTACCATCTGAACCCATCCCATGTAAGAAGAGCCTTACAGCTTAATTGCAATTTACTCATGGAGGTGAACAACTTCAATAGAATTCAGTAATAGGTGCGAAAAAGATTGTAGCCTCAGCAGGTCAACCCAATTATCTTGTCTTTGATGATGGGCATTCGTAAACGTCACACAGGAACGGTGCAAAACTCTACCCAGATTTCTATTCATCTTCTGTTCTGGTCTAGGAATTACGCTGTGCAGTCCTATGCATCTTTACTCAGAAGTAAGGCCCTCTAAGTTCAATGGGGCTTTCCCCCTTGTAAGTTGTTAAAGATTGCAGCCAAACCAGGGTGGGTTTTTTGTTTTTTTAAAAAAACTTATATCCCAAAGTTGCTTACAACAATAAAATATACATTAAAATGAAGCCAAATCCTCAAAACGCATTAAAGCACCATCAAAAGAAACAACCAACATCATAAACACAGAAAAAAATCCAAAATCAATAAAAGCAGCAACTCCAAAAACCAAGTGAGCATACGGTAAAAGGAAAATTGGCCTAAACATATTCATAATGGGTGGTAGTCAATGAAATTTTATTCAGAGTAGACCTATTGACATTAGAACACAACTAAATGTAAAGGCAGCACTGTATTGGGTAGTTTTTAATGTCTGATATTTTATTATGTTTTAATATGTACTAGAAGCTGCCCAGGGTAACTGAGGAAACCCACCCAGATGGGCGGGATATAAATAATAAAATTGTTGTTAAATTAAGTCGATTAATTTCAATGGGTCTACTCAAAAGGTCTTCAGCTAAAGGTCTTCCTAGAATATCACATTACCTATATGGCCAAACACCTAAAACATATTAAGTGTCAACGTTTGGTAAATTTCAACCAGGAAAGCATTCCACAGAGCAGGGTAAGAAAACAGAATACAAAGATGTATTTTGGTACATCAACCATAACTTTCATTACTACATGAATTTCTCTACTTCTTTTATATAGCAATCTCTATAAAAGACATATAAAAAGACATTTACCTATTTGTTCTCCTTGTTCTTGCGAATCACACATATTATCTCACTGATTAAGCTGGTATTTATCACATTTTCCAGAACTCCAACATTTCATTTCAGAAAAGGATAAATTATCCTTGCAGAAATTACCTTTCAAATGAACAACTTTTTATAGTTTCTCAAAAGCAGTCTCTGTCTCTGAATGTCCTAGGAGTAATAAAGATAAGCTGTGTCCTTCACATGCAGAAAGCCCTATCTCTTCAGTGAAGCTCACTTGTTTTGATAGGAAAGGATTTCTTGTTCTAATAACTATAAATCATATCTTTAAAAACCACCAAAAACCAAATGAACTATAAATGGAAATTAATTAAAAGTGTAGTTAAGTGCAACAGCACACAAATCTCAGCAATTGGTATTCAGAGGTGGTGGAACATAGTCATTGTGGTGAGTAGTTATTCCTATTATTATTATTATTATTATTATTATTATTATTACCACCCTTAGGTAATCTTGTCTAATCCTCTTTTAAAGCCATCCATGTTGGTGTCCATCTCTTCAATTTGAGGGAGTTAAACTCCATAGTTTAACTATTCAATGAGTGAAGAAGTGTTTCCTTTTGTCTGTTCTGAATCATCTAATGTTTGGTTTCATTGGATGTCCCAAATTCTGATGCTATGTGGGGATGGATAGTTTCCACACTTTTGTCAAACTACGTACAATCTTGACACCTCTACCCATTTTTAAAAATGAAAAAGCCCAAATTGTTGTAACCTTCCCTCAAAGTTGACTTAGCCCCCTGATCTGGGTTGTCTTTTTCCAAACCAGTAGCCAGTCTTAGTGGCTGATCTTAGGGACAGGATACATATTTTTCATAGAAAAGCAGCAATTTCACCTTTGAGTTATTTGAGAGCCCTCAAGTTGATGCCATCTGGGATCAGTGATTTGTAAGTAAGACCTAGAACTTCTCACCACAATCTGCCTCAGCTCCTCAGACTACCTTCCTGAGAAAGTTATTATAGACACTGGAATCTGCCCTTCATCTTCGAATCTGAAGACAGTTGCAAAGAATTAACTCAGCTTCTCTGCAATCTCCTTTTCCTCCTTTAGCACACCTTTCACTTTCTTGTCATCCAAACATCCATCAACGTCCTTGATTATTCTCCTATTTCCAATATATTTAAAGTTTTTTTTGCTAATGGTCTTTATGCTTTCAGCAATGTGCTCCTTGAATCTTTTTGTTTTGTTTTGTTTTTGCACCTGTGAGCACACATGAGGTCTTCCTTGATGCTCACAGAGTCCCCTCCCTCCATCAAAATTGCTCTTCAAAGGAGTATTCAATTATAGCCAATTGAATAGGTTGCAATGTGGCTTGGTTGCAGTGGGTGTGGTGGCCATTATAGTTTCTGTCCTTAGCAGATATGCCCACAGGCCAAAAGAGAATGCTGATACCTGCCTTACTATCTCCTTGCACTGCATTTCTTGTGTTCTCTTTTTTTGTTCTCCCCATTTGGACAATACTTCCATTTTTGGAAGGAAGTCTTCTTGCCTCTAATAGCTTCTTTGACACATTAAATTAACTATCCTTCCTGATCTGCAGCATACATTCGAGCTGAGCTTTTATTATTGTGAAAGAGAATGTATTACTGAATAATTTCATCGTATAATTCTGAATTGCCTGGTGCATTCATCATGATCACAGTTCTTGCACCTCAACTGGGTACACCTTTGATCAAATTCCTGCAAGCTACCTTACTCCAGAGTGTTGCTGACTTTCAAGAATGTTGCTGACTTTCAAGATTTTCAAATACATTGTGTGGATTTAAGCAACTGGTATGAGATACTTTGGATATTTGTGGTCAAATGGTTGAGAACTTAATGGACCATGGAAGCATCTAGTAAAATTAGGATGAACAGATTGTCAGAAAATGCTCCATCTGTTGAGTGGCTAGCCTACTCAACCTGAATGGCACGAGTTTGACCTATGACATTCAGCAAGTAGATTTCCTTCCTGCAACCAACAATAAAATCATGGTATCTTACAGTAATAACTCTAAATTCCTCACATGCAGTCAATGCAGAGCTACTCTTCCCCACCTAGTCACAAGTATTTAAAAATAAAAAAGGGTATTAATGCTGCATTTCAATTAATAGCTCTCATTTGCAAGCCCTGCATGGTGCTTTGAAGTCCCAACTTCAGAACTTCAAAGCACCCTGTCACCTGACATTATTGTGACATCAGGTGATGGACGGGTGGGCAGCCTCACCCACGGTGCTATGTTCCAATAAAGATCTGCCTGCAGTGCCAAAAACAGGTTCTGCACCCCTGATTTACAACAAAGCAGCTCCACTAACAGCTGAAACCTAATGAAAGAATATGTGCCAATGTTTCCATTTTCAACCTCAAAGAGAAAATCATTCATGCTTTCCATTCACTCAGACCCTTACTAATAAGCAAGACCCAATCATTCATCTATCGTATAAAAGCCTGAGATGGCCAGCAGTTATTCCTTTCATATTATACCCATTTCTAGAGGGTTAGCCAACAATCTAGGTTAGTCTGCAGCAGCAAAAGCAGTGAATGGTCTTGGGCACCTGATGTCATCATAAATTGATCGATTGATTATAAATCTATTGGCTTTCACGTTGTGGGACCTACAGCAAAACTTTTCCTTTCTGTGTCTTAAATGTGCCCAGCACAATGGCCTCCCCCTGCGTCTAAGCCAGGAGCCAAAGTAAACAAGGAAATCCGAAGTAAGGGATGTAAGGAAAGAAAACTCAAAGAGCAGCAGTTCGCGGTACCCCCCCCCAAAAAAACCCCTTGGAGATCAACAGGTTCATACTGTGACATGAGGGGGGGGAACCCCCCACTGGAAACAAAGCTGCATTTCAGTCACAAGGTGCTTTTCGACTGAGATTTGGCTTTCTTTTGACAGCCACGACACCCCCCCCCCAAAAAAAAAGAACTTCCGAAATCCACAGCTATATAGGTAGGTTGTGCGTGTTTCGTAAAGCGGGGAGAGAAGAAACGCAGGCAAAATGCCATTTTCAACCCAAGACGCGCTCGAGAAGCAGACAACCGCGCCATCCCCTCGATAGGCAGGTGCGCAAGGGGAAAGCGAAACCTCCAAGCAGCGCGGCGTTGCGCGTTGCGTTCAAGCAGATGGAAACTGCCTCCTGGTCCTTGCCTTCTCCCTCCAAACTTTCCCGGGCAGTGGGGATCCGGCCTCCCCTCCGTCTCCACTTCCCAGGGGGTCGAACCTTTCCATCCAGGCGCCCCTTGATTTAGCTGCGCCCCCCATGCCACGCCGGGGGTCGAGGAGGAAGTGGTTGCCCGCCCATCCCAAACCTCCCTGCCCGGTTCCCGGGGAAAAGAAGATCTTAGCACAGAGAGAGAGAGAGGCTGGCAAAGCTAGGCGAGGAGCGAAGAGACGCCGTGCCTGGGAATGGGAATCACTCACCGCGCGCCCGCTTGCCCTGAACCCGGCGGGAGCAGCGCCCTTTGGAGCAGCCGAGAGAGCCCTCTGGAGCTCGGCGGGGAACTTCATCAGCTGCCCTTCCCCGGAGCCGGGGAGTCTTTTGCTGTCGGCGCCGCCGGTTCCCCTTTGGCGCGCCGCTCTCCGCGCTGGCTTGTAGGCTCCACCAGTCATAAACAGCAGCAGCAGCAGCCTCCGCCGCCGGGGAGAAGGAGGGCGCACGGAGGACCAGGGCGATGCCACTGCTGCTGCTGCTCCTCTGCTCCACCCTGCTCGGCAGCTGAGCTGGGACCGTCACCCAGCAGCCAGGGTGGAAGCAGGAGGCGCTGCGCGGCTGCACCAGGGGCGCCCACAGGGTCCTAGCGCTAGGATGGCGCATCTCCGAATGGGTGCGTGGGTGGGGGGTGGAGGGAAAGGTCGCACGCGCACATACGTTGTCAGAGAATCATAGAACTGGAGAGTGGGGAGGGAGCCTGAGGGTCATCTAGTCCAACCCCCGGCAGTGCAGCAATCTCAACAAATCATACATGACAGATGCTTAAAACCTCCAAGGAAGGAGAGTCCAACACCTCCTGAGGGGGTCTGTTCCACTGTCGAACGGCTCTTACTGTCAGAAAGTTCTTCCTGATGTTTGCTGGTACAGTGGTACCTCGGGTTAAGTACTTAATTCGTTCCGGAGGTATGTTCTTAACCTGAAGCACCACTTTAGCTAATGGGGCCTCCCGCTGCTGCCGTGCCGCCGGAGCACGATTTCTGTTCTCATCCTGAAGCAAAGTTCTTAACCTGAGGTACTATTTCTGGATTAGCTGAGTCTGTAACCTGAAGCGTATGTAACCAGAAGCACCACTGTAATGGCCTTTCTTGTAACTTGAAGCTACTGGTTCAGGTCCTAGCCTCCAGAGCAGGAGACAACGAATTTGCTGCACCCTCCATGTGACAGCCCTTTAGATAATTGAAGATTCCTATCACCTGTTTTCTAGGCTAAACATACCCAACTCCCTCATAAAGCTTGGTTTCCAGACCCTTTATCCTCCTCCTCTGCACACATTCCAGCTTGTCAATATCCTTCTTTACTTGTGGTACACAGAACCATGGGCATAGCCAGGATTTTTTTTGGGGGGGGGCAGCCAAAGTTGGTGAGCCCCCCTGCTCCCCCCCCCACATCCATGCACAGAACTGGACACAGGTGTGGTCTGACCAAGGCAGAATAAAGCAGGACTATTCCTTCGCTTGATAGGCACACTATATTTCTGTTGATGCAGCCTAAACTAGGATTAACCTTTTTTGCTGCTGCATCACACTGTTTACTCATGTTAAGACCCCTAGATCCTTTTCACATGTACTGCTGGCAAGACAGCTGTCCCCCTCTTACATTAGTGCAGCTAGTTCTTCCTGCCTAAGTGCAGAACCTTACATTAGTCCTTATTGAAATTCATTTTCTTAGTTTGTTCCCAGTTCTCCAATCTGTTAAGGTAATCTTGCATCCCAATTTTTTCTTTGACAGCATTGAGTATTATGAGTATATTACAAGTATATTTTAATGATCATATATCTTATTCAAACCCAACTGAAAATAAAAGCTGTTGCCTTCTAGCTGAACTCCAGTCCACAAAAGCCTATCAGGATTTTGTATAGTTTTTGTTTTTATTATTTCACATTTATAACCACCCTTCCTCCCCAAAGGGAGCCCAGGGCAATGTACCTTAATAAAATTACATAAAAGCAATTTAAAACAGCACTAGAAGATATAGCAAGACAGCAGTTAAAACCATCAGTGTAAAAACTTCACAAAACTATTAGTCACAAGCCAGTATAAACAAGAAATGGTTACATTTAATGTAGCACAAAGTTAAAGTTAAAATTTATGCAGAATAAATGTAGTGACCATTCACAAGAGTGGTAACTAGCGACCTGTTATTGGTAGGAATAGTTTTGCAATTGAGTGCTAGTTAAAGTAGGGCTTAGAATTTAATCAAGGTAAATGTTAAAATATAAGCCAGGCCAGTTTCCTGATCAGGAGATGAGCCATTTAGAGAACAAGGGGAAGCCATTAGGAAAGACAACTGGGAGGGGGGCATTTGCCAAATGGCAAATGGGAGAGGCCCCTCCCTCAACTCAGAGTTAGTAGACAAAGTCAGAGTTTGAAGTAGAGTTTTAAGAGTCGAATTTGTGTGATGTGACCTGGAGAAAAAGGTGGCAGGCAGTTAAAGTCAACAAGCTGGAAAGAGGGTTAGAGCATGATAGTTTTGAATCCAGAGCTGCGTCTATGGGAGAAGCAAACCTTTTTGGGGTGATTATGCTTTGAGCCCCTCCATTGTAGGCTCATGTTGTATATACCGTATTGACCTGAATATAAGCCTCACTTTTCCCCCAAATTCTGACCACGAAAAGATAATGTGTGGCTTATATTCATGACCTTATGGTATGCAGCCAGGAGTGAGGGGCAGACAGTGCCAGAGGCGCAGCAAAGCAGTGCCTGCCCCATGTATAGTCCCCCATCCTCTTCCCCCAAGGCCAGGAAGGGAGAGAGCGAGGAAGGGGAAAGGCCGCTGGCAACACAGTGTGCCCCCCGCCCCGCAGTATTCAGCCAGGAGCAGCGAGGAATGGAGCGGCCTATATTCTGGTATTTTTTTCTTTTTCCCTCCTCCAATTTTAAAGGTGTGGCTTATATTCGGGTGTGGCTTATATTTGGGCCAATACAGTAGTACCTCAGGTTACAGACACTTCAGGTTACAGACTCTTCAGGTTACAGACTCCGCTAACCCAGAAATAGTACTGTACCTCAGGTTAAGAACTTTGCTTCAGGATGAGAATAGAAATCATGCGGCAGTAGCAGGAGGCCCCATTAGCTAAAGTGGTACCTCAGGTTAAGAACTGTTTCAGGCTAAGAACGGACCTCCAAAATGAATTAAGTTCTTAACCCAATGTACCACTGTACAGTATGTGTAAATAAACCATATATCATAAAGACACGGCAGCCCCATTCCCAAAAGGACACAAGGACCCTGGGTAAGTGTGCCTGGAACCCCTGCAATCAGAGATTGGGGTGGCGTGCAACAATATGTCCTTTTAATGTCTAACATCCTTCAATCCGCAATGATACCATTAGAAATAAAAAGCCTTTCACATTTGGAAAGTAGGAGGATCATGCTTTCCTGATGGTGCAAACCTGCTATTTCTAGTCCTGGTGAATCATGATGGAGCAGACTTTACATGTGTCACTGATCAAAGCCATAGTATTTCCTGTCCTGAACCTCACCCCTTAGGAGGAAAATCACAGATGGAAAAAGGGAAGGCAATTTTATTTCTTTGCAATTACAATGTAATGGCTCTGGTTGGAAAGTTTCTACAGCTTATGATGTGTCATATGGTATTCTAGGGGACATGTCTGAGATGGCAGGATGTGATTACTGCTATGTCAAATAGGAGTGCACTTTATCATAAGAGAAAACCACTGTCCACTGAATGCCTGGAAAATGCAAGGACAAGATTTATAGCAGTGGGCACACCCCTCTGATACCAAATCATGTGTATGCATGGATAATCAGAAAGGGTGGGTTTCTAGTGATTGATTTATTATTTAATTTCTATACTACTTGATATATTTAAAAATATCTCTAATCGGTGTACAGTGGTACCTCGGGTTACATACACTTCAGGCTACAGACTCCGCTAACCCAGAAATATTACCTCGGGTTAAGAACTTTGCTTCAGGATGAGAACAGAAATTGGGCTCTGGCAGTGCGGCGGCAGCAGGAAGCCCCATTAGCTAAAGTGGTGCTTTAGGTTAAGAACAGTTTCAGGTTAAGAACAGACCTCCGGAACGAATTAAGTACTTAACCTGAGGTACCACTGTACAGAAAACCGAAGCAACAACAGGCAACTTAAATAAAATATTTCAAAAATACACAGCTACGCATATTTGAAATGTTACATTAATACGAAGTTACAACTATCTAGAAATCCATATCAGTTTATTTTACTTCTGCCACACCTTCCCTCTCAGGCTCTGGGTTCTTGCCCAGGGTCCAAACAAACTCCCAGCTCACCCACAGAAGTCTCATAACATGAAGAGTTTCTGGAAACAACGGCCACCCCTCTGGTCTCCCACTCTAGACTTGCTTTTTATGGACAGGCCCAAGGTGGATAATACTTCCTCACAGTAGCGTAGCGTGGGTTGTCAGCACCCGGGGCAAGGCAAGTAATTTGCGCCCCCTAACCCGTGGATTTTAGTAGGGGCAGAGAGCTGCGAGTGCGAGCGCGCCCCCCCCCAGATGTTGCGCCCAGTGCGGCCGGCCCCCCCTGCAGGGATTGAAGCCCTTTCAGAGAGATGAATTCACACAGAATGAATCCTGTGTATGTTGGCGAGAGAAAACAGACGTAAGCTTCATATATCCCAGACCTTTGTGCATTCATTAAAATGTCTGTAAAGATGGTCCCAACCTTCACACATACATGCCAGGACTCTCTGGAGACATTCCAAACAGAATAGATCAGGATAGATCCTGCTGCAATGAAACTGTGTTACACCAATGTCCACAGCGGCAGATTTACAGGTATTTGTCGTATTTTGCAGAATCAGGGGCTTCTGTGACTGATGGGCCCCCATGTTATTAGTATGCATTGTTAACTGAGAAGATACATTTGAAATGTGACTGTAAATAACAAATCATCATTGTTGAATTCTAGTGTTTTAGACTGTTGCATTGTTTCCACTCCTCATTTCTCCTACACCTGGATTAAAGTCAGTGGAGGTTGGCCTATAGACCTTAGTTTCAATTATGGAAACTTGGCTGAGCTGTTCAGAAGGAAGAAAAGTTTTGTTTGGTTGGAGTTTTCCCGAGATTTGCTCCTGAGTATTAAAGAATACGAAGAAGATCCGCAGAAGGGACTTGGAAAAGAATTAAGAGCCTCGGATATAAGATCTCCAGGTTGATGGACTATATGGATCTGACGGAAAGGACTGGCAGAATCCGAAACCAGGGAGAGGAGAGGGTGGAAGAAGATTGGGAAGTTAAAGTTCCTATTTAGAAATTTTGTAAAATTAATGACTGTTAGAAAAACCGTGGAATGATATTATATGGATTTAGTAGAAATGTTAGAAGAAGTTAAGTATAGATAAGTAATTTAGTCTTAAAGGAAAATAAGGTTAAAAATATGTTATTTACAAGATGATAAAAAACAGAGAAAGATGGAAAGGATTTGCTGAAACAATTAGAAGAACTGGAATACAAAAAGGGAGGTGTGAGGAAGTCGAGGAAACAAGGAAATGAAGGATAGAATATGGAAAAGGAGAGATGTATTTTAAACTGTTTTTGTTTTAATTTATGTGTTTAATCTAATGGGTTTGGGTTGGGTTTTATAATATTTGTATACTGTATTGTATTGTGATGTTTTTTCACTTTTTTGTTTTTTCCCCTCTTTCTTTCTTGTCTTTATTTTTCATTTTTCTTCTTTTTCTGTAACCTTTAAAAGTAATAAATATTATTTAAAAAAAAAAATAAAGTCAGCGGAGGTTGGTATATTAGGGCAGGGGTTGCCAGCTGGGTTCCTGTGAAGTCCTTCATTGGTGTCCCTCAACAGGGAAGCCAGACTCTGTGCTTTCATTAAAAAGGAAAAAATAAGTCTCTAGCCCTTCTAGAAAGGAAGTTATGAAGCATAATGTGTAAGTAAGTACCTTTCTAAGCCATTTCTGTTAAATGAGCCATCCTGGCTGCTCCCACTCATCAGTGATTTTAACCAATGAATGATGCCAGAGCTGTGATTGATAAATAAGTTGTGTGGACACCAAGAAACATTAATCCTAGAAGTTATAACAGGACTGGATTTATAATGGTGCAATTGGAGGAACTGCACCAGGACCCGTGCCAGCAGGGCCCCCAGATGCTGAGCTTTCATTTTTTTAAACAAGTAAATCTCTAAGCTTTCTAGAAGAAAAGTTATGGAGCGTAACTTCAAAGCTGGGGGGTCACCAACCAAGCAGATGCAAGCAGATAGACAAGTATAATGCTTCTTCTAGCTCTGCATTATGGAGCACTTGCTGGAATTGGAAGGACCTGCCTACTTCGGACTCCTATTATGATCATCATCATCATCATTCTTACACTTAATTTATGACTTGCCTTCTGACTCAAGGCAATTTACACATAACATAATTAAGATCAGTTAAAAACACAAAACAACAATACAGTTTAAATCATATTAGATGGAGAGGAGAAGAAAGGTAGGACAGTTACTACACCTCTGGGTTTTTGGAGAATGTTGGTGTGAACTTGAGCTGAACATGCGAGAATCTCTACTAGCTACGATTGTTATGTTCTGCCTCCACTGATGAAGGCAGGATGCTTCTGAAAGCCAGTTGTTTGGAATCATGAGCTGTTGCACTCATGTCTTGCTTATGGACTTCCCACTGGCTCCTGGTAAGCCACTGAGAGAATAGGATGCTGAATAGGACCTTTGGCCTGATCCAAAAAGACTATTCTTCATTTCTTACATTTCAGTGCACATGTATGCCCATTAACAGCATTTTAAAAAGGTGGCCTCAGAATCTTCCCAAACTAAAGGCAATGTCTTGCCAGAAGATAAAGAGTACATCCGTACTAAGCAGGAAATGTTGAAGAACACACATGCTTAGTATTGCAATGCTGTCTATATTGACCTCAGCTCAACTGTAATTTAAAGTGGCTCAGTTGGAATACTCTCCAATTTCTTAACCGGGTTGATTGTTAATCAATGAAAACTCTGCTTAGCTGCTCAAAAAAACCCTATAAATCCCATTGATGTCATGTTTCCTTTTTGGGCTAGGTAGGCTGAGGGATTTAGTTTCCTGAAGCAAGATGAAGGTGACCAGACTGGTGGTTGAATTTTACCTGAGCACTGGCAATGGGACAGTGTCTTTCACCACACCTGAAGGCAGCAGACAAGCTTAGCGGATGCTACAGGGTAAACTCAGCTGTTCCCTAATATCTCCATCTCCACCCTACCTGTGACCCAAGACAAGGACTCCACTCCGCTGAGTAGCAGAGCCAGTCCTGTTTCTTTTCTAGGTTGAAGGGGAAGGAATGATTGTTGTGTCCTAGTCAAAGGATTTAATCCATTTAGTCTTCTGTTAACCCATAGCTTGCAGGACATCACATATAATTTAGGAATAAGACCTTAAACTAGTCTCAGGAAATAGCAAGGAATATGCTATGGTACAAACAATGTTTAGATCTGGTTTTTAAATGAATCTGTTTCTTATTTGATTCTCCCACAATGTTAATGAAAATGCATTTACTGTGCTAATGTTAAGCCACAGAAGAATTGCTCAAAGTCCTAGAAAATGGAACAGAATAATGCACAGTAAATGTCTAATCAAAGCTGTAGGTTCGCTTTAAGAGGTATGCTGCATCTGAAGACTGAAAATATGGTCCTGGTTCATTAAAGGACTAAACATGAGCATGAATGTATGTTAAAATCCTATTGAGCTAAATGGGATTTTTAAAAAGCCAATTCTTAAATACTTTTTCTGGATAGAATATTTTTGTGACTTGAAGTTCTGATTTATCCCTGATATGACCTAGTTTTAAAATGTTAATAAACCTGGTCTAAAAACAGGCACTCATTTTCTTCATGAGCCTAAGTTATTATGGGCAATAAATCTAATATGACACACTCATGCACTGTCTAGTAATAGATCTGAAACCAGGAAATTACATTTCCTATAGTAAAACACAGTCTCATATGGTACTGCCCATTATATTTTTGTTGTAGATCAGGAATCAGACCATGAAATAGTCCAGAAATATATGTGTGTACGTACGTAGGTACACAAACACACACATGTGACACAGATGGTCTACTATATAAACTTTGCTAGATTATATGGGCTACTACATTAGTATGATAGATGTTTGCTCCTTTCTTCAGTACAGATTAAGGTTAAAGGTAAAGGTAAAGGACCCCTGGATGGTTTAGTCCAGTCAAAGGCGACTATGGGGTGTAGCACTCAGCTCACTTCAGGCCAAGGGAGCTGGTGTTTGTCCACAGACAGCTTTCTGGGTCCTGTGGCCAGCATGGCTAAACCGCTTCTGGCACAACAGTACACCATGACAGAAGCCAGAGCGCATGGAAACGCCGTTTACCTTCCTGCCTATTTATCTACTTGCACTGTTATGCTTTCGAACTGCTAGGTTGGCAGAAGCTGGGACAGAGCAACAGGAGCTCACTCCGTCGTGGGGATTTGAACTGCTAACCTTCCGATTGGCAAGGCCAAGAGGCTCAGTGGTTTAGACCACAGCGCCACCCACTCCCTCAGTACAGAGTAGTAGGCAGGATATCTGCACCTTTTAAATACATCTCAGGGTTAAAACTGATAATAATGCCAGTTATCTAAGCCAGCAGTGAGTTCACTGAAGTCTACTCTGCAGATATCATGATTCACACTTGATATCCAACACCTCTAGCTAATGCTAAAGATTCATTAAGAAAGCTTCAGCCTTTCATGTATCATGGACCATTAAATTTGCTATTTCATATGCTTCAGATGTATTTTTCTGGCAAGGTTTGAAACATTTAAGGATGATTTCACTTTACACTTCTGAAATGATCTTCTTTAAAACTTTGCAGATTGTCTATGCAATTAATGTTGAAGAATGCTTTTATTACAGCAAACTCAATGCTTCCGCAGTGGGCATTTCCTAGGGAATAGCCATGCTTTGTCCTCCCAACCTTTTATGGGGCATCTGCATGATATCATGAAAAAAATTCTGATTCCATATTTTCCCAGTTCAGCTTCATTCCCCCCAAGGGGTGTTAATGCAATGAACCCCTCCATCATATGCTCAGGTTATAAATAAACCATATATCCTAAAGGCACCACAGTCTCCAATGACCCTCAATCCAAAGGAAGCACAAGCCTGGAAGCCCTGGAATCTCACACCACTCAGAGACTGGTGGCATACAACAAAGTGATGTGTCAGTGGGACTCAGCAGATTTAGGAAGGATAGGAATCCCCAGCTTTAAGTCATGAGGGGTAGGCTGTGCATTATCATAAGTTTTCTTTTTTCTTATTATTGCTTTATTGATTGTAAAAAAAGAAAAAACAGTCAACAAAGGGGAAAAACAAAGGATAATATAAATTACCCAAAAAAATAAATCATTTCTGACAACACAACTTCTATTATGACTTCCAGTCACCCCATTGAGAGTCCCAGGTTTCTTTTGAGTAGTGCACTTTTCATTATCACTCCAAACTTCTCCCAAATTTTTATTTTAATAAGGTTTTCTATGTTCATACAGGGGTCATTCTAAGCCTGCCAGAGAATTCACATTTTTACAATGCTCTTTAATATATTTTCTGTAAATTTCCCACTCTCTAATAAATGTTTGTTCTGTATTATCTCTAATTCTTTCTGTCATCCTTGCTAAATCTGTGTATTCTACTAATTTTGTCTGCCAATCCACTTTGGTCGGGATAGAATCTCCTTTCCATTTTTTTGGCTATTAAGATTCTTGCTGCAACTGTTGTGTATAAGAAAATCTTCTTCACATTTTTTGGAATTATGCCTGCCAACCTAGCAGTTCGAAAGCACCCCCGGGTGCAAGTAGATAAATAGGGACCGCTTACTAGCGGGAAGGTAAACGGCGTTTCCGTGTGCTGCGCTGGCTCGCCAGATGCAGCTTGTCATGCTGGCCACGTGACCTGGAAGTGTCTTCAGACAGCGCTGGCCCCCGGCCTCTTAAGCGAGATGGGCGCGCAACCCCAGAGTCGGACACGACTGGCCCGTATGGGCAGGGGTACCTTTACCTTTACCTTTACCTTTATACCTATTATACCCAGTAGAAAGGCTTTGGGGTTTTTTTGCAAAAAAGATTTTAATCATCTTTTTGCGCTCATTGTATATTATATCCCAAAATCCCCCTTTTTTTCTATAATTCCACCACATGTGACTCATTGTACCCTCCACCTCTCTACATCTCCAACAAATACTTGACCCAGTTCTATACATTTTTGCCAATTTTGATGGTGTTAGATACCAACGGCAAAGCATTTTCATGAAGTTCTCTTTCAGGGTATAACATGCAGTAAACTTCAAGTCTTCAAGTTTTTCTATAACGTGCAGAGAAACACCATACTCTAAAAGAAGATTTAAGAAAGGTTTAAGAAAAACTCCACCCCTTAGAAAGTTTTAAGGAAAAAAATTATTTGGTGCTTGTTAAAACCATAGCTGTGAATTCAAGCCATTTCTGGGATTTAATGCCAGGAATTAATTAATTGTGCTCTTTGCATTTTATTTATATTATTGTGCTTTTACTCTTTTATCATCTTATTTTCTTATTGTTTTTAAGTTCTACACCACCTTGAGATGGATTGTAATAGGTGGTTAGGAACTAATTCATAAATTAAATGAATTATATTCATAATAATTAGCAATTAATAACAAGGAAAATATGAAATTAAGGCTTCAACATTATACACACCTAGAAGAAAATTTCATTGAGCTCAATAGGACTTACTTATTGGTAGACATTTGTAGAATTTCTCTGTAAAAGGGGGAATTTGGGTATAAGCACCATTTGTTTGGCTACATGTTGTTGTTGTTTAGTCGTTTAGTCGTGTCCAACTCTTCGTGACCCCATGGACCAGAGCACGCCAGGCACCTCTGTCCTCCACTACCTCCCACAGTTTGGTCAAACTCATGCTGGTAACCTCGAAAACACTATCCAACCATCTCGTCCTCTGTCGCCCCCTTCTCCTTGTGCCCTCCATCTTTCCCAGCATCAGTGTCTTCTCCAGGGAGTCTTCTCTTCTCCTGAGGTGGCCAAAGTCTTGGAGCCTCAGCTTCACGATCTGTCCTTCCAGTGAGCACTCAGGGCTGATTTCATTAAGAATGGATGCGTTTGATCTTCTTGCAGTCCATGGGACTCTCAAGAGTCTTCTCCAGCACCATAATTCAAAAGCATCAATTCTTCGGCGATCAGCCTTCTTTATGGTCCAGCTCTCACTTCCATACATCACTACTGGGAAAACCATGGCTTTAACTATACGGACCTTTGTTGGCAAGGTGACGTCTCTATTCTCTATTATAACCTTTTAACAACAACTAAAAAACCCCCCACCTGCCTCTAAATTTGGTAAATCTACTATGCTTTTGCTCCACATTAGATGGAAATTACGAATTTTTTATGTCGACAGATTAGTGCTTTAGCTGTCATAGCTGACTAAAAGAACCAAGCAATTCAAAGATTGCTTATTATAATCCGGTGCTAAGAAGACAAGTTTTCCAAATGCAATGGCTTCAGCAGAGGGCTAGAATATATCTTTCCTTATCCAACAGCTTTTGAATATAAATAAAAACGTAATCCTAATATTAGACCCGTTACTAGCAAATGTCAGGACTTGTACATTTCTTACTGCCTGCTCTACATGGGGTCAGTTTTGCGCTTGTTAAGATGCAAACATTTAAACCATTTTGAAAGGCCTGCAATAAAATTTGAAGTATTAAAACATGAATCAAGAGCTTGGTTTCCTATCTTTGCAGTTGCTCAGTTATATGTCTTATATACTAGATATGAGGGATTATGCTTTTTGAAGTCTTCCACTGTTCACTGCCCTGTCAATTTAGATTGCAACGTGATAGTTTCAACTTGAATTGTCAGGGAGAGATCATTAAATTATTTCCTGATGTCTTTAATGAATTGTTTAATGAATATGCAAATATCAGTCATGAAGATTAAATCATGTTTCTATATTCACAGTGTAATGCAAAAGAATAAATTATTGAACAGAGGAGGTGAAGTCAGTCATCTATAAATCCATATAGAAAGAAAAGGAATTCTCTTGATCTCTTGATCTCTTCCAGTTCCACACCGGCCTGTGTTCACACAATACAGTAAGTCAAACTATGAATGAGCTACAAGGATGCAGCTTGTGGTTAGTGAGAGGAGCCAAGTGGTTGTAAGTTCTGCACATTCACACAGTCCCACAAGTCATAGTTTGGCTAACCATGTCATGCAAACCAGGCAGTTGTCCATGCTGACCATGTCCTGGTTTCCACAAAATTCTAAGCCATGGTTTATAACCAAGGTTTAATTTGATCATTTGAACCCAGCCCAGCTTATTAACCATGGTTGAGTAAGCAAAAAAAAAGTCATAAGCCATGGTTTGTTGTTGGTTTTTATAAACTCTTAGTGCTGGGTGCAAGTGAGGCCAGTATACACTGCTTGAGCCATTAACACCATTTCCTCAGGAACAAGAGATCATCATGTATAAACCTTGCCCTGGTACAGAGTAGGCATCTATCTTTAAAAGCCAGTTCATCAGGGATGAAGAACCCTTGGCCAACAATAAGTTGTTCGACTACATATTCCATCGCTGATCACGCTGGCTGGGGCTGAGGGGAGCTAAGAATCCAACAATATCTGAAAGGCCACATGTTCACTATCCCTGCAATCTACCTTTCAAAAATACTGCATGTATGCTAATCTAATGCACCATCGAATCTAATGCGCACTTCAATTTTCAAAACCTTGACACCAAAAAAGTATTTGCTGGCGAATGTGTTTTTCAAGTTTGCAGTCGAATCTAATGTGCCATCAAATCTAATGCACACCTTAATTTTAGCGACGTAATTTGGCCAAAAAAGGTATGCATTATATCTAGCAAAGATTCCTCATATTCCTAAACTGCTTGTTCTATTGCAGAGCTTTTTATTTTAATCTCCTATTTTGTGGTTTAAACACCATTCTGTCTTCTATTATTATTTTTCCCAAAAAAATTATTGGTTTTCCACAAAAATTTTAAACACACAAACAAACAAACAAACAAACAAACATAAAACCTAACCTTATTAAAACTAATCTTATTAACATTGTTAAGCAACTTCCTTGCATCCCCTTGGTTGAATTTCAGTGTTTAGCATTTTAACGGTTTTCCAAAACCTATATTCTCATAAAATTAACTTAGTCACTTAACATCTTTCTTTCTTTCCCAACCTAAATTTCAACATATTAATTTATCACATTACATAATTAAATCCTAAGCCTATCTGCTATTTGCAAGCTTTTCCAATTAATTTAACTTAACATATTTAACTAAATAATCTTTAAATTTCGTCCATTCTTCCTGGTAATCCTCCTTCTGATCACGGACTCTTCCTGTCAGGTCGGCTAGCTCTGAAAAATCCATCATCTTCATCTGCCAATCTTCCACTGTTGGTATTTCTTGTGTTTTCCAATCTTGGCTAATAAAATTCGAGCAGCAGTTGTGGCAATTCTGTCTTCTATTATCAGTGGACTGCGCACCCATCTTTCCTGCGGACCTTTAAGTATTTATTTATTATTTGTTGCATTTATATCCCACCTTTTTCTTCATAGAGCTCAAGGTAGCATAGTTCTCTCACAGCTCATTTAATCCCCACAACAACCCTGTGAGGTAGGTTCGGCTGAGAGGTAGGGACTGGCCCAAGTTCACCCAGTGAGCTTCATGGCTGAGTGGGGAATTGAACCCTGATCTCCCAGGTCCTAGTCTGAACCACTACACCACACAAGGACATTCTCCTGTTTAAAAATACCCATCTGCTAATGCTTTCCCCACTAGGATTTACTTTCTAGACACCTTATAATAACTATAGCTGTCATCTAGATCATTCCCAACTTCTTAATATCGAAGAGAAATCTCTGTAGGAGAACATTCCTGCAGAGTTTTTAGTAACATTGCGACCTCATTCCCAAGATGAAGCCAATTTAAAAACCAAAATAAAATCTGGAGGCAGAACTATAAGCAGATGAAGCAATCATTTTAGGGCCCATATGCACTATAGCAGGGATGTCCAAAGTCTGTTTCAGGGGTCTAATCCAGCCCCTGTGGCAGTTTATTTCCTGGGGTAAAATCCTAAAAAAACCTCAAGAACTTCAATCCTAAAAAGGTCAACAACTTTGGTTGGCCCTTTGGTCGGCTCTCACGGCCCTTCACTTCATTAAATCTGGCCCTCTTTGAAAAAAGTTTGGACACCACTGCACTCTACATTAAAAGCAGGAATAGCTACGGGGACTTTCTTGATTAGTTTCTCCACCATTGTATGATGCTTGGAGAATTTGTGGTTCAAATCACTCCCAGGGCTACAGTTTCTGGAGTTGTTTAACCACCCATTTACCTTTACCAGGAATTCTTGAATTATAGCTCTCTGAGAGGAATAGGAGCTCCTAACAGCTTTCAGAACCCTTAACAAACTATAGCTCCTGGAATACTTTGGGAGAACTCATGGCACCATAGGATCTTCCCAGATACCATCCTCCCATTTTTTCTCGCAGGAGAATGGCGACCATTTTGGGTGCCATGATCTTGCATGATTTCTCAAGAAAAAAAGCACTTTGGGGGGCATGCCCTCCAAAATAATGTGTTTTGGGATGCCATGCAAGATTGCAGCCCCCTCCCAAGTGTTCTTTGGGGGGGAATAGTGGTGCAAAATTGTATGATATATTGGTGCCCAACTGGCTGGTGTCCTCTCACGAGAAAAAATAGGATGCCTCGGGTTTCCCAGGACAGTTGCGAGGTATGGTGTGGTGTGAATGTGGCTTTACTTCTGTGCAATAGGCTACATTCCAGCCACACCAAAAGCCAGAGACTTCTCTACACCCACCCACACATCCCTGCAGTCTCCATCCAGGCAAACAAGCAACATTGATTCTCACAGTGCAATAACACTTTGCAGTGTTCTTCGCTTTTGGTCCCTCACCCCTGGTTTAGAATATAAGTCTGCACGGGCACGTTTCATTTGAATGTGCCCTAAAAATAAGCAGTTCAGAATGCATCAAATGTCTACACCACTTTCACCGAACTCAGACGATTGCCTCTGTCCTCACCTTTACTGAAGCAATTTCTTGGGAATATAATAGAAATCTGAAAGGAAGAACAGATGGGATTCTGTCTGCTCTGTCATATTCCTAAGATGCTGTGATTGTTGCTCTGGAGAACACTGCCTTTGCAGATGATAATGATGCAGTCTGCAATTTAACACAATAAACTTTATTCTGATGGGAGCATCTCAGGTCTGTGCGTTTTAAATAGTAACAGTGAGGAATGAAGCAGGTAGGAGAAATAATGTATCTTAAAGCACTGTAAAGCAACTCAAGACTATTAATAGGGAAGCTGTTGCTATTTATTTATTTATTCATTCATTCATTCATTCATTCATTCATTCATTCCTACACCACTTTATGCCAAAATAAACTGGCCCCCAGGCTCCCAACCAGGCTCCCTTTATTGATTGCTCCCAACACCTTTACTAGGCATTGAATGGGAAGTCAGTCTTTCAGGTAACCTAGTCCAGAGTTGTTTAAGGCTTTAACACTGGCTCGGTGGCTAATAGGTAGGCAATGCTGGTTGTTCTCAGCACTGGTGTGATATGTGCCCAATAAGAGGCACAATTCACCACCTAGGCCACCTCCTTCTGCATGTAACAATTCTATCAACATTCAATCTTTATGATTTCCTAAAATGACAAATCAAGCTTTGCAATGATCTTAGCCAAACCTGGAGTATCACAATAGAAACTAGATTCAGCTTCCTCCCCTCTTTGGGAAGTAGATAAGCAGAGCAAAGGAAAAGGAGTCTTCTTAACAGATAGAAAGTTTAATGGTCACAATAAGAGAACAAAGAATCCCTGCCTAGAAATGGAGGTGCTCCCAATTAAGGGTTCCACCTACTTCTTCCCTAGTCACCCATGTCTCTACCGTGTCTTGTAACCTGATCTTGTAACCACTGTGCTTTCTGTGCTGACACCTTATCAGCTCTTCTTGACCTTGGGCTGAGTGGATGGATGCTTTCCAGAGACAGTGAATCTGTTAACTCTCTCTCTCACAGTGCAGCTTCTCCTAGCTGTTCCCCATCCAGTATTTCCCAGCTTCTGCCTTTTGAACTATGTCCCTCTACAAACCACTGTTCCAAATCTATACTGTCCTCCTGCTCCTGGGAAGATTCAGGAACCTGGTCAGGAGCAGGGGGAGAGGAAAGCACCCACCATTCCTTCAAAGTTCAGCCCTCCTCAGTACGGTTCCTGACACATTGGAAATTATATTAGAAGGATTCAAAGATCTTAGAATTCCGCCTCATGTGCTTTTGCATTTTTAAATTATTTTTTCTCATAAAGGGGGCCTTAATAAAGCTGTAGTAAGCACAAACATTAATAATAGATTGGCAGTAATTAGATGCTATGTCATACTGTGCAATTTTCCATGGACTTTTTGAAATACTAGGGAGAGGGGAGAGGGCTTGATACTCTTTTTCGGCCTTTTGGCTAAGATCAAGTGTAGTATCTGTTTTTATCAGTTTAATATCTGATATGTCCTCTATTTGAGGACTATATATTAAATGGAATTTTGGAGTTGGTTGTTTTTGAGAGCCAGTGTAGTGTAGTGGTTAAGAGCGGTAGATTTGTAATCTGGTGAACCGGGTTCGCTTCCCCACTCCTCCACATGCAGCTGCTGGGTGGCCTTGGGCCAGTCACACTTCTTTGAAGTCTCTCAGCCTCACTCACCTCAGACTGTTTGCTGTGGGGGAGGAAGGGAAAGGAGATTGTTAGCCGCTTTGAGACTCCTTAGGGTAGTGATAAAGCGGATTATCAAATCCAAACTCCTCCTCTTCTTCTTCTTCTTCTTCTTCCCTCCCAGCCTTCTTTTCCTTGCTGGGCAACTCTTCCTCGGCTGGTTAAATCTTCCCCCTCCTGCGATTCCCATGAGGACTGCCCCAACACTGCTATGAAGCTTTTTCCATCAAAACTGAAGGAAAGGGTGCAAAGCTGCAACATTTTCCCCATCTTGCAATTTCCCTTGTGCTGCTCAGCTGACTAGGAAACAGCTGAGTGCTGACTGCAGAAAAAGGGGCTCCTCTGGATGAAGAACAGGATAAATTCAAATCATCATTATTATCATCATCCTCATCACTTCTGAACAAGAAATAGATAATTAAATAAATGAATATGTTTAAATAAATTAATTTAATTTATGTACAGCCGTTCACCACAAGATCTCAGGGCAGTTCACAGAATAAAATGGCATGTTTCTTGTAGACTATGCATATTGACCAGATAATGTGCAAAATGCAGTTGAGATATGCATCTTCCCCAAGGCCTGTAGGAGACTGTACTTAATGGCTGGAGAATAGACAAAAGTCAGCAGAGGAATGCACATCTCCAAGGCTTACTAGAGATTGTGTATATTGACTGAGAAATGTGCACAATCCCCTCTTCATGGAAGGATTATGTGCACATTCCCTATAAGGCCTAGTGAATGTGCACAATTATTATGCACATTAATCGCTCAACTTGCATTCATTCCCCTTCACACATGCAAACACACACACACAATTTGCTTTAAGTGCCAGTGTTAATCTTCAGCAAGAAAAAATATTTCAAATCCAAGTGTCCATTAATCTTTTTAAAAAACAAAACAATAAAACTGAGGCACTGAAATTGTTATGCTGTCTCCACTTTCCCAAATGATGGAAAGTCCAGAGACACCGGTACAAAGTTTAGTTTCCTTTGGATAAGAGGTTTTTTGGTGTAATACCCATGGATGTTTTAGCTACCTTCCATTAAAAACTCCACGTTGTTGTGTGACCATGGAAAAAATTTGAGGTTCTAGTTGTCTTTTTGTCCTTTCTTCAAACTTGGATACCTATCACATTCTTAAGGTAAGTAGAGACATTTCTAGCCATTAAGGAAATACAATCTATGTTGTTCAATCCCAGCTACTCATTGGTGCATCAGGCAAAAATATAGTGATAGCTCCATCGCTGATAATCAAGACTATCAAATACTAATTGTGCATACCAAGAATTAATTAACTGCATGGTCTTGTGTGTCAGGAAACCTGCTGGGGCTCTAGTACCTAGCAGAACCCACCATCATTGACCTTCAACTTCCACAGTAGGTGTTGGTGGGTATTACGAATTGCCTTTAAAGTTTCCCACAATGTCCCAGAGCATTGTGGGAATGTGTTATGTCATGATCTTAGAGCCATTGTGTGGAATATAAAATGGCAGCTCATGGGCATCCGTTGCTACTGCCAGGTAAGCCTGTGAGAGTGGGGATGCTCTGACATGAGAGATGGTCTCAAAGAGCACCTTGCCCTTCAAATGCACACCTGTTCCCAATGAGGTGTTGCATGTGAATATAGGAACTATACTTGAGAGCTCTTGGGCATCTGACTGTAACAGATGATAAATCTAGACAATGGAGCTTTGGTCTGAGAAGATTCACTTCCCAAACCTGCTATTAATTTCAAAATCAGATTCCGAGTATTTCTCCCCCCCCTTTCCTTTTCTGTTCCTTAAAATAAATGATAAAATTGTGTAGGAAACTCTCTGCTTTGGTTTCTAAAATGCTAAATTAGAACACACACATTATCCTGACAGGCTAAGGAGTGCAATTTAACAATGACTCCTTGGAGAGAGATTGGTTAATTAGAAGGGAGCACAGTTGCTTTCATGCTACCTTGCTCTGTGAGATCATGTAATTTTAGATCTCCCTTGCTAGTAATTTTGAAGATAGGATAAAAATTACATTAAAAATAATAATAAAATGTTGGTGTCCAGATGCTAATTTAACTCCTTGCACCATAACAGTTCCTAATCATTTGGTGAGAATCTTCATCTTTCAGCTGATGCGTTGTTGTTTTTATTGTTGTTATGCATTTAAAATTTCTACCTGTTCCCCACATTTCTTTGCCCTCTGATTTTAAAGAAACTCATTTTGTACTTGGTGCTAGAGCTCCAATAATGCATTTTAGATACCTAAAACAATCGTTCCTTTATTTGCCCCTCTAAACACCTATTTCTTTTCAGCATTCTAATTGAATCTCCTAAGCACACTTGTGAGAAAGCTGAAGATGGCCATCCTGGTTTTATATGGCAATAAAGATAATTGAGAAAAATGAGGCTGTGTGTCTAGCTCAGAACCATATATTCACTGTGAGAGGTGCATTAGGAACATAGAAAGGAACTAACAGGATGAAACTATGAAAAATCAAGGTGATCTATGGTTGGATGAATATCTCTTTACGGTTCCTGAAGTCTACCTAGCCACCGCTCCTTCAATGAGAGGCTCCTATGTAGGTCAATAAAGCTACACAGCAATATAGACAATCCCACTTGAGATCCATAGTCTGTGACTGTAATGGAAGAGTAGATTATAACTTTTCCAAGTAACTTTTCTTATTAATTATTTTTCTTCATTTATTCAAAGTATGTATAAGCTGCATTTTAGGACCATGCCCTCACAAAGGAACACACACTCAGTGTCATGTGTGAAGAAGCCTCATGAAACAAGCCTTTTGGGTAGAAAGACTGGTTTGAGTCACGCCTGAATCCCAGCAGTTTTCATTTCCCAAAATGAATTACTGCTGCTCCCGTAGCCTTACGTTTTCCATCTCCTTCGATTTATGTTTATGAAGATTTTCAAACACCACAGATAGAAAGCGACAAAAGGGCAACCTATAATTATTATGAATGAAAAATTATACTGTCATTATTCATGTGTCCCCGTCGGTTTCAATATGAAAGTGAACAAATGCTAGATTGTGAGTGCATTTTTTTCCCCGGACAAGAGAAAAGACATAATTTGTCTTAATGGCTATTTTATTTGAAAGGTTTTAATTTTTTGAAATTGCTAAATTAAACGGAACTGAAAGCAAGGCTCACGGAAGGCGCCAAACCTAATGCTACGGATTATGCAGAATGAGTTTCTCTGCAGAATAAGAACGTCATCAACTCGGTGATTGTCAGTAAATGCAGCTTTTCTATTAAGGGCTGATTGCTTTTCTTTCCTCTTCTGTTAGCATTTGCATTTGTGCTAATAGGAATGTGGGGAGACAACCTGTGTGTCTCCCGTGAATCATCTCCATGGGAAAGAGCCTAGTCTGATAATACTCTCACCCACATTTGGCACTCCTGTGACAGCAACATTCCTGCAAAGTCATTCCTGTAAAGCCAAGCCGGACAGGGAATGACATTTGTCAGATGCCACCATGTTCAAAGCAGGAACCCTGCAGACCAGCCATTGACTCCCCCTGAGCCACCACGGCTGCTGGTTGGAGAGGAAAATAGACAGCAGCTTGATGTAGCAGCCAATGGGTCAGTCTGGTCTACAGAGGATACAAAGATGCACACACTTGGTCAAAAGCTACTGGGGAGCCTACTGATCTCTTCCTGTGCCTTCAGACTTCTGGCTCCCAGTCAGCCTATCACTGGTCTATCACCTCTTACTTGACTTCTACTCAACCTGCCTGCCCTAACATACCATTTGGCTTGAGCATTTGAAAACAAGTAGGGATGGAGCAAGCATCAGTAAGTAAGGGGCTAAAAAGCAAAGCCTCCCTCTCAACAAGAGAAAGGATACAGAGCTGTACACACATTTGCCTGAACCTGCAAACTGTGGACTGGATGAGGGGCACACACATCCCTCAGAATCCAACTATCTCCAGTTTGAGTGAGGAAGGTCTGCAAGGGGCTTCTACCTATGTTCAAACACAAGCAGAAAGCCTCTCACACAGATATCTGACTTTATGCCTCTCCTTCCTAGAATCACAGAATTGTAGAGTTGGAAGGAATCCCAAGGATCACCCTAGACCAACACCCTGCATTACAGGAATCTCAAAGAAATCATACACAACAGATGATCATCCAATCTCTGCTCAAAAACCTCCAGTGTAGGAGAGTACACCACCTTCTGTGTCACAGTCTGGTTCATGAGCGATCGAAGTCCCAGCAGGGGACGTTGGGACCAGGGGCAAGATGGCGGGGTGGGAGCAGGAAGGGGGTCCAGAAGCCAGGAGTCAGGAAGCAAAGAGTCCGAGGGTCAGAGAGCCGGGAGTCAAGAAGCCAAGGGTCCAAGGGTCAGGAAGCAAGGAGTCATGAAGTCAGGGGTCCGAGGCTCAAGAAGCAAGTAGTCAAGAAGCCAAGGTTCAAGGATTAGGAAGCAAGAAGCCAAACACAGCAAGACAGGAAGCATGTTGCTGTGGCAAAGAGCTGAAGGGAAATGCTGACCTTACATCCTTTCCCGGCTCTTGCCACCAGGTGCTGTGAGCTACCAGTCGGCCTCACCTGTGAGACCACACCTTGCCTCTTCAGAACAAACTTAGGAAGGCCCCAGTCCTGCAAAGTCCTATTGGTCACAGGGCCTGGCTACTGCACACACACCTGACATTCTGAAGGAGTCCGTTCCACTGTTGATCAGCTCTTACTGTCAGAAAGTTCTTCCTGGTGTTTTGTTGGAGTCGCCTTTTTTTGTCACTGGAATCCATTGGTTTGGGTCCTTCTCTCCAGAATAGTCTCCTCTCACAGGGCAGGCTACAGCTGGTGCCACCACACAGGCAAAAATTCAACTGGTACATTTTCCTGTGGTGAAGATGAAGAAAGGGGGAGGGGAAAATTAGGCCTATCATGTTGGTGCATATCAGACAATTATTAAAAGCACAGATTGTTCATGGCCAGATCAGACATTACCCATAAACTGGAGAAACTCAAACACAAGATATAAGGACTTGTGATTCCCTCTTATGGTGAGATCTGTGAGGTCCAGAGTTTATTTGGTTGCTAGAGTTCATGGTAGATAAAATCCACAGAGGGCAGTGCGGGATTATTATCTATCTATTCTGCAGCCCCTCCAGGACAATGTCTCATAATTTAAAGAAACCTCTAAATGTTAGTGACCATCAAGGCCATCATTCGACAGACTCCACAGAGCGGGGAAATGTACTTTCCGTGGTTTCTCACTCACAATCTGAGACTTGTGGCATTAAATGACGTAGTGCAAAGCTGCCAGATCAAATATATTTATTTTAGTCCTTTCTCCCAATGTAAATAGCCAGCGTTAACTTTATGGTGTGCACCAGCAATAAGCTATTGAAGGAAATGACCTAAACCCAATAAATTCTTACATGAACATAACAGTGTGTGTGAGGAGTTTGCTTGAACTTTAAAAGCAAATTGGCTCGAGTAATGTCAACAAAGCAAAACTACTTCAGCTCACAGTAGCAACACACATTCTGCCTATCTCTTTCATGTGTGTGCATGCGCAGATACACGCCAAACTCCACCCCCCCACCCCCCGCAGATGCCAAGTAGGCTTGCTGGAAGAGAAGCCCCAACAACAACCACATTTAATTATGGCAGGCTGAGTGATGCAGCTTTGTGATAGATGGAGAAAAGCTTTTCTCCGAACACTAGAACTCATGGACATCCAATGAACCTGAATTTTGGAAGATTCAGGATAAGATAAAAGAAAGTACTTCTTCATAGTTAATCCATGGAATTCACTACAACAGGAGGCAGTGATGGCCACTAACCTAGACAGTTTGTAAAGAGGATTGACAATGGTCCATCTTGGTCAGTATCACCTACAATGACTGTCAGTGGCTCTCCAAAGTTTCACATGATGAGTTTTCCCCAGCCCTACCTGGAGATACCATGATTGGACCTGGGAACTTCTACATGCAAAGCTGCTGATCCACCATGGAGCTACATCTCTTCCCCCTTTATTGAACTCCCCCATGAACTCCACGACTGGGCAGCCAGCCGTTAAAGGATTAATACTTGCTAGCAAGCCACTATATGAGCTATATGATGAAAAGAGGTTATTGTTGGCAAAAATATAGCTGTTAATACAATCATTAATTCATGGGAGGCCTGGTTTAAAGCCCACAAACATTTCTCACTGCCTTCGCTGCATTTTCCATAAGATCCTATACATTAACAGCTAATGTGTGCTATTAATGAGCTTGTTGCAATATTTCTTAAATACAAAAACATTGTATTTCCTCCTGTGAAAAGGGTATATATTATTTGGTATAAATGTGCAATTGAGTGACAGAAATGTTTTTTAGAAGTATGAGCTAAATGTAACTGTTAGCTATATGACACGGCTAATTACTGATTTATACAACCTTTATAAATTAACTACCAGAGTTCGTTTGAAAAGTGGATTGCACTTTGGAAAGTGTTAAGAAATATGCTTGCTGAGATGTCAGTAAATCCAATCAAACATATTAAGTAATTAAATGTTAAACACTTTGGTATAAGCATTGAAAAAATGTAAAGGGAATTATTGTCTCTGACTCTGTGCTAGATAGATGATAGATGATAGATAGATAGATGATAGAAAGATGATAGATAGATAGATAGATAGATAGATAGATAGATAATATTGTTTTGAACTCCCTGATACAGCAGCAATAAGACAACCACCATCTGCCCTCCTTTCCCAACACCACTTCAATGGCAGTAGTGGAAGTCATTACTTTCTCCCTGCACTTTTAGTCTAATGCCATTATCGGTTGGTAAGTCAAGTGTTCTAACATTTCAGTCCATCTGCATCACATTTCAAGAAGTTTGCTAAAACAAAATAACAAGAAAAAAAGGAGGGAGGATACAAAGTCCACTGAACCACAGAACAAGTTCTGCTACCCGACCTCTGCCACTGTTCGGAAAATCACTTTTGAAATAAGGAATTTCAAAGCATTTTGGAAAGCTGCTGTTTCCAAAGAAGAAGCAGGGGAGATCGAAAGTCTCAGAGGTACGTCTAAAGCAGTTCTTGGGAATGTAACTCATTTCTTATTGCCATTTTACACACAAAACTAGACTTAATGGGTTGCATTCAACTAAGTTTTACTGAGAGAAGACCCACTGAAATTAATGGTTCTAACTTAGCTGTGTGCATTAATTTCAACAGTTCTACCCTGAGTAAACTTTAGTAGACCAGCACCCAAAATATTTTGTTTTGCTTTCTTTGCATGTTCAGCTCTCAGCAGGCTGGTGATCAACTTCACGCAAAGCTTATCTCCCTTACCTTTAAATGTAGTAGAAGCTCTTCCTTGCAGCCTTCATTAACTTAATTCTCTATATAACATTATCGGGAAAACCTCAGTGAAGAAATCATACTGTGGCATTTTAGACAGACCAGACCAGACCAGAAACAACATTTCTGGTAGATTTAAGAGGTAGATAGAGGATTAACTGCAAAATCCTATACATAGAGTTTGCCTTTTTGCTAATGTGGAAGAATAACTGAGCTGCCTTCTATCACAACATTTTTATGATTATACAAGCACCTTCTATCATAAAGATTGCATTCATGAGACAGTGATTCAAAACTCTATTCATTGAACGCCACTGAAATGCAGCTTAGCTGCAAGGGTAAACAGAGGCATCCATCAACGGACAGGCTGAGAGAATAGCAATGAGAAATTTCTACATGCAATCTGATATGACAAATCCCCATTCTTAAAAGAAGTCACATGCTTTCTGTTTTATGAGAATGGCTACAGTCCAAAAGAGCATTGATTCTTTAAAAAATGACAGTTCCGTGTAAGGGATCATTAGGAAAGGAATTGAAAGCAAAACTGCCAATTTCATAATGCCACTATACAATTCTACGGTGCAACAGCATTTGCAATACAGTGTACAGTTCTGGTTGTGTCACCTCAACAAGGATATTGTAAAGAAAAGTTCAGAAAAGGACAACCGTTACTATCAAGCGCCTATGCTATGAGGAAACGTAGCATTTGGGGCTTTCTCATTTAGAGAAAATGGTGAGTATGATGTTACATCACAGAAATGTATAAAACTGTTCATCATCCCACTAGAACTCATAGTCATCCATTGAAGCTGAATTCTTGAAGATTCAGGATAGATAAAATAAAGTATTTCTTCACACAGTGCACAGAAGGCAGTGTTAGCCCTGGGTAGGCAAACTAAGGCCTGGGGGCCAGATTCAGTCCAATCGCCTTCTCAATCCGGCCCACGGACGGTCCGGGAATCAGCGTGTTTTTACATGAGTAGAATGTGTGCTTTTATTTACTGTATTTTTCGCCCCATAGGACGCACCTTTTCCCCTCCAAAAATGAAGGGGAAATGTGTGTGCGTCCTATGGGGCGAATGCAGGCTTTCGCTGAAGCCTGGAGAGCGAGAGGCATCGGTGCGCACCGACCCCTCTCGCTCTCCAGGCTTCAGGAAGCTATCCGCAAGCCTTGCGAGCCCGGCGGGAGTTCCCACGGGCTCACAAGGCTTGCGGGCAGTAGCCTGCAGCCCCGGCGAGTGTCCGCAAGCCTTGCGCGCCCGGCGGGAGGTCCCGCCGAGCGCGCGAGGCTTGGGGCGGCAGCTTGTCGCCCGAAGCACGCGGAGCCCTCCAGAGGGCTCCCCGTGCTTCAGGCGAGTGTCCGCAAGCCTTGCAGGAGGTCCCGCCGAGCGCGCGAGGCTTGGGGCGGCAGCCTGCAGCCCGAAGCACGCGGAGCCCTCCGGAGGGTGCCCAGTGCTTCGGGCAGGTGTGCGCAAGGCTTGGGGCTGCAGCCGCGGCTGGGGGGCAAAAATATTTTTTTTTATTCATTTCTCCCCCCCGAAAAAAAACGAGGTGCGTCCTATGGGCCGGTGCACCCTATAGGACGAAAACTACGGTAAAATGCATCTCTGGGTTATTTGTGGGGCATAGGAATTCGTTCATTCCCCCCCTAAAAATATAGTCCACCCTACCCCCCACAAGGTCTGAGGGACAGTGGACCGGCCCTCTGCTGAAAATGTTTGCTGACCCCTGGTGTTGGCTATCAACCTTGGTGGCTTTAAAAAGAGGATTAGACAAATTCATGGTGGAGAGGACTATCGATGGGTACTGCCACAGCTAGAAGGAGTAATGCTTCTGAATACCAGTTACTAGAAACCACATGTACTGTGAGAACAGGATGTTGTACTAGGTGGGCCATTAGGCTGATTCAGCAGCCTCTTCTTATGCTTTTATAGTTGTATCTGCTCTCTTACAGTAAATGGAACACCTCTGGCCCACTAACTCTTTTTTTTTTTTAATAAATTTTTTATTAATTTTTCAACACATATTAAAAGACAATACAAAACAATACATAAACAAACAAACATATAAACACGTATAATTTCTTAACCTTCTTTTCCTTAAGCCTTCTTTCAGCGACTTCCCCTTACCTCCTTTTTCTGCATCCCTGTTTTAAATCTTTCCAGCAACCCCTGATTTTAATTACTTATAACACTTCCTTTAAATCCTTTTTCTCATGTCCAGTTGTTTATCGCTGCAATTCTATTTTGCATTACTCAAAACATTTTAACACTCATTAATTTTACAACAGTTCTTAAGATAAACTTTAAATTTCTTCCAATCTTCTTCCACCGTCTCTTTCCCTTGGTCGCGGATTCTGCCGGTCATCTCAGCCAGTCCCATGTAGTCAATCACCTTCGTCTGCCATTCTTCCAGTGTGGGTAGTTCTTGTGTCTTCCAGTACTTTGCTAAAAGTACTCTTGCTGCTGTTGTCGCATACATAAAAAACGTCCTGTCTTTCTTTGACACCAATTGGCCTACCATGCCCAGGAGGAAGGCTTCTGGTTTCTTCACAAAAGTGCATTTAAGCACCTTTTTCATTTCATTATAAATCCTTTCCCAGAAAGCCTTAATCTTTGGGCACGTCCACCAAAGGTGATAGAAAGTACCTTCAGTTTCATTACATTTCCAGCATTTGTTATTGGGCAAGTGATAAATTTTTGCAAGCTTGACTGGGGTCATGTACCACCTATAAATCATTTTCATAATATTCTCTCTTAAGGCATTACATGCCGTGAACTTTATACTGGTGGTCCATAACTGTTCCCAGTCAGCAAACATAATGTCATGTCCAATGTCTTGTGCCCATTTAATCATAGCTGATTTAACCATCTCGTCCTGTGTGTTCCATTTCAACAGCAAGTTATACATTCTTGACAAATTCTTAGTACTGGGTTCCAAAAGCTCTGTTTCTAATTTCGCCCTCTCCACCTGAAAGCCAATTTTCCTGTCCTGTTTAAAAACTTCATTTATCTGGTAATAATGAAGCCAGTCTCTTACTTTAGACTTCAATTTCTCATAACTCTGCAATTTAACTTTTCCCTCCTCATACTCTATAATTTCCCAATATTTCGGCCATTTGGATTCCATATTTAATTTTTTCACTTCCTTAGCTTCCATCGGTGACAACCACCTGGGGGTTTTGTTTTCCAACAAATCTTTGTACCTAATCCATACATTGTATAGGGCTTTTCTAACAATATGGTTTTTGAAACCTTGGTGGATTTTAACCTTGTCATACCACATGTATGCATGCCAGCCAAATCTATTATTGAACCCTTCCAAATCCAAAATATCTGTATTTTCAAGAAGCAGCCAATTTTTCAGCCAGCAAAAAGCCGCTGATTCATAGTACAGTTTTAAGTCCGGCAGGGCAAACCCCCCTCTTTCTTTTGCATCAGTTAGTATCTTAAATTTTATTCTGGGCTTTTTGCCCTGCCAGACAAATCTAGATATATCTTTTTGCCACCTCTTGAAACAATCCATTTTATCCACAATCTGCAATGTTTGAAATAGAAATAACATTCTCGGCAAAACATTCATCTTGATAACAGCAATTCGGCCTAACAAGGAAAGTCTCAAACTTGACCATATTTCTAAATCTTTTTTCACTTCTGCCCAGCATTTCTCATAGTTATCTTTAAATAGATTCACATTCTTGGATGTCAAATTTATCCCCAGGTATTTCACCTTCTTTGCTACCGTTAAACCAGTATCACTCTGGAATTTCTCTCTTTCTGCAACTGTTAAATTTTTATCCAGTACTTTCGTTTTCTGTTTGTTCAGCTTAAAACCTGCTACTTGACCAAATACTTGTATTAACTCTAAAACTCTTCTCGTACTAGTGTCTGGCTCTTGTAAAGTTAAAACTAAATCATCTGCAAATGCTCTCAGTTTGTACTGTTTAGCTCCGACCTGAATCCCCTTATAACCAGCTGGTCCCCTCTAATCATGTTTAATAAAACCTCCAGGACAGATATAAAAAGCAGTGGGAATATTGGGCATCCCTGTCGTGTCCCTTTTTCAATAGCAAATTCTTCTGTAACCACATTATTTACAATCAGTTTTGCTTTTTGTTCAGAATAAATCGCACTTATACCATTCTCAAAACCTTGGCCTACCCCCATCCCTTGGAGATTCTTTTTCATAAAACTCCAAGAAATATTATCAAAGGCTTTCTCCGCATCTACAAATATTAATACTGCCTTGGTATTAATATTAACTTCCAGTAACTCCAAAATGTCTATTATGTTTCTCACATTGTCTGACAAATGTCTTCCTGGAAGAAAGCCCGCTTGGTCTTTATGAATCTCCCCCACCAAAACTCTTTTCAATCTTTTTGCTAAAATGTCTGCAAAAATTTTGTAATCCACATTGAGTAATGATATAGGGCGGTAGTTCTTAACCTGGTTCTTCTCAGTCTCTGACTTTGGTATAAGTGTGATATAAGCCTCTTTCCACGATTGGCCCACTAACTCTTAATGGCTCATGTTCTTGTTTGATGAAGGCCACACAGCTACTTCCTAGGAGACTTAGGGTCAAAGGTTGAATTATAGGCAAAGAACCTATGGGAACATCCCCCCCAATGATGTGTACATACTATACCAGGGGTCAGCAAACTTTTTCAGCAGGGGGCTGGTCCACTTTCGCTCAGACCTTGTGGTGGGCCGGACTATATTTTTTTGGGGGGGGATGAATGAATTCCCATGCCCCACAAATAATCCAGAGATGCATTTTAAATAAAAGGACACATTCTACTCATGTAAAAACATGCTGATTCCCAGACCATCCTCAGGCCGGATTAAGAAGGTGATTGGGCCGGATCCAGCCCCGGGCCTTAGTTTGCTTACCCATGCACTATACATTTAAAGCACCCTCCAAGAATGCTGGCAACTCACAGCACCATTAGCAAACTACAATTCCCAATATTCTTCGGGGGATGTGCTTTAAATGTATGGTGTGCTTGCAGCCTAGTCATTTCAGAAATGTAGTTTTCATCAGGACCAAGGAAAGAATGAGTCACCCCCCCAATTCCCTACAATGATCTGATATTTATCAGTCCCTCAGTTGTTTTCTTACTTTTTCCTTTTAATTCAAAGACATTTAATGTCTCGCCTAATTTGGCCCTGAAATGCAGCTGAAATGTGACCTGCTCCAAAAGACTTCTTTATAAAACCAGTGTTTTGTAAAAGTGAAAGTTGTAAATCCCAATTCAGGTAATCTGAAACAGATTGCTAATTTTTTTTTGAGGCATGAATGAAAGGAGCAATTCTTCAAGGTGACTTTGGAAAAAGTTACACAGCATCAAATTGCTATGCAGGGAACTTTATTATAATTCCATTTTGATTACCCTGTGGCAGAGAAACTGTCAACAGGCTAGTGGGCAAGAAGAACTCTGAGTGATAGGGAAATAATCATAGGGGAACATGCAATCACCTGGGAAATGAAGCTTCTCCCAGAGCAATCGCACACGTACTTGTGGCAGCATAATGTGCCAAAAGCTATCCCCATCCCTTTTAAGAGCAATCACAGATGAACATATAAGTAGAGCTTCCCGGCATCCTCAGAAACATCTGTTTCTCTTCAGAGTTTTTGTCCAAAAACATGCATACATACACCCAATCACTAAAGTGGGCACAACATCCCCACCTTCTTTGCCTCATCACCACTGACTTACTAATTGCCCTCCTAAACCCCCATCTCAAGGCAATATACACAATAAGATAACCAAAAGCAGCTAAAAACACAAAAACTATAGCTACATTTAAAAGACTAAAAGTAGACACTCATGGTAAAGACCCATTTATCCAGATGGGAAGGCCTGTCAGTACAAACATATTTTCAGTTGTTTCTGGAAAGTGCAATAGGGAGCGTCTCCACCCCCATCATTCTGCCCGGACGCTGAGGTCCAGCGCTGAGGGCCTTCTGGCGGTTCCCTCATTGCGAGAAGCAAAGCTACAGGGAACCAGGCAGAGGGCCTTCTCGGTAGTGGCGCCCGCCCTGTGGAACGCCCTTCCAGCAGATGTCAAAGGGATAAACAACTACCTGACATTCAGAAGACATCTTAAGGCAGCCCTGTTCAGGGAAGTTTTTAACGTGTGATATTTTACTGTATTTTTGGTTTTTATGGAAGCCGCCCAGAGTGGCTGGGGAGGCCCAGCCAGATGGGCGGGGTATAAATAATAAATTATTATTATTATTATTATTATTATTATTATTATTATTATTACCTGGTGTATCTTGGCATAATTTGCTACTCTGCAGAACAGGGGCAGCCACATTAAAAGCTCTGCTCTGAGGTACTTCTAAGGAGGATATTTCTCTGTCAGCATCTGAATTCTAATAAGCTCAGATTCATGTGCAGTACAGTGGAAGCTCGGTTCCCAAACGCCTCCATTGTTGTACGGGTCGGTTCTCGAACACCGAAAACTTGGAAGTAAATGCTTCCATTTTTGAACGTTTTTCGGAACCCGAACATGCAATGTGGCTTCCGTTGAGTGCAAGGAGCTCTTGCAACCAATGGAAAGCTGCACCTCGGTTCCGGGAGCTGAACGGGCTTCCAGAACAGATTTCGTTCAAGAACCGAGATACCACTATATCACCAAATTGCAATGAGCCCTCACTACAGTGACATCTACACCATACATTATTACATCACTTTAACAGTCAAGGAGAATTCCGGCAACTGAAGTTTGTTAAGGGTGCTAGGAATTGTAGCTCTGTGAGCTCAGCATCTCTACTGCGTCGGCATGTCTAGAACTGTTAAGCATGATGACTCTGTATGGAGATAGCAGAAAACCGTTTCCCCGCGAGCTGCACTTGGTATAGTAAACATGATTAAAATCTGATTTCCCCAATCAATTTGCATGTAGCTTATCTGCACGTCAGTACCACATGTCGCTGGCACTCCTGGGACAGATTGCAGAAATGGCAGTGGAGACTCAAGCAGAAATTGGCTTTGAAACTATCACAAGGTTTTGCTTTCTGTCAATCTCCATTTCCATCAGCCCAAGACACATCACTACTACATTTTGAAGTCTTAAATACCGTACACATCAACACTTTAGGGTGCAATCCTAAGACTGCATACTTAGCTTCAGTGGGTTCAATATGGCCTACATCCAGCCAGCATGGATAGGATATACATATACATATACATATACATATACATATACATATACATATACATATACATATACATATACATATACATGCCTTGCTTAATCATAGGGATTTGTGAGGATCGGGCTATGTGCTTTCTAATTTAGAATTGTTAAAATCTAGCTAGCTCAGCTCACTTTAAGAGAAAACACCCTGTTTATACTTCTCTAACTACAGAACATTTGTCCATATTGAATGTATAGACAGCTGCTGTCCAGGCCTTTTGAATTATGTATGGAGCCACCTGGCATAGTGCAAGTTCAGTGAGATGCAGAATATATTTTCTCATATAGCAGACACAAGAAGAAGGATTCATTATCTTGGTGATCTGAAGTTTCTGCGATATCTCTGTAGATAGTCTCTCTAGTCTACAGCATAACTTCCAGCTGTCTTGGCATAGCCAAAATTTCTGAATATGCTGAAATGCAATTAAACCAGGGTCATAGGGTGACACTGGAACACTGGATTAGTGGGTGGTTAAGCTGACCAAAGCTTAGATCATGGGAATGAGAATGCATTCACGTTATGGCCAGAGAAAATGGGTCTTATTCTGCGGCACACATCAGAAATATCCACTGATACTCCCTGAGAAGTTAGCAACTTGACTCTTTAAATGACAGCCTTTCATTTTACAGACACAGCAGTATTTGTATATCTGTAAAACCATATGCTGAGATGCTTACCTGCTACTGAGTGCCAAACCAAGAAGGATCTTGAATACAAAGTAATATATTTAGGATGCAGTTGTCCTGAAATTGCAACCTGGAGATACGGAGCCAGATAACAGACTCCACTTGTGATCATATAAAATCCACATATTTATTCTAATCATATTGCTGAAATGTCAATGAGTATGTTCTGGATGCAAAGTGTGCACAGAAGAATCTGTTCTGAGACAGAACAATAACCATGATAGACACATTGGCAGCATCACACTGGTTGTTTGCATATTCATGGTGAGATGCTGATTTCAATTCACATGAACCTTTTCATTGTATGGAACAACTAACAGGGGAGTATGCAAAGTGGCAATTTCCCACAAATGGATGATGAATCTGACTAGGAAAGAGAGATGTTTCCTGCTGGGGCATTGTTGCTATTTTTTTTTTTAAAAAAAGATATTTATTAAAAATTTCCATTGTAATACATTAAAAAATCAAAAAAGAAGAAACAAAAAAGTTTAAAAACACATAGAATTCACGATCCTTATTTTCAATAACATATTTCCCTGACTTCCCCACACCTCCCCCTCTTGTATTCCAATTCAAATTGTTGGTTCAACAAGTTATTGTCCCTAATTTTTAACCTTTTTATATTTTATATTTTATATTTAGTTCATTTTGAAAAACCAATTTTGCCTTGTAAACATCAATGATTATACATCAGTGCTTATTCTTAAAACCTTTTTCTAAAGTCGGCCTAAATTCCCTTCCACGATTTCCTCAATTCTCATACAAATAACAAAACAAAGTAAAAGCAAAATAGATTATAATTATACACCCTTTGGATTCCCAAACTCCACCCCCCCTTTCCCGGTTCCAATCCCCAACAAGCGTCCATCAGTCAATCTACTATCAGCCTGGAGACTTCACATCCGAGGCTCTTAATTCTCTCTCAATTCCTCTCTGCCGGTTTTTTTGATAGTCCTTGGTATTAAGCACCAAATCTCGAAGAAGCTCTAGTCCAATAGGGTCCATGTTTCTTCCAGCCAGACCTCCATACTTAAAAGTGGAGCCTGAATCTTGTTTCTTACTCCTTTCAAATCCAAATGTCTCCAAAGCTCCAGCTTCCACCTTAATCAAATTTGTAATCCTTGGGTCTTCAGATCTCCACATAAGGAGATCTCTCCATTCTTCAGTCTCCAATTCAGACCAAATTTTCACCATCAAGTTCTTATTTTCCTTTGTAGTCATCATGTCAGGCCTCTGGCTCTCCTTTATCATCTGCGAAGTTACAGCTCCTCCTTCCTTTTCCTCAGGAACAACATATATCTCTTTCTTCACACTTTCAAAACTCTCAAGTTTCTCTTCTTGTCCAGCTGCATGGGCTTCCTGAGTCAATTCCTTATCAAATTCAATGGATTTGTTTACTGTTAAGTCCAGAGTTGCAACATTTGTAGCCAAAACATCAATTTGGCCTTGTAGCTTTCCCAAGAGAACAAAGACTCTGTCCAATTTAGCTTGAATTTTCCCTCCTTCAGCCATTCTTGTAATGTCCCAAAAACCCCTCTAGAGGGATTTTGGTTACTTGGTATTCTTTCCAGTTCAAATCCAAAAATCAAATTAGTTTGTATCAGTTCTTCCTTGTTTTCAACAAAGTATAGTCAAATTGTAACAAATATAGCCACCTGCTGGGGCATTGTTGCTATTGTTGATATGACTGCGTGGCCCTGTGGTCTGATTTTTCACTGGTGGATGTGTTCCATTAGTTGAGGGTACCAACCAATACTTTGCTATGGTTACTTTTTAAAAAGCTCCGGGTAGAAAGAAAACCAGAAAAACAACATCTCAGGGGAAAAACAAACTTGATTTAATGTTTTGGCAGATGTAAAACCCCTCATTCTTACTTATGTACAATATTACCACCTAAGTTTTCTATTTGTGTCTATCCCTAGCACATCCAACTTACACTTTCAAATTCCTTATAACTGAAACATAAATACTGAATTTTGATCATGGGCAATGTGTCTGAACTCCTCTGATGCAAATGGAAAAGCAAAGGCATCATAAAATGCTTACTCTGGAGGAGAGATGGGAGATTCTGCCCATTTTGGGTCTCTCAGTTTCTCATTTTTCCAATCTTAAATTCAGTTATCCACATTTCTGTAGCAGTTTTCAATTTTTAAAGAAAGATCCTCTTGAAAATTTATCAGCATTTTAGTGCAAATTTCTTATAATAAACACATTTTTATGCCGTTTTGACTAATATACTCATCTTTCCAAGCGATTTTTTTGTAATAGCACTTTGATGTGCTATTTTCATTAATATTATCATTTTTAGGCACACATTTACCTAATATATGCATTTTTGAAAACAATGCTTAGCGAACTGCATGACAAAATTTGGACAAGTCTGCATTTTGACAGATAGCTGTGTTATGGTTCTCATATTGTTTTGGAAAGTGAGCATTTTAAAGATTTAAATGTGACTGAATTAAATTTTTCCCCATCCCTACCTTGATGTATTCTGCCCCAAACTAGACCAGGACTAAGTGGTTTGAGACAGACTGAATTTTAACAGCTTTCAGGCTACATTAAAATAATGCCAGAGGGCTCTGCAGGAAGCAAAACCTCACTCTGGATGATACATCATAATTTGCCTGATCTTGTGGCTGATTCAATGCTGTCACCTGTCACTATCTGGAAGTGCTTATCACATACAAATGCTGATACGCTCAGCGCTGTTGACGGAAGAGTAACAGCATGACCGCAATCTGCAGCTTCTCAGATAAGGAGACAAGTATGCTTATCATGTTGTAGGGGATCACCTGTCAGTTTCACAATAAGGAGAACAAAGTGCACGCTCTCTGGAATACAGGATGGGTGTGCATGTAGCATCCTCAGTTGTTATCTGAAACCCACCTTGTTTTTCAGTGGAAATTGTGTTAAAGAGTTCCACCTTTGTCTTTTGTCCTTTTTTTGGTGAGGTGGGGTGGAGTGTGTAGGGTTTCCTGTCCCTTTAATATATTCATATTGCACAGAAATTAAATTTCACCACTGAGGTTTTTTTAAATGTTATTCTCAGTGGCTACAAGTGTCTTTTACCAGCTCTGTCTGGTAAGACAGCTATGGCCATTTCTGGACTGGGATATCTTGACCACTGTTGCCAATGTGCTGGTAACCTCATTGGGGTGGAATATTGCCATCACATTGCACCACTACTGAAATAATTGCTGCCAGTTAGCTACTGGTTTGTGTTCAAGAGGTTGTTCTTGGCGTACAAAGACCTATGCATCTTGGAGCCAGGATATCAAAAGATTATCTCATCTCCGACACACCCAACTGGTTACTGCTTTATCCAGAAGAAGTCTTGATGTCAGAATTGGGCCTTGGAACTCCCTCTTGTTATACAGCAGCCAGGCAGCATCTCGATTGTCCTCCATTGTTGAAGACAATTCTCTTTCAACAAGCCTCCTAAGTGAATTTTTAAAAATCCTATTTGGTATGCAAATTAGTTTCTCAAGCTTAGTTATGTTGAGATGGCACTGTGTGAGAATGCATCTATTTAAAATAAGGCTTCAGCCGGCACCTGGAATAAGGAGTATAGGATAGCTTTGGAAGTTATCTATGTTGACGTCCTACCAGTCTTTCACTCTGTTGGGAAACTCAAATGCCAGCTGTGACTTGTGTAAACTCACCATCACTTTGGTGGGAACAGACCCCAAGGGTATGTAAGCTTCAAGAACACCGTTGTGAGCTGGAACCTCTGTGTCAGGCTATCCCAAAAGCTCTGCATACCGGTAACCTCCAGATAGGTGAACATATCAGATGACACAGCGATTCTTCAAACAGCTCTTGTTTATTCAGAAGCCAGAACAGAACTGAGCTGAAGGGCTCAGTCAGCCTGCTTTTATAGAGCTCTAGTACAACATTACTGTAGCAACTTTCTAAAACTATCCAATCACTGAACGTCACTTTCAATCCTTCATTTGCATAACTATCTACAGTATCCCCCTGCTGGCCCAGGGTGAGAACTTCAGTACATAACAGAAGTCATACACATTGTCATTTGAGGGGTTCTCTGACAATGCCAGGGCTGTAAGATGATGACAATGCTTTGTAGCTTTCTTTGGGCTATTTAATTACCCATTTCCTTGTTCACTGTGTTCCAAATTCAAAAAGAACCATTCCCCCTTTGTTAATACATCTGTTAATGGTGTTCACAGAAAAAGGTGCTAATATTGTTCAAGATAACACCAGCCCTGTTCAGATAGGACCATTCCCAGTGATCGTTCCCCAGCTGGGTCCACTTCTGACCTTCATATGTTCAGCATGAAGGTCCCAAGGGGGCTTCCAACAGTGTCCATTTGAGTGTCCTTAGAAGCCTCTCTGGTGATTGGTCAGCATTCCCGATAGGCCTATTCAGCTCAACAGAGTTGGTGCTCCTCAGATCTTCACACTGAATGCATAGTGGTCAAAACTGGAGCTGATAACGATGTTACTGGTGGCAAATAGCCTGCATGTGAGTTATTTAATTCTGGTTCTAGTAAGACCTGAATTGGGCTGATATTCTATTGAAGCAGAGCGGGATTTAGGGGAGTTCAGCTGGTTCAGTTGCACTGGGCATAGAGCCTCAGAAGCTGGAGGTGCCACAACTATGAGGTAGAATGGAAAACTGAGAGGTGGGGAGTGCCAAATTTTGATGTCACACAAGGAGCTGCTGAAATTTGGGTCCATTCACATGACATTGGATATCGCCCATGACTCTTTCTCCAACATGCACTTCCGGGATGATAGTGAAGTCCACAGCTAGAATCACAGATCCAATAGGATCTGGTATCAAACACACTTCATTAAGTGTGGCTTTTAAGACAATAGAGTAGTTTTGGGAATCCAAAGCATATGTTTCCCATAGCATGGAGAAGGAAGTCCTTCATCAGCCATTATTAGAGCCCTACATTTTCTTGCTCTTGATTTGACCACTAAAATTATCTTACAGCTCTAAACTTGGCTCACATCTATTTTAGGCTATATTTCTTTTTAATAGCACTAATAAAAATAGCATAACTGTGTTCTCTTGAATCTAAGTCATCGAGCTTCAGATTGTCAAAACAAATCAAATCAATTTGTTATGTGTTTGCATGAAGGGGTTGTGGCAAATCAGCGGTCCAAAGAAAAGGATAAAAAAAGAGAGAGTTGTATAACATCTAAAATCAACACCAGCTATCAGTGGCCCTTTGAACTGCCATATGTAGTTTTATCTTCAATCTGCCTATTTCCGTTCAACCATGTCTTTTATAAAAGCAGAAGTCAAGCAAATTGACATTTGGTCTTAGGATAAATTGTATTTTTACAAATCTGACACGGTATTTTGTCTATTTTGCTCTGGCATAGGATGTAAGGACACAGGGCCAGCTTAAGGCTGCCAAGCAATGAATATACTTTCTTCCAAAGAGAAGACATCAATAGTATAAATCAATAGATGATAGCTCTGTACAAGCTAATCTGTTTGCAGCACAAAAGTGTCTTTCTGCTCACTCCAAAATCATTTGTGTTTGTCCTGAACATGCTGCTTTCACTCTGGATCCTGCCATACATAAGAGTGGTTGTGATTACTTGAAATGCATTTGAAAACCTTTCTCTTGGTTCGGTTATTCATACTTTCCTCCCCAGCGCATACCCAGGAGAATGAAGGAGGAAGTGGTGATTGTGATCTAGGTACATGCCCACACATAATGTCATTGGGCAAAGGTGAATACATGCCCCATTGCTGGGGCCACATACACCTGTTTTTAAATGGACACAGTGTTGGGGAATGAAAATCAATCTGCCAGGAGTTTTATTTTTAGAATGGAACCAGTTTGTTAAGAAGCCCTTTTCAGGGGCTAAAAATATGTAATGGATCTAGATTGTTTGTGGACTATGTAGAAAAAACAAGTACTCCATTGTTCTGGAATAAAATGTTGTCTTGAGCCTCATATTTTCTGGAAGTATAATACTGCCATGATGTTATTTACTTATTTATAGTTATCTTCTGCCTTTCTCCCCTCATGCTGTTGGTAGACTATGCATCTTGAGTGAATTAGAGTGGAATAACCACTTACAGTTTCTGGAGTTAAAGGGCTTTATTCATGCAGGAATAAATTTGCAGACTGAGTAGAGAAGAGACAGAGAAAGTCACAGACATCTTGTCATATGGAGAGAAGAATAAACAAAATGGTTCAGTTTTAAGGGTGGAGTTAATTTAGACAAAGAGTGCTGGCTGGATTGCTAGACTAACTGTGCCCCCTAATGGTTTATACTAACACATGGATTAACTACAAACTCAAGCAAAGAAAATGCATTTGCTTTTCTACAACACATGGAACCCAAGGTGGCAGACACGTCATTCTCAAAGCACCCATCAGCCCCATACCTGCTTAACTCCAACAAGGTGATGGCCTCATGAGCCTTCAGCTCATCTAGGAAGCAATCCTATGCACAAGAAGCTGGCAAAAAACTTTCTGATGTAAGTTAAGTTCTAAACCTTATTCAGCTGCGGGACTGCAACTGCTGCTCAACCTAACCCTGTCAGAGGGAAAATGAGTCTTTAATAAAGTGTTCTATGCTGAATTGCCAGATTACATGACAACCTGAATGGGCTTAGGTTCTAGCCTAAGTCTCCCCTCTCTGGGAGGGAAGGACGTGAACCAGCCTTGGCTTAGTCAGCTTTGACTTAACTGACTGAGCCAGTATGAGCCAAGTTATCCCAGCATATTTTCAGTTAAGCCAGGGTTGGGGGCTGAGCCCAAGATTTGCTATATCCTGAGCTGTTCAGTTTAGCAGATCTTGCCATATGATTACCCCCCGCCAAATGCTAACCACCCATTTGCCTTCATGATATATGGCTAAGGCATCCCTCACCCCTCCTCAAAGTGTTTCAAACAGAGCTTACTTCTAGATAAGCATGCATCTAAATTGCATTTTTGTGGTGTTTTTATATGCATGGTTTCAGGATTACAATAGCGGATAACCCAAGCAGTGGTCCTGGCATGCCAGAGCTAAGTGTACACAACTACAGTAACTATAAACAGATTTTATTTTTATTTGTTTCTCTGAGATGCAATGTGCTTAATAAGGAACAAAATGTGTTAATAAACTGGCACAAAAGACTAAAGTGTATAAATTGTTGCTACGAATTAAGGGAATAGTTATTGCAAAGCACCTCCCCCTTCCCTCTTCGTATTATGGATGCTACCTACACAGTAGTGCGCAGATATCTCATAACGTACTTTATAGCACAAAAAGGACAGTAAAGAGAAGCCAAACATTTTATTTAAATCTCAGGGGGAGCTTAGTTAATGAAAGCACGCTATAGTAAAACAAATCATAGCACTCACTCGGAAATCTATGTAACTGAGAAGCTGTCCCTGCCTTCTAAATAATTGGTTGTGTTGTTCTCCTGTTACCTAGCATTTTTCAATAAAAATAATCAAAACGCTAGATTATTTTTTAAAAATTGGGTAAGAGTAATTGTAAACATAAATCAGATGAAGGAGCACCACTCCAAAGGGCACAAAAGATCTAACGTGTTTGGTTTGGGGAAGCTTTTATAGGTTTTCATTTTTACTGTGCTTATTATAGTTTCAATCAGCTTTTATTATTCAGGAGGTTATTAGGAAGTATAAATAGGCTTGGCAATAAACTAAATAGGATGGTTTTAAGACTGAAATAAACAAGGCTAGGATGTAATTCGAGAAAAATGACGTATCTAATTTTTTTCTTCCATGTGCTCAAGCCCTGTTGGATAGGACCAAGGTTCCATCAAGTCTAACATTCTGTTTTCATATCATATGCTTCCAGGAAACCCACAAACAAGGTAGTATAGCAGCAACTTTTGTTGCCCTCTGCTAAGTGGCATGATGTTATGGACTGGCTGGATGCAGAGGAATAGAGGGAGGTGTCAGCTGGAGAACCCCCAAAGGGTAAAGGCTCAGAGCTCAGGGATTGGTGGTGGGATGATGATGAGTGGTCAAAGGGAGAAGAGGGAGAAGATTGGGAGGAAGAGGTGTCCGAAGCTGAAGAGGTAGCAGGGTTTAGTGAGCAGGGAGAGTCTGTAGCAGAGAGAAGTCCAAAATCTGAAGCAGGAGAAGAGGGAGGCTAAGAGGCAGAGATGCGTCAGGTTGTGAAGAAGCCAGGATGTCTCCCCCTCCTGGTGTGACAAGCTCCTCTGCCCCTGGTCTGCCAGGACCTGAAGAGGTATGAAGAGGGAGGAGCAAAGACAGGCACATTGGCATAGCCTCAGATTGCTTGGGAAGGACCTAGGAGAGGAGGAGATTTAGGTAGCTGTGGGAAGGCTGGGACCTTTAGTTGCCTCCTAGGAGTAAGACCTATCGAGAAGAGCTGCTAAGCAGGCCTTGTTTCTTCCAAAAAAAAAAAAAATTAACTTTACATACACTGTGTGATTTATTGCTGGCTGGCTCCCGGACACATACTGACTCCCTGCTTGTAATCCTGATTATTATCACCCCGACCCAGCTGATGTTATTTTCATCTAATACAACACCCCCTAAACACTTACATATTAACTGACAACCTCAGTCAAATCCAGGACAGGAGAGCAGATCTAGGACACACAACAGACAATGAGGGTAGAGGAGCCAGTCTTGCGGACTAGCCTGCTAGCAGCTTTAAAGAGCTTCCTGTTGCAGATATGAGGAGCTTATACTGCCCAAAGAAAGCCACATGGCATTCAAGGAACTGCAGGAATGCAGAGTGAAAACTGACACTTCAATAGAATTAGTCCCAGCTAATGACAGAAACAGGGACGCGGGTGGCACTAGGACTTGCTGATCAGAAGGTTGGCGGTTCGAATCCCCGCAATGGGGTGAGCTCCCGTTGTTCGGTCCCTGCTCCTGCCAACCTAGCAGTTCGAAAGCACATCAAAATGCAAGTAGATAAATAGGTACCGCTCAAGCGGGAAGGTAAATGGTGTTTCCATGCACTGCTCTGGTTCGCCAGAAGTTGCTTAGTCATTCTGGCCCCATGACCCGGAAGCTGTACACCGGCTCCCTCGGCCAATAAAGCGAGATGAGCGCCGCAACCCCAGAATCGGTCACGACTGGACCTAATGGTCAGGGTTCCCTTCCTTAATGACAGAAATATGTATATATGGAAATGCATGTGGTGGCACTGAAACCTGCCTACACGAGTAGCTGATATCATTTTATGTCTCAGGCTTATCAATTCCAAGCTATCGAGCTCGCCTTCCTCTGATAATAATGCATATCCCCGACTGAGCAGGTGAAGCAAATTAGGAAGAAAGGGAGGGCAGACATGGAAGGCTTACATAACATGGTATTGTAGGATTCAGGCTCCTGCAGCTGGCTGGGTGGCTCTGATATCATCTGCATGTGCTGCTGTTATAATAATAATCATGGGAATGAATCACGGAAGTATTTGCAGTTTCTGTGCATAATTTCCCTTCTCTTCACCCCCCCTCCCCACCAAATGCTTTAATTTGGGTCAAAGCTTTCCATGATGGAGACGTCTCATTAGCCTATAATAGTTCTCCCCCTCACTCTCCTGCTCTTCATCTCATAACTATTATACCATTGAGGAAGGAGGAGGCAGGCTCCATCACAGCTCAAATCTCTTCAGAAATGCTACATAAGTAAATCTTCTCTCTTCCATGTCCCATAACCATCCATTTATTTACATATTGTAGAGTGGATTGGGCAGGAGAGAGTTAATGGAGTTGGACAGCGCCTTGGTATAGCTAAGTTGCCAAGCACCTTCCTTTGTTGAGGAAGCTTGTCTGATGGCAGTCTCAGTTGCTGGCCTTTTAAATGGCTAGGACCGGGGTAGTCAACACAATGCCCTCTAGATGTTTTGGACTACAACTTTCATGGTCTCTGACCATTAGCTGTTTTGGCCTGGGATTGATGGGAGTTGTGACCCTAACTACCTTGGCAACCACAAACAGTGACCCACAGTGTGGTGTAGTGACATTAGGTCACTACACACAGTCTGTGTACAAATTACTGGCTTACAGCTAGGTTATTCATTTTCTCAGGTTGCGTCAAAATGCAGTATTTCATAAGAAATGACAGACTAGATCTGAATTGTGGCCAATGTCTTGTGTGAACTAAATCTGAATTGTGGCCAATGTCTTGTGTGAACTGCTTCCCAAACCAATGGTGGGATTGCACAGGATGCCGAGTAAATGAGATTGTGCACACAGCTTATGATGGCTGGGAATGCATGATCAAAGATGTGAGATCCCAAGAGAACATCTAGTTTTGTACCAACTGAATGGCTACAGGCAGGGTGCCAATGACAGTAAAACACAACAGTTCCTGTTTGCCAAAGTATGTGACGAACATTTCCCCCTTACGTCTAGATTGAGAATGTTTTCTGCTGACACTCTAAGTTAGAAAATGAGGTGGCTATTACTAGAAGGTTGGATTGAAGTCAGTGGTGCATTCAAGTACTTTTAAAGCCATGTGCTCAATTGGAATCTCAGCGATAATAAGAATATGAAAATTGGCTCGTAAAACATGTCTAAAGAAATATGAGCAGACAATAATGAGATACTTAAAAATGTAAATGAAACGCTTTAGATTTCACAGGGTTTGCTACCCCCACCCCCAGAAGAATAATGAAACTGAACTTTGGTAATCAATGAAAGTTCTCCATAAACTTATTTTATTTTATAAAATAACCGCTATGCCCTACAGTAAATGATTTGTCCCATTGGGGTATAACCCTTAATGATTTCAGCTAGAGAAATAGGCAAAATAATTATTAAAGCCGCTTAATGTTTTATTGCTGGCTGATCCTTCCACATTGCTACTGGTCTTTCCCCTGTCTTACATGCTAGAGGAGGTTTCTCACACAGATAGGTCTGATTCAGTATAAGGCAGTTTCCTATGTTGCTAGAGTGTGAGAGTTCAACTGATCTGGATGTTTAAATAATGGCAGCTTCAAGTGAGTCATAGAAAACTGTAGTGAGATGCATTTTGATATGAAACCAAGTGTATTTTGACATACGGACACTTCCAACACGCAACCTCTTCCCTCCTGCTGACAACCACCCAAGGAACCATGACAGCTTCTTGTGTCCAACAGATCTGCATTGGACAAGTGCTTTTAAACATGTTCATAAAGAATTTGGAGTTAAGGGTGACGAGGTGTAATCTTAACTGAAGACACCAAATTATTATGTGTTGGAAATGGTGGAGTCAGACTCAGTGGTAGCCAGATTTTGTCTCCATCCTCCTGCATTCTTCAAGGACAAAACTGAGACAAAGAAGAGGGGAGATGCACACCTGGGGCACAGCTACTCCATTCAGGACCCGGGAGTCTCCCACACCTGCCCTCTCCCTGTCCCCCAGAAACGGTACTTCTGTTTTGTCAGGATTCAACCTCAATCACTTAGCTGCCAACCATCCTCCAACCACCTCCAGACACTCACATGGACAAGAGGAAGCGCGTCTTCACACAATGCAAAGTGATGACTTGAAATTGGTTCTAATAGGGCTATTCATCATCATCATCAACTTTATTGCACTAGCCAAAGGCCATGGCATCATGCACCAAGGGAACAAAAAGAAAAGCAACAACAACCATAAAAACCATAAAAACATCAGGCACTGCAGATACAATAAACCACAATCACGTTTCCTCAAAATTATTTGTTGCATACGATGGAATTGCAAGGGCTTCTCAGGTAGAATGTGCCAGCTTAAATGTCTGAATCACCTTTGCAATTGACCGCTATTTTATCTAGTTCTTTTCTCCTGATCTTCTTAGCTGCCAACACATATAGTGCTACTTTATAAGTTACGAAGTCATCAGTATCACTCAGCAGCCATTTCACCCTTTCCACCCTGTTTGAATGTGTTCCATTCGTGAGCAGGGGTTTTATAAATTGGTCTCTTGGTTCTATATATAGCGGGCATTGCAATAAATAGTGGTACAGGCCCTCTACGCAAGGTTGCCCACACAGACAAAGTCTCTCCTTGTACTGTACTTTGCCGTACTGACCATCCACCACCACCAAGGGAATCGATTGGAATCGTAATTCTGTAAAAGCGATTCTTAGTACGGCAAGTGGGAGCTTTGTCAAATAACTAGCTTGGATGTGCTCTGTTTTGATAAGTGGGAACCCTGGTGAACTTTTGGTAGAGGCAATTGTGGTTAAATCCCTTTCTGCATCAGACCTGAACAGACAATCTCATAAGTGCCTCTTATCCCTCTTCATTATCACCTGAAGATCTTGTAATTGATACTGGGTCAAGAGGAGTTGGATGCAAGGGCGACATCTGTGACCCCATTGATCACCAGGGTTGATTCGGCTGGCTGGCTAGGCGGGTATCCCCTTCCTACCTCACTGCTCCATGTGCGTCCCTCCCGAAGCTGTACACTCGGTGGAAGAGGACAACCATCCTAGATAGAAGAAGTGTACCATTCTTCAGTCAAGGGTTCTAATAGGAGACTGGACAGATTCATGGAGGAGGAGAAAGCTATCAGTGGCTACTAGACATGCTAAATATATACTACGTTTGAAGTCTTTCTGTGTGTAATTAGTTGGGCACTGTGAGGAACAGGGTGCTAGACTGGATAGTCTTATGTTGACATGATATTAAATGCACACCCTCCAACATTTTGAAGTAAAAATTTGGGACGACGTCATACAGGTATCGAAGGTGCAACCTTGGCATTATCAGCAGCATACTTTAACCAACTGAGCTATCCATGTAACAAGAAAAGACTCCAAAGAACTCATCAGAGACATGAACAAGGCAAGCATCAAGGGGGAATTTGATTAAGGGTTTCCATCTTTGGTGTCTGTTTCCTCAAAGCTATCTTCGTATCTTGCGTAAGTGAGGGAGAACAAAAGAGCACTTCTACGACTTTAAAATATAATTTGACAAATGGCTGCCTCCTATTTTGCAATTTGAAGGAGGCTCATGAGTTGTGGAACAGGCACAAGTCTGACTACGTTGGATAAAAATAGATTGAAATCTCTACTGCAAACAGAAAGGATAGCCAAATGGTAGTTTTTATAGATATCTCATTGGCACACACTATAAATTTATATCCGTTTGATGTCTAAATTGTTTCAAATAACGGCAAACAAAATGAATCTTCTCAAAAAGCAAACAAAAATTTGGCAGAAACCCATCAGCTTGCCAGAATCTCCAGTTGAAGATGACTTATTCCCCCCCTACAAAATGACGCTTTTCCATCAGTATCAAGTCCGGAGTCAATACATCTTCATCCCAATTGACTACAAAAGTCAATAGTGCTTTTTAAAGGTTTTTGTGGTTGTTGGTGATACAATTCACAGCAGCAAATAATGGGGCCAGAGAAGCTTACAGTCAAAATACAAAAGGCCAAGCTTGACTTTCCTTCCATAAAGGTCATATAATATATAACTAATGAATGGGCAGAGCAATGCAAAAGGAAAGGGGTGGGAAGATAAACAGATGAACCGCCTTTCTCAGTGCCCCTCCTGAGGCATACTATCACCCTTTCTTGTATATATCATATCATAAACAGTTTCTAATATTGTATAATATTGCATTTTAATATTAATGCTGTGTTTTTTCGGTATGTTTGTTTATTACATTTCTATTCCATCTTTCCTCCAAGGAGCTCACATAGTTCTCCCCCCCCTTTTGATCCTTGCAATACCCCAGTGAGGTAGGTTAGGCTGAGAGACTGTAACTGGCACAAGGACATGCAATGAGCTTAAAGGCCAAGTGGGAGCAGAACCCTGGTTGCCCAAGTCTTAGTCTGACACTCTGATCACTACACCACAACCCATCTGGGGACCTCATGTGATGGTGGTGGTGGTGGTGATAAGTCTCTCTATCTTCTATCTATCAGCAGTCAAGGGCTGACATATGTTTTCTCCATTTGAGGGACATGTCTGAAGATTAGAATAGCTATGGATCCTTCAGATCCATGCCTTTCACCGGATCACCCCCACTTTGCCTCTATAATGTTGGTGCTCAGAAGCTTCAGAAGTTGGAGCAGTGGTGGACAAAAGACCTCAAAAAGTTGGAATCCCCAGTCCTAGAGAAGATTTCAGTCTTTCTCCACCTGCATGGAGGGAGATCCAAAGCAGCTTATGACCCCAGGGATGTCCTGAAGTGGCTTTCATGAGATACCTCTTAGCATCGGAATGTAGAGCCCACACATATCCATGCCTTCCCTGATCTTTGAAAGACATATTTCTGAAAAATGTAAACTAATTTCTAACTACAGCGTATAATGATCAACTGGCTGGACATTTGTTATATATGCACAGTGTTGGGTGCTGGTCTTCAGAGACAGCAGACTACCAATCACAACTCTCACATTTGTACAAGTTAATTGAACTATTAAATTCCTTAGTGGACTTGAAGGTTAAACTTACAACCGCATTAGAGGACAGCATCATATTGCACAGAGAGGTATGGAAACTAAGATCTATGTTTTTTAGCTGCAGATAATTTGTGTTACATAATAAAAGGCTATGACTTGTAAAAGGAAAACTCATCAATAGCTTGCTTCTTTATTTACTTGCATGCTTAAATATCCTATCTTTTCCCCAAGGTGATGTACATAGTTCTTCCCATCCCCATTTCCTCCTCAAGGAACCAATCCTATGAAGTAGGTTATGCTGAGAGGTGGTGGTTGGCCCAAGGATATGCAATGTCCTTCTTAGCCAAGTCCAATACACTAACCACTACAAGTGTGCTCTATCCATTGTGACAACATTCAGTTCTACCCTCTGCTTCCCATTCCTAAGGCAGTGACCAACTCATAAGAAGGCTATCATCCCATGATGGCTAAGTTTGCTCAGTAGCCCTTAGTGAGGGTCTAGATTTTTGGCAGTACATGGCGGCTAGTGGATTCCACAAATGCACATGTTACCTAACACTTTCAAAGACTCCTTCAGGGTTTCCAAGTATGCTGAAACCATACTGATTCTCCACAAGGCTTCTCCTTGGATGTGTTTTAATGCATCAATTTACTAAGGACAAATGTTAAGCTAATGGTGTTCTATCCCAGCACTGGACTGGACCTCCTGCCTGGCCACATCAAATACATAATTGTATTTCTACCGTGATCTCACATGAAGAGGAAACGAGTCAACAATACTTAACAATAGTGCATGCTTTTGCATCACACAGACAGGGGAATGATGCCAAGCCAGGTATTCTCGGAAGTGAGAATCGCAACTGGAATCTGCTCAAACTGAAAGTGGATAATATGTTTATAGTTTAATTGCATTGTAGTCCCTGTTTAACAAACACAAAACCAAATAAGCCCCCCCCCCTTTTTAAGCGAAGCTTTTGAAGAGGTCTGCATGCCATTCAAAGCAGCCAGCAAATTTGATGAGATGTACAGCAGAGACAATCTGAGTTAATTGCTATGGGTGCATAAAAGCTTAGCCATCTGTGCTATTTGATAACTATCAGATAAAATAGTTGGCTGATTATTCAAATTGTTTTCAAATAATTCATTGCAATTCTGCAAGCAACACCCAAAGAGATGCCATCATTATTACTATGCAAATTTTGAATGGCACATCACAGCCATAATTTTTGTTATACGCTTATGAAGAGTCTCCTTCTATCAACTCAAAAGCAAAATAAATAAATAAATAAGCTCAACTGGAAAAATAAACCAAAATAGAGTCCAAATGACTTCTGCTTGGCTTCCTGAAACACGTTTGGTGAGGCATTTGTGGTGTTTTAAAATGCTACCTTGGGATTGCTGTCAAGGCACCTTCCCCACCAACATGTGTTCCATTCACATGCAACTATGTATATATGCATGGCACTTGGAAATAATTAAATAACAAAACCAACAACAACAACAATTTATTATTTATACCCCGCCCATCTGGCTGGGTTTCCATTTAATCCATTTGAACTGCAAAAAGGCACAAAAAGATCAGAAACAGCCAGAAAAGAGTGGGGAAATTGCAAACAGAGTGTAAAAAATGGGAAAATAACTAGCAATCCCAAGCACTTTGAGGTACCGGTATACCTCCCCCTCCCCGCTTGTCATTGCTTCCGCATTGTCCTCCAGCGGTGAGAAAGACAGAGAGCCACAATTGCCATCATTCATGCCAGTGCTGCTGGGTTTTTTAAGGGTTTCCAGAGGTTTAGGGGGTGGTTACAGGCTTTTTAGATGATGTTCCCCACTATAGGTGATTTTACATACCCTGGAATGTAGCTCCTGCGTAAGTGGGGAGATATCTGTACATCAACACATACTGTAGACATCTTTTTTGGATTAGAAGAGAGCCATTAAAAAAAAAAAACCACTGAGGAGTATCTGGAAAATAGCTGTCCTGCTCACGGCATTAGCATTGAAGCATGGCAGATCTGGACTCCACCTTTGAAATAATTTTCATCAGCCTACTACTGGCACAGACATATTGTGGACAACCGCTATTGCCATAACTGTGCCTCATTGCAAGTTGTCTGAGATCCTGCACCATCTAAAACAAAACTCCCAAATCACTCACAACTCTGTGGACTCTTCTCCTATGTCTGTCTACGCCATTTTGCACATTGGGGCTCATCCCTAGGAAAGTGTGCATGGGCACCAAAGTCCGAGCTGCAGTCGTTGCATATAAAAATACCTCCCTAAAGGCATTCGGGATGTCCCTGCCAGCAATACTTAACAGAAATGCCTCTGGTCTTTTTAAAAAAGTTATTCCAAACATTTTTTTTTTTTGGTGGCAAAGGGGTGGAAGGAAGAAGAAGTCCCGACAATAACGGATTGGCATAACAAGCTACAGTGGTACCTCGGATTAAGTACTTAATTCATTCCGGAGCACCACTTTAGCTAATTAGGCCTCCTGCCGCTGCTGCGCTGCTGGAGCCCGATTTCTGTTCTCATCCTGAAGCAGAGTTCTTAACCTGAAGCACTATTTCTGGGTTAGCGGAGTCTGTAACCTGAAGCGTATGTAACCTGAAGAGTATGTAACCCGAGGTACCACTGTACAAGAATTTGCTGAAATGGCGCAGTTGACAAATAGCCTGAGAGGCAATTCAAAACAAAAATTTATGGAAAAGTGGGATAGATATAATATATATGTTCAAAAATACAGTAAAGGTTCTCTATCTATGCTAGCATTCGAGAGAGCATTGGAGAGAGACTGAGTTGAGAAATAAGACCAAGGATACATATTGATATAAGAATGTATTTGATAAAATGTAAAGAAATATACAATAATAAGAGTACATCCATTTGTAAAAAAAGGAATGTACCACGGGATAGACAGGAAGCCCAAAGTGTTGGTACATATATGATTTTAGAATACCTTTTTGTCCTTGGTTTTTTTCTTTAGGCATATGAACTTTGTATATACCAGTAAACTTTGTATACATGCTGAAAATTATATTATAATAAGCCTTGTAATGTAGTATGATAATGTAAATAAGAATGTAAATAAATAAATAAATAAATAAATTTTTTAAAAAGGGAAGTGTACATGGGACTGAAGCTTGAGGCATGTACCCGTGTCTTATACTGTCTGCATTTCACTGGACGACCCCTTTGTTCCAGTTCACCTGACTTGAAAAACATCTTTCACAAAAGATGAGAAACATCTTTAATGAATGGTTGGTACATTTTATTTTAGACTTAGGTTACTGCCTAAGTTGGCATTTTTACTTCAGTTATTCTACTACTGACTGAACGACCTGACACATCCATGAGGAAGCACAGAAGAAAATGTAGCTACGTAAAGAGCCATGAAATGTGGCCTTTTGCCTCTGTCCCACACTTATTCTGCTGAGAAATGTTAAGCATTAGGGTAGAAACCATTTTTAACGGTATTACATAAAAGTCTGTTTCTTTTTATATAGAATAGATGCACTTTCCCAATGAGAGGATTATTTTTGTGCTTGAAGCATGTCACAATTTTGCCAGAGGTAGAATTTGCATCATTCACTCCACGATGAGCTAGGATAGCAGGGGGCAGGAAAAAGAAAGAAAATATGCACTGATTTTTTAAAACAACAACAGCAACAAAACAACTTACAGAACAAACAGTCCTTTCTTAACTTATCTTTGTTCTAAGTCTGCTATATTTTCAGTGGGCACAGCAAAGAGTAATCGTGGCCAAGGAATATTAGGGGGGGAGAGATATTTCACTTTCTTTAGCTCTTCTCAATTGTGCAAAAATATACTCACCTACTTTAATTTCTTCACTTTTAGCAACGATGAGCAAACCATTTGTTTCCACCATGACATCAAAATGCAAAAGAGATCAGGTGATCAATCCATTTCAGCGGCATAACTTACATTAGTATATGACAAGTTAATTCTGAAGTAAGTCAACTGCGAGGCAATTTACTGAAGCAGAAAAAATGTGAATCTCTTTGGATAGATATCACGTAAATTAACAGGCAGTGTAGTCCTCTTGAAATCAATGGCAAAGCTCCCATCGATTTAGTGGAGCAGGGATAGCAGCAAAATACTGTAGTTTGTGTACTTCCTTACTACAGAGCCAAAATCTTCTGGAGACCACTGATTGGAAATAGATGGCACACATCCAACGAATTTCACTGAAATCGACCTGGATTGGCTCTTGGCATGCTTCACTGAGACCTCAAAAAGCTTATCACAATAATATATATTCCGGACTTACTTCAGCATGTGCCATTCGCCTGAATATGACTGGCATTTACCTGTGACAGCATAGCTGGAAGCAGTGTAGATTGACTGAAAACTACACCTGCCATACGCAGCAGTTGGCAGCCAGAACCTTTCTGGGAGGCTTCAGGCAAGTCTGTTTCTCAGCGCTGGATATCATTAGGCAGAGTGAGGTGGCGGCTGCCTCAGGCAACTGATTTGGGGTGTCATAGTAGGGCAGCAAGTTGCTATTAATTATTGTTGTGCTTTATTGCCAGTGGGAGAGAGGTTTCAATGGGATTTTCTGACTCGGGTACCAGAAGAACTCAACTGGCCTTGGGTACTATCTACCCTGTCATTTGCTAATCCTCTGGCATAATAGTGTCTTGAGCCAGCCCTGTCAACTCCTTATCTGTACGATTGATCAGACTTAGTCTAAGGCAGCTTTATATGATTGTGTTAATCATTTAACATGGGATTGTCCCCTTCCATGCATTGGGGACCTGCTCTTAATTTTTATTCATGTTGCTGCTACTTTATGGGAGACAGGTTTGAGAAGAAAACCAGCAACAGTCAGATCTACAACATATCCTTTCTCCAACAAGCATCAAGCAGATGGCTCTTAGGAGGTCTTCTAGCTAAGCAGCTTTTAAGAGAGAAGCCCACATGGCTTCTGTAGCGAAGCTATATCAGATGTCTTCAGACTTTTGACTGGGCCAGAGCACAAACCTTGCTCACACCTGCTTGCACCTAAGTTTCAATGAAACAATTTAGGTTTGAATCTATATAACAGCCTCTTGATATGAAAGTGGTTAACATTGGTTGTACTTGTTTGGACAAAGGTATATGGTATGGCTCCATCACCTTGTTGTGGCGAAGGGGCTTGAATAACTCAGAGAAGCTATGAGCCATGCTGTGCAGGGCCACCCAAGATGGACAGGTCATAGTGGAGAGTTTTGACTAAACGTGATCCACCTGGAGCAGGAACTGGCAAGCCACTCCAGTATCCCTACCAAGAAAACTCCATGGACAAAGACAACAGGCATATAAAAGTTATGACGCTGGAAGATGAGTCCCTCAGGTCGGAAGGTGTCCAACATGCTACTGAGGAAGAGCAGAGGACAAGTACAAGTAGATTCAGAGCTGATGAAGCGGCTGGGCCAAAGCCGAAAGGTTGCTCAGTTGTGGATATACCTGGAAACGAAAGGAAAGTCCAATGCTGTAAATAAAAATATTGCATAGGACCCTCGAATGTAAGAACCATGAACCTTGGTAAGCTGGATGTAGTAAAAAATGAGATAGCAAGAATAAATATTCACATGGGCATCAGTGAACTAAAATGGACAGGAATGGGTGAATTGAGTTTGGATGACCATCATATCTACTACTGTGGGCAAGAATCCCATAAAAGAAATGGAGTGGCCCTCATAGTCAACAAAAGAGTGGCGAAAGCTGTACTGGGATTCAATCTCAAAAATGATAGAATGATCTCAATACAAATACAAGGCAGACCTTTTAACATCACAGTAATCCAAATTTAGGGACGTGGGTGGCACTGTGGGTTAAACCACAGAGCCTAGGACTTGCCGATCAGAAGGTCGGCAGTTCGAATCCCCGCGACAGGGTGAACTCCCATTGCTCGGTCCTTGCTCTTGCCAACCTAGCAGTTCGAAAGCACGTCAAAAGTGCAAGTAGATAAATAGGTACCGCTCTGGCAGGAAGGTAAACGGCGTTTCCATGCGCTGCTCTGGTTCGCCAGAAGTGGCTTAGTCATGCTGGCCACGTGACCCAGAAGCTGTACGCTGGCTCCCTCGGCCAATAAAGCGAGATGAGTGCCGCTACCCCAGAGTCGGCCACGACTGGACCTAATGGTCAGGGGTCCCTTTACCTTTACCTTTAATCCAAATTTATGCACCAACTACCGGTGCTGAAGAAATTGAAATTGACCAATTCTGCAGATGGTGACAGCAGTCACGAAATTAAAAGATGCCTGCTTTTTGGGAGAAAAGCAATGACAAACCTGGACAGCATCTTAAAAAGCAGAGACATCACCTTGCCAACAAAGGTCTGTATAGTTAAAGCTATGGTTTTCCCAGTAGTGATGTATGGAAGTGAGAGCTGGACCATAAAGAAGGCTGATCGCCGAAGAATGGATGCTTTTGAATTATGGTGCTGGAGGAGACTCTTGGGAGTCCCATGGACTGCAAGATGATCAAACCTGTCCATTCTGAAGGAAATCAGCCTGGAGTGCTCACTGGAAGGACAGATCGTGAAGCTGAGGCTCCAATACTTTGGCCACCTCATGAGAAGAGAAGACTCCCTGGAAAAGACCCTGATGTTGGGAAGGATTGAGGGCACAAGGAGAAGGGGACGACAGAGGACGAGATGGTTGGATAGTGTTCTCGAAGCTACCAACATGAGTTTGACCAAACTGTGGGAGGCAGTGGAAGACAGGAGTGCCTGGCATGCTCTGGTCCATGGGGTCACGAAGAGTCGGACACGACTAAACAACAACAAATATGGTATGGCTGCAAAAGTGGGTCTTGGCAAACATTTATTCCTGAAAGTTCTTTACAATTTTGTTGCTTACATTTCCAATGAAAGAAGCACCGACAGCAACCAGTATGGTTCATTGCAGTGAAGCTGGATTTTGGAAGATTCAAGTGGATTAAAAAAAAAGTACTTCTTCATGCAGTGCACATGTGTATCTGAAGAAGTGTGCATGCACACGAAAGCTTATACCCAGAACAAACTTAGTTGGTCTCTAAGGTGCTACTGGACAATTTTTTAAAAAAATTATGTTTATTTCGACTGCGTCAGACCAACACGGCTACCCACCTGAATGCAATGCACAGTTAAACTATGGAACTTGCTCCCAGTGGAGACAGCCATCAACTTGGATATCTTAAAAAAAGGATTAGGCAAATTCATGGAGAACAAAGCTATCCGCGGCTACTAGCCATGGTGGATGTGTTCTGTCTCCGCTGCCAGAAAACCAGTTGCTGGGCATCACAGGTGGGCAGAGAGTTATTGCCCTCATGCCCAGCTTGTAGGCTTCCCACAGGCATCTGGTTGGCCACTGTGAGAACAGAATGCCATTAGCCCTATCCAACAGGCTCATCTTCTGTTTTTATCATAGGCAAAGAAACTGTCACACGCCATTGTCACAAAGATTCTGCTTTGGTAACAGCCCTAGGCTAGGCACTGAAGCATTTTAATCCCACTAGAATGAAACTGTGTTCTTTTCCCATTTGCTCCTCTTGAATAAACAGAGCAAAAATACACACAGCAGTTTTTACGGCACTATTTCACTACTTATTTGCCTCTCTTTATTATTCAGCTTCTGCATGATTTTTAATTCCCTTTACCCAATACCAGATAGTCTCCTTGAAGCCATAGGAACATAAGAAGAGCCCTACTGGATCACAGCAAAGGCTTATCAAGCCCAAAATTTTGTTTTCCCCACAGTGGCCAAAGAGATGCTCCTAGGAAGCTCAAAAGCAGAACATGAATGAACACAATACCATACTCCCTTGCTGCTGTTTTCTAGCAACAGAGAAGCATTTCAGACCACAGCTGGTGGTGGAGAGAAGTTTAATCATTCCCTCCCCAATGGTGATCACAATGGAAAGTGCCCCCATGCCACAATTAGCCTATATCTCCATTTTTTCCAATCATTAATTGCAGCAGGGCTGGAAAGGGGTTAAACCTTACCTCCCTGTGTGCTGTTGACTCAATGGTAATTGGGGACTGCAAGACCTGGGAGAAAGATGATAGATAGATGATAGATAGATAGATAGATAGATAGATGATAGATAGATAGATAGATAGATGATAGATAGATAGATAGATGATAGATAGATAGATAGATGATAGATAGATATAGATGATAGATGATAGATCCCTTGATGTGGCCACAATCCATGCAATTAATGTAACATGTAGCTGGGCCCTAATACAAGAGTTTCATGTATTCAGATGTAATACATGAATGTAGCAGATCCAGTGTGTGCATTGCCATCTGCAATCTTGAATGGAGGTTTTTGGCTTGAATACAACTGGATGGGTTGAATACTAGGATTAGATAATTCCTTTATGTAGTTTTCCTACAGCACCTGATATGCTGTAGGGGAAAATCATATTCTGTTTGCATGGAATATACAAGCCTGGCCACTGAATCATTATTTTCCTTTCTCGAGTTAAAAGTTCAATATTTTTACACATGTCCAATATTTTGTTAGTGCTAAAAATGGCACTTAAATTTTTAATCCATTCCCTGGAAGGATGTCAAGATTTTAGACCACCCTTACAGCAAAATGAGATGGCTGTCATCTTGTAGCCTACCTAACCTCCTTGGTAATCATAATATATCATTTTTGTTGTGAGTAATTTGAGCCACAGTCCCAGGCCTTCAAGCATATCCAGTGTCTATCTGCCTGGAAATCCCCTAAGCAACTTGTGAGTCATTCAATCACCGAAAAGGCTTGGAAGCATTTCTACTAGGAAAGAAATCCCTTACAACCTTTTATTATTACACATTTTTAAGCAGGCTTCGAAGAGAGAGAGACCTTGGGGAATGACGGATTTGTGGTTTATGCCAATACCTGTGAAAATAGCTGAGCAAAATTGTCATGAAAATTTACTTCCACGGGAACAAAACCTACACAACTGCTTTTACCGGACGGTGAATGTTTCTTTAAAAAAATTAATTATATTTAACTTGAACATCCATCAAAGCAAACTCCCTTCAGGAAAGTAGACTAGTGCAAAGCTGTGTTTAGTTAAGAATTAGATAGCTTGTGAATTGGACAAGAAGAAAATAACCCATGCTCCAAATTGGAAAGTGAGCCCCATGGACCAACTGTTCCCTATAAAAGATTTTATAGGATGGGGTCTTTTTTTAAAAAAAGGCTGAGGCACTTGGCCAACAACATTAAGGTATCTATTGAAGTAACAAATGCATTGCTTCTCCATGGAAATTGAACCCTTCCTGATAAACAAAATTGAATGCCCCGATTGCTGTGTCAGGATTCTTGGCAAGGTACAAACAGGTTATAGGAAGGATGAGCAAGAAAGAATAGGCCATGGATGGTCCCTTATAGCAGAAATGGGGATTCTGTGGCCCTTCACTTATTGCTAGACCACAGCTCCCATAATCCCTGTGCAATGATGCTGGAGATTTGTAGACTGGGCAGTATCTGAAGGTCCACAGGTTCCTCAACTCTGGTTCATAGAAAGCTGCCATACCTTGATTCAGACCATTGGTCCCTCGAGCTCAGTAAGGCCCACACTGACTGGCAGTATCTCTCCATGGTTTCAAGAAGGGATCTGTCCCAGCCCAACGTGGAAAGGCTGGGGATTGAACCTGGCACCCTTCTACATGAAAAGCATGTGCTCTACAACTGTGCCGTGTCTACAGCTTGCCTTTACTGTTGCTTCTCCTCGCAGCTGTTCTCTAATTGGATGCATTTCCTTAATTCAAACACCTCTTTCCCTCTGTTTCAGATCTCCAGTGTAACTCTCATCCTTCCTTCTCAGTGGATGTTCCAAGAGTGGATTCACTGGTGTGTTTTGTTTTGTTTTTTAAAAAACAGCTTGGAGAAGGAAGATGGTGCCCCATTTCTACTGCAACAGTGGAACTAGAGATGCAGGGTGTTTAACCCAGGCAGTGTGTCTCTGATCAACAGCCTGCCCTGGAGGCTTATATTATCTATAACCGGAAAATAGGAAACTGCCCTATACTGAGTCAGACCATTGGACCATCTGGCTTTGTATTGTCTACTTTGACTGGCAGAAATTTTCCCGGGTTTCAGACAAGCTTTTCCTAGCCCTTCCTGGAGACATCAGTAATTGAACCGAAAACCTTCGCATTCAAGGCAGATGCTCTTATTTATTAAGAAATCAGGTGATCTAATCATGGATTCTCTGTATTACACTGGCTTTTGACCCTCAGTACCCTATGGCAAGGTGCTGGACCTTCCTGGCCTGATCTTTATCTCCATCGCTGCCCCTGAGCCAACTTTGGCAGATTCCACAAGCTCTCTGCCTCTCTCCAGATCACCTGCCTTGGCCTCAAGGAAATGCATTTGTTCACTCTGGGCTGGAAACTCATTGCACCCATGACTTCTGTCAAGCAGCAGATAACATGTGGCTTTCTATGCAACCCCACAGCCCTGCTGGTCTTCTATTTGCACACCCATTATGTCAGTTTACCTGAGAGTTGTTAGGTCACTGATGGGAGATGCAGCCTGGTTTGCCCTGCTGCTGAATTTGCCCAGTTGCTTGTCACTTGTTCCCTTGGTTTGATGTTTTGTCGCTGGTGCAGAGATGCTACATCTGCTGGGGCTTGCCTCTTGCTTGTGGAACAGATTCCAAGTAGTCATCATCATTGCTAATCCCTTAAGCAAGGAACTTCTATATAAAGTATTAGGGAGTATTGCAGTCAGCTGCTGTAGCTGACCGTATCCATTTTTACTTGACTCTTTCACCTATTTAACATCCCAAGCTACTTAGCATTTATTTATGGAGTTTTAAAAAGTCACTTTTCATAAATAGTATTCTAATCAGGACACCAACATCAGTAAGGTAGGTCAGTATTGTATTCTGAACATAATGCCAGGCCACTTATACACTGACTAGATCACTTCACTGATCTGGAGAAGTCTTCTCGATTGTCCCATTATGTCATAGTCATTTAGTTTATATGCAAACTAAAGCTTTTGGCATAGTGGTGCCAGTACTTTGGAACATTGTTCTCATTGGGATCAGCAGCCAACGACGATTCTGATATTTTACCACCGGCTGAAAACGTTTCTCGTTTCATCAAATATTATTAGGGGACAAGACTGATTCAGAGTTGGCCATTTCTTTTGCACCTTATTCTTTTGCAATGCTTTAATTATTGTACTCTATACCACCATGGTATTTCCCCCTGAATGTTGGTTTAAAAACTCTTCTGTAAATAAAATTAATTGTACAGAGGTGTGTGTGCTTGTGTGATGGAAACGAGGTATTGGCTTACCTAGTGAATTCATAGCCAAGGTGACATTTGAGCCAGAGACTTCTCGACCTCCAGTTTCTGGCCTGAGACTGATCTAACTGATTATTATTTTGGGATAAACAATTAAAAACACTTAATGACCTTGCTAAAATGGATAAATGCCCCCAAATCAGTAAGTGTGATATCCTCCAAGGGCAAAGTAGCAGTATCTCTTAATGAATATTGGCAAACTTTAACCCCCGCTCGCACGGCCAGTTGAACAGTTCCATGGGGATTTAGTAGGAGTTGCAGTTGCACAGCTTGCAAGACAAGCAAGGCACTGGATGCCTCACTAATAAAAATTCATTGCATATAAGTTCAGGCACTCTCCTTTTAAAATGTGCATTTTTTGTAATGAGAGACTTGTTTTATTTTATTTTATTTTGGTGTAAGGTGCTTTGGGTGCTCTATGACCAGATAAGTGAGGTACAAAAATATTAAGCTAAAATCCCCCTTTAGTGTTTCAGCCTTTGCTGAATCCCACACCCCACCAATTGAAACTCATTAAGCAGTCTGTATAAGGCAAATAAACAGCAAAGTAGGTCATGGAGGATATATTTTTGGCCAGTATTCCATTACAAAAGGGGGAAAAAAACTTCATGCAAGGCTAACGGATTTGAATAAACACATTTTATTTTTGAAGTTTTGAGCAGTCCAAACAAAAAGTTGTCGGTATAATATAAATACAAAAGTATTTAAAGCACATCATTGACAGCCAACTACATGGTATGCAAGAACTATAGCAAACCACAGGAGCAGCAGAATATTGGAATATTGGTAAATAACAATGGTTTCCTAGGGCATCACGGTATGTTCACATATACAGGGTATGCAGACTTTTTGAAATAAAACTGAAATTGTACAGAACTTCAGGTCTTTTCAGAAACAGATCAGCATTTTTAAAAGAGAGTAATACATTTACATAGGCACACATCAGTGTTCTGCTTGTTTCAAGAATGTAAAAAGAAACTTGATAAAGAGAGTCTCCAATTTGTAGGTCTCCGTCATTCTTTAAGAATACTGCTATCAGAAAGAATACAACTATCAAGATAAAAACAAACAGAATGGAAAACAAACAAACAAATTCAACATCTGGGATTTGAGTATAGGCGTGGAGCATTCTAACATTGGGCTGGGATTCAGACAAACAAGATACACAACTCCATATGCCCAAGCAGGTTTGGCTTTATGTTTCTTAGGTTGCAGCTTCCCAATGTCATATGGCAAACCACTTTTCACACTAAGGAGAGTTTCAAGACAGCTTGCAAAAAAGGAAGTAAATAAATGAATTGGGCACATCTAAAGTAGGGCTCTAGTTCCAAGCCCTGGATTAAAAATCCAAGACACTTGTCAGAAAATCCCTTTCTGATAAAAAAGACTTTAAGCCAAATAGTATTTTGCATTGGTGCCTTATAATGACAAATTAGTCATGGGTGTTACTTGTTTGTTGTGTAAATCAAAAACCTTAATTCAAACCATTTGTGTATATGCAAGAACAAAGCTTATTTATAATGATTTTCAAAATTGTAAACCTAAGCTGACTTTGAAGTTTCACTTTCAATTCTAGCTGTGCAATATGTATGTTTATTCCTTGGTTTAATGCTGTTTTGTGTTGAATTTTAAACACAGGAACAAAAATTTAGAATGTACAGGTTTACTTGTTTAAAAGCATCTGTTATGGCTCATTCCCACAATGTGTATGGCACTCAACCAAATATTTTTCAAGAGCAGAACACAAAACAGTTTGACACACCAGATATTATTTCAAGGATGCATTCTTCCTGCATTGGCATGTACCATAGTGCCACCTTCTGGTCAAGCCTACTGTATACATACAGCCTCACAGCAAGTTTTCAATTATAGTGTGTAAATTGGGTGTTTGAAGTAGTTCAAATATTGATTTTCCAAGGCATTGTGGTTGAACTCCACTTTATCAAAGATATATTTTACTAACATAGCCAAATCACAATTAGGACAGGAACAATTTCTCCTTGAATTAAAATGGTGTTAATTTCCTACCCCACCGATCATTAACAATATTTCAACCATGCTTTTGTTTTAATTATACAAGGAAAGCTATGGACAGTTTTTGGGAAACAGTTCAGAGGTATCAATAGTTTAAAAACATATAATTGGTTTAATAATAGCTGCATTTAAAGAAGTACCCTGTGAAATGCTAGAAGGCTGAAAAGATAGGATTTTAATATCAAGAGTCTGCAATCTAGTGTTATTTCTAAGACGGTTAAATGGAAGAAACATCAACTGTCTTAGAGACTCTAACTTCAGTAAAGAGAATTACTTTCTTACGGATTCGAATTTTGCTACTATTAGGGTCATGGGGTAAGTGAAGTATAGTGGTGATGGCAAATATGTTTAGAGAAAATTGTCCAGTTCATTAAATAACCACTTCCCAATTTATTACATACGATAAATGTAATATGTAATAAATTTATTACATATGAGGGGGGTGTAAACTTATTACAACCCACATTCAACATATGTAGACCTTTCCAATTGGAAAGGTAACATTTCTTATTATCAGTCAAAATCATGAACTTGTAATAATTGAAAGTGAAGATCCCACGGTGATACTAAAACACTTCCATTAAACCCAGGGGTAGTTGTGGTCATATAGGGATAGAGTGGTCTGTTTTGAAGGAGCAGAGAATGTGGGTTCATGTAGTAGCCTTTGTGTGACTGCATGCAGTTTCAAAGTCACTGAAGTAGCTTCTGAAAGGGTTTCCATTCCTGTGACAGATTTGGTAAGTCACATTTCATAGTAAACTAGATCTGACTGTTCAGAACAAGTATGGTTCACTAAACTTGTTTAGACAATTTATTTCCGTTGGAATTCCACTCACAATCACTACACAATGGGGAGAGCTCTTGGCTGCCCGAATCCACCTGAGTGTTGACTTTTAGAAAAACCAAAAACACAGGAAAAACTGCCCCCCCCCCAAAGCAACTCAGGGTTATAATTAAACAATTTAACATTTCACACTTTGGCCTTTGTGTTGTCCTTTAGCACATTTGCCATTTCTTACCCATGGATGTCAGCAGCAAAATCTACAAATATTTATATGCAGGAAGAAACTAGTTTAAAACAGAGGTTATTGAAGAACAGTTCCTTTAAATAGGTTTTCATATTAATCACTAAAGGAATATGACTACATTTGCCAAGTTTATGGTAATGTGCGTATAATGGCTATAATGAGATCACTTACAACATTAAGGAAAAGAAGTAGACTTGTTTGCTCCCTACTGAAAAAATCTGACAGGTCACTGTTCTTCATTAGTGACTCTAGCAAGGAGTAGTGCTGAAAACTATCTTCAGACCAACGGTTTGCAAGCCTACATTGAGACATTTCTGCCACAGGCCAGAGGACACATAAACCAAAAGAAACTACTGTTCGGGCTGTGCACACATTTGACAGTTCCAGCATTATTTGGCCTAGCAAAATAAAGCCATGATATGCCTGTTTCTGCACAGTTCACAAAGGAATAAAATGTTGTATTTTTTTTACAACTTTTGCATGAGCTGAGCATTACAAAGATTAGGGTACAGGACTGCCAAGAGGAAGCACTTGCGTTTAATTGCTTTAAGTGAGTGAGATATAAATACACTCAACATTTATCTGCTTTAGGGTGCAATCCTATAAAGACTTAACTGGGAAGAAGTCCTATTGAACTCAACAAGGATTATTCCCAAGGAGAAAAGCATCAGATTGCACTCTGAAAGTACTAGACTTTGGGCAGGGTTGTGCTCTAAATTACAAATCTTCTCCCCTGGTGTCATTACCATTTAACACAGCTACATTGTAATGACAGGATGTATGTTAAAAGGTAAAAATGTAGGGTATGTTTATTGTTAGAACCAACAGGTTACCTGCATTATTTTGAATGCCCTGCTTTATCGATGTTGCTTTTCAGAGATAATGTGAATCATGCAAATGTCTGCTCTTAAAATGTAGCAGGGAATGCTGTATAAGAAGCATTAAGATGTTCAAAGCCAAACATTGGGAAAAACCACTTATGTGGTTTTCTGCAAAGTGCTTCAGGAGGAAGCAAGGAATAAAGCAAAAAGTGATGCCTAAACCCCAAGGTATTCAATTATCTTCTCTGGTTCATTCTAAGCCACAATCTTAGCACTCAATTTTGGACATGGCCGAAGTGTGCCCTATGTGTTACTGAAATCTAGTAGAGTTTGGTATTCTAGTTACTGCAGTATTAGGTTAGTTCAGGTAAAAGCCTTAGATGAACTTAAGTTTGTTTAAAGCAAGCACAATGCTGCATAAGCACCCAATATCCTGCTGTTTAATCACATACTGTTTGTTGGTTTTCAAGGATTTAAAAGCAGCATGCGAAAAGCCCTTCCAACACACCAAGCCAATTTCTCTTTGCTGGTGGTTTGCTCCACAATGCTGTGATCCTTAATACATTTAGAGGTGTTTTAAGTTCCAAAGGGATTTATGGACACAAACTGTACAAAACTAGAAGACAGGACGATTTGATTTCAGGTGGATCTTAAGGCTCTTCTCTATTTCCACGGTAGAAAATACTCAGGGCAATTAAAACAGTATACCACTGCAACACTAGAAATCCCAGGGTCTGATATTAAAGCAACTGGAACTCAATACAAAACGAAACAGCCTGTCCCCCATCTTCACCTCGACAAATAAAGGCCACCTTTTCTGTAGTAAGAAACCTAAGTTCCCTGTCAGATCCCCTGAGGTAGTAAAGTGGGAAGCTTAGTGAATCTTTGTCTTTCATTTTATTTCAGACTGCAAAAGTGGAGTTTCAAGAGATAAGCATTTATGAATCTGCTTTAAATGTACACAGGCATACCCTTCAAACTGGCTACTGTGCAGTAACAGAAAATGAATTTTAAACCAGCAATGAAAACGAGTCGAAAAAGAGATGTACGCTTTCCAGTGAGAACACACATGTTGTTATGTCCCTCCTTGCTCACAACCAAGTGTCTGATGCTCACTGCATAGCGTTAGAAAAGTTGACACAATAGGAGAAAATTGCAATGTTGAAATATGAGGAGTTTAAAGGCAATCCTTTAGGAGCAGCTTCAGATCATCACATTGCAAAAGATGCCATATGATGAGGCAGCATGACTGCCTACCAGCCTTCCATTTTGTCCATAGCTGCATGTTCTTGATAGATATTACTCCTACCTACCCACACTGAGAGTTCATGGTCCACTGCAAGCTTTTGGTCTTCCATCTTCCTGAACACAGCTGGTAATATTGCTATCCATTCAGTAAGTAGACTACCACTTCATATGTAGACATCATTATAGCTGTGTTTGGAATCTGTCTAATCAGATGCGTTGTTAGGCCACGGTATAGGGCGTTATAGCCTTCTTCTCGCACAAGCAAAGACAGTGTCTGAAAAAAAGACCTGTACTTTGTTCCTTCTTCTCGTAGTCTTGTTCGTACAACCTCTGCATCAAAAAAGGAGAAAACATTTTATCTTGAGGACAGCCTTCCACAATCTTGGAAGGATTACAACACTTGCCTACTTCTACAATGCATTACCTATTTCATCTGTTGTAGGACCCTCGTACCTACGGGACCGCCTCTCCTGGTATGCCCCACGGAGGACCTTAAGGTCCATAAATAGCAACACCCGAGAGGTCCCGGGCCCTAAGGAAGTTAGATTAGCCTCAATCAGAGCCAGGGCCTTTTCAGCACTGGCTCCGGCCTGGTGGAACACTCTGTCTCATGAGACCAGGGCCCTGCGGGATCTGATTTCTTTCCGCAGGGCCTGTAAGACAGAGTTGTTCCGCCCAGCCTTTGGCTTAGAATCAGTTTGATTCCCTCCCCCTCTTTCTTTTTTTCCTTTCTCCTCCTATGAAGAGGCTGCATCTTAATGTTTTAATGTTGTATTTTAATTTTGCTTTTAAATTGTATTTTAATCAACTTGTTTTTATTATTGGTTGTTAGCCGCCCTGAGCCCGGTCTTGGCTGGGGAGGGCAGGGTATAAATAAAAATTATTTTTATTATTATTAGTAGTAGTAGTAGCCAAAACAGTACTCAAAAGCAACATATTAGACAATAGAGAAGTATCTAAAAAGAAAAAAGGGTATTAATATACTAAAACTTGTGCACAGTTCTCAAAGGCAAAATGTGATGAATGTATTGGGTTAGGCAATGGGAAACTTTTGTTAAAAATAGCAAAATATTTACCAAAACAAAAGTAACTTATCTCTTGCACCGGGGAAAAAATATATTTGGTTGCTTAAGAAAAGCCTCCCTTACCGTGTGGATAGGCTATGGATGTAGCACAAGTTTTCGAAGTAGCTGCAGCCATCATCATGCCAACAAAGTCAGATGCTTCTTTGACAGTTTCATCTTCCTCATCCATAGCAGAAGCAGACTTATACTCCAAAAGTCTTCGCTTAATACTCTCATAAATAACAAAGTGAATAACAGTTTCTGATATGCCTGCATAGCTCGCAGACATTCCTCGGTAAAAGCCTTTAATTCCATCTGTCTGATAAACCCTGCGCACACATTCAAAAGCACTCATCCGTTTTTCTCCACGATTCCTGAAAGAGGGGGGAGAAATTCAACACTCAGAAGAGCTTTGTTATATTTTGCCAGATGCAGACACCACTCACCATATTTGTAAAGTTTCCCATTTCATTATTTCATTTCATGAGTGTACTTGCAAGCTACAGAAAACATACACCTTTCATATGAACACTGAAATGATATCTAAAACTAACCCAGATCCACTGAAACAGTTTTCAGGTTATACTGATTCAGATGTTACAGAAATCATAAGAGGTACTGATGATACCTCACACCCAGCAACTGCATATAGATATCAAACAGCATTGGGGACAATATTTACATTTTTTGAAAGAGTTCAATACCTTGCATCAAGTTGTAATCGTGTCTTTATTAGCCAAATTGGATTGGTTGCGGTGATTGCAGTGAAACCTAAATAAATATTAAAAAAGAAAGATTAGTTTTGCAAACATAATGAAAAACAGCAAAGCTAAAACATGAATAAAGATACAAGTTGATACAAACTGACTTGTGCTATGCTATTGGTTAAAAACCAAAAGTAGGCATCTTGACATTTTATTGTTTTTTTCCAGTCCACGTAGCCAATATTTGTTTTTGCAAGATTTCAATAAAGTAAAATAAAGCCTCTTTATTCTTCTTAGTAACTAGCCATAAGTACATCTAGAACCCAATTTGTGCCCATTTAGTCATACAAATCCCTTTTTGACACATTTCAAACAGCCAGAGTGAGACTAGGCTAACTGAATTTAAATGCACTCCAAACAAAAGCAAACTGCAGCGAAACTAAAGCATGCCAGAAGAGTCTAAAATGTTCTCTGCAAATTTAATTTATAAAACAAATCAGATCATAAAAACACGTTAACTATTTAATGTCGTACAGCTCAGAGACACGTTACTGTACATCAGCACAGTATAGTTTATACAGTATAATTTAGCAGGATGTTGTATTAATTGTGCCAGTGAGTTCCACTAGCAGTAAAAGCAAGGATTTTTGGTTGGTCCCAGGAATACTTGTACAAACATACAAAAATGAGTTGTGAAAGGAAAGCAGCTACTCAAAATCTAAACGGGATTAACAGCCAATAGTGTGATTGTTTTGCAACTTGTAAATAATATCTCCTACACTACACTACCATAAAGAATAGAAAAGCAGTACAGGAGGGCAGCTTTTGAGAACTGTACAGTTATAATATAAAATGCATTGCATATCAGGTAAAATGTCTGCAGAAGGGAGGCTGGGAATTTGTTGTGCTCAAAGTACCCAATTTATTACTATTTATTCAACTGGAATGACAAGCAAATCATTCCTCTAACCATGCAAATCCTGCTCTCCTCTTGCAGAAGTGAGTGTTCAGGAGCACCTTGTGCAGTGCATCTCCCAAGCACATTTCAAAACAGAATGGAACAGCCTGCTAGTGAACTACACAAAAAGGAATGTTTGCAAACCAGTTTCCTGCCCCGCCCCCGGACAATCTCTATTGGTATTCACATGGGGGGAAAACTTGCACATAAGTGAACTGAAAAGGTTAAAAAAGGAACTGCCAAAGGATCTTAACTGTTTTAAGGTTTAGTTAACGTTACAAAACTTTCTCTTACTTCATGTCACAAAAAGCACACTTTAATTACTTGCACAGAAGCAGAACTGGTAATTAATATTGTTTGGCTAAATGGCAATATGCCTAGCTAATGCTAAGCTCCTTTTAATGTTTGCATCCCCCAAGTCATTGTTCTTCCTAAACACAGACATCATCTTTGGCTTTTAGCCACAGAAATACTGCGTAAGTGCATTAATGGTGGGAGGGTTTTTTTGGTTTCACACTTGTTCAAACAAATCAACAAACCTGGAGAATTGGTTTAGACATTGCCCATGCATACGGGATATAACACAGGACACAAAAGGAACTGTGCCCTAGGTGCCCTAAATTAATCACTATGAAATGGTTTTATGGAGAGTTAACTAAATGGTTTGTCTGCCAGTGATGTTTACTGCTTACAGCACATGCAAACACAGATCTACTAAGAAGCAAGCTCCACTGAGTACAAGGCGGCTAACTTCCAGGTAAGTGTGTAAAGGTCTGTAGCCTTAATGTATTTCTAATTGGTAATCTAATTGGTAATCTAAAGGGGAATAGAAGCAGAGAAGAGACTGGGTACAACATTCCATGAACCCAACTTCAATTCCTGGGTATAAATGCAAGCAAACATGCTTATACTTAGCATCTTTGGAACCTATACAAGCCTAAAAAGGAAGAGAATCAAGACACTGCATATGTTGGACAATGTTTATGTCCCTTGTTCCAACTGAGGAAATAATACTCAGAAGAGTATTTAGCACTGGGCAGATTGTGCCCCGTTTTTACTTTTAAGACTTAAGCAATGTTCACCTTTATATAATACTGCAATCCCAAATTTAAAAGCACCAAGGTGCTTGGACACAAAAAACTGCTAGAGGGAAAGTTGACAAATACAAATGCACATGCTACAAACGAGGGATTACTCTTTTGGCAGTTGTTGAATCAATCCATCAGATCACGTTTAAAACTTGGCTAAATTTTAAAAGGTATTATGAGGGTTCAAATGCTGCTCATAGGAATGTCTCATACCAAAATGCATTTGAACAGTGACTACATATGACTTCAGCTTTGATCCAGCTGCATATCTATAGGGATGGATCCAAATTTTCCATGATCAGAGGAAAGTGAAGTGATTTTTTTTGCCAATTCCTTCTTTTCCCTGAATATCTGCTCCAGAGGGTAGGAGACTACCCGAACAGAACGGGAGTGGTGCTAGGGGGTGGGGAATCAGCAAAAATTACCTTCTCCCACTCTCCATCCTCCAGTAGGAGCCTCCACTGGATCAGAGTCCCTTATGTGATTGGAAGAAGCCCTTTAGTTTGTGTAAACGCATAATGTTTTAGTTGTTATCTTTAAATACTGGAATTCAATGCAAAATATTTAAGGCCATTTATATGGCTCCATTAAAAGAAAATGAAACAAAACAAAAAGTTGCTCAATGCAATCCTATGTATATATTTATATTTTACTCAGAAGTCCTAGTATGCAATGGGAATTATAGGCCTTATTTCAGTTTGCTGTTTATTTCTAAAAGCAATTCATGTGAACCTCTAACCAAAGAAGGAGCGCTCTCTCTCTCTCAGGATTTTTGGAGCAAAACAAGCTTAAAAATAAAACAGCTAAGATCCCAGGTATGCATCTGCATTGTCTTTGTTTGCAAGGGATAATGTATTGATAAATGCATGTGAATACATATTATGCCAACAAAATTTAAATAGAAAGAGTGTGGTGACACATACAGTTAACTGTACTATTATTTAAGGGCAGTTCTGAAATACTTTGCCTAAATAAAATAGAAATATATAAATTAAAGGTAGGAATCCTACGGATTGTCAATAAGGAATGTAATTTCACCAACTTGGCTAAACACGCAACAGTAGTCCATAAAACTGTTTTTCCACCTTTCCCCAGGCTGCACTGGAAGGAATAGCTGGGTGATGTATTAAAACAATGTATACAACTGGAATTCAAATAAAAATATTCCCCTTACATTGTTTGTTTAAGAGTGGTTACAAACCCAAGGTGTGGTTCTTACGCTAGAGGCTGCAAGAGACGCTCAGTTCAGTACTCACGAGGTTTAAGTTAGTCCATATTTCTGCAGGAAGTGACCTGCGGATGGGGAGCATGAGATGACACGATCTCACTCTTTTCACGGGAGAAATGTACAGTAAATGCCTAAAATAGACACAGGCTTTTCTGTATCATAACAACAAGCAGTGACCTCATCAGACATATGTGACAAAACTGAATCCCAATGGAAGGATTTGTGAATTAGTAAATGTGAGATCTAACTTTTAAAAAAAGTTTAGAACAATAAAAAAGGTAAAAAGGTAGTACAGGCCACAGGTATTTTTTTAAAAAAGTTTTTCAAAATGCACTGAGTACTGAAATTTCTGCCATCTGCAGCAGTTTAACCATTTAATAGCTTGCAAAATACTTACCTATACTTATTTTTAAAAGCCCAAAGTGCTGGGTGTGTATGTGCGCATGTCAAATAAAAATGCTAACCTTGTCACAATGGGCAGAAAAAACAAGCCTTAATGTCAGGTTGAAACCAGTTTAATTTAAAATTTGAGACATGCCTGAACTGAATAACTTGTACCTATTTTACAAATGTTTGAAGTTATATATTAAGCTAATTTTGAGTCTTTGGGAAGTATAAAGCAAGGAGAAGACAGGCAAAATTAGAACAGATCATATAATTCAATTAAGCCATTATCTTCCCTCTTTGGCTCAAAATGGGCTATAACAGAAAGCAGGACTAAGCTTAACTTGACAAAACATCTTCCATACTACTTTTAAAAATTTGTCTATGAGTTGGTTCTATGAAAACAGCAAATGACTTAATAGTAAAGGCCCTGAAGTTACCAAAGATTACAGAGCATTTTGTAGTTGATGGAATAGGAATGCTCCTTAGCATTCAACAGTTCCATCAGTTCCAACAGTTCAATCAAACAGTTGTGTGTATAGTGTCAACAAAATCACAAAAGAAACTGTCACTGCTCTTTAACCCAAAGTAGCATTGCTCTCCATTACGTGTGAAACTCTGAAATTCACAATGCACTACCTCACCGCAACACCACTTCAAAGGAGAAGGTAGAATGAAATGCCCAGCTTCCACACATTCAAGAGGGTATATTATACTAAACTGGATCATGTAATTCTGTGTCATGGACTGGCTGGACACAGTGGAATGGTGGGAGGCACCAGGAAGAAGGCATCTCAGAGCCCAGGTGGGACGATGATGAGTGGTCAGAGGGAGAAGAGAGTGAAGACCAGGAGAAGGTGCTGCTGGAAGCTGAAGAGGTAACAGGGTTTAGTGAGCAGGAAGTCTAGCAGAGAGGAGTCCAGAATCTGAAGCAGGAGCAGATGGAGACCAAGGGACAGAGATGAGTCAGACTGGTGAAAAAGCCAGGGTGTCTCCCCTCCTGCTGTGACAAGCTCTCTTCCCCCTGGTCTCACAGGACCCAAAGTGGTATGAAGAGGGAAGAACAGAGACAGACATGTCGGTGGATTTTCAGATTGCTTGGGAAGGACTCGTGAAAGGAGGAGATTTAACCAGCTACGGAAAGGTAGGGATCTTCAGTCCCCACAACTGCCTCATAGGGACAAGATTTACCAGGAAGAGTTGCTGTGCTAATTAGACCTGGCTCCTCTGAGCAGGCTTTGTTTCTGCTAATAGTTAACTTCACGTACTCCTTGTGATTTATTGCTGGCTAGCTTCCTGACATTCTGTATGCACACTGGAATGTATGCAAGGCTTTAGACTGAGATGATAGACTCATTTTGGAGCTAGCTTTTTCTGTAACTGAGGCAACTAAATATACTTGAGGAGTTCTGTTAATTTCCCTGTACAAGTATAGTTTGCAAAGGGGGAAAAATCCAAATAGGCTTTGCTATTTCTATTCAGCAAAGCAAATGGATCTTAAAAAATAAGGCATTTTGTTGACTGAACTCATTAGGCAACATACTGAGGGTGGAATGGGAGCATGATGGCAGTCTGGCTGGCTAAGGGTCCCCTGGGTTCTGCAGCAATTCTATCGCTGAATACAAGTGGCCCTGTATACTTGTCTAACTTTACCCCGAATACATTCCAGAATGAAGGATGATAAGCAACTCCAATAAGGGTTGTGAAAAAATGTCTGACAAAAATGCTTCTCCTTCGTTAGATAGTAAAAGTACAATAAACACTAGGTACAGAATAGCATGAATTTTAAACATTTCAGACTTTGAAAGATTGTGGGTTTTTTTAGAAATTTAAAAAGGAATACTGTCTACAAGGTTTCAAATAAAAGCTAATTTAAAAAATAGTTCACAACCGAAACAGAGTATAGCAATATTTTGAGTGTGTAGTTTTGAGACTGTTTTGGTGTCAAGTGACTCAAATCAAATGGTATATTTTTACAATTGCTAGTGATATGAAAGCAATAAAACATATATAAACAAGGTTTCAATAAAATAATTCTTTTTTTGAGAAGCCAAGACAGAAAAAACCCTCATACTTCTTAATTGTTCAAGCAACTTTGAATTTTAAGCCAAAACAGACCTTGTGGGTACAATTGTTAATAGCATAATGTAGTGCATTCAATGAAAGTTTTAAGAAGCAATTAGAAAAGTGACAAGGTTAGCATTTTTTCTCACAAGCTATGTTAACGGCCCTTTATATTAGTTATATGGCTACACAGCCAACACTATGAATCAGTATTTTATGCATCTTTAGCGGAGGTTTTAAAATGGAGTCTATGGGATTTCTAGCATCCTAAAGCTATGCTAGTTCAAGAGGAAAAAAATAGCTACCTTCCGAGCCAATCTGCATGGGACATTCTTTCACCAACCATGTGGTTTAGGTGCATAACTGCAAAGCTGAACGTTAATGCTCCGTCAGTATTGCATGAGCACAAGAGCAAAATAATTTCAAGTGGTAAGATCAAAGCCACAGAAGTGCAAAAGAGGCAGCTTCGCATTTTAAAAGCAGAATAAAATATGTACAGGTCTTGAAATGACAAACAGAAAAATCGAAGTGTCTCAAGAGATTCAAAATTTAAGTTTCGTAAACCCAGGGTTTAAATAGCAAAAATTCAAATACCAATACAGAAATTATCACTGGACATGTATGTAGATATGAAACCTGCCAACAAATCAGATTTTCACATCTTTATTTAACTGGGCAAAGATGCACATCTCTTACGAAAAACAGATAAGGAACCTTTAAGTTAGTTCTGAATAACCTTTTGTGTGCAATAAACATTGCATAAACTAAAAAATAATCTTAAGATTACTAATCCATTTTCTTATCTTCTGCTCTGCTCTTTTGTCAAGAGAAATAATATTTCTTTAGAAATTTCTCTGGAGGGAAAAAAAACACAGGTAACAGAATAGTCTTTCATATTAACAAAGCCTCTGAAGCAATTAATTGAGGTGCAGTTTCAAAAGAATAGCCAATCACACAGTTATCCCTCTCCCACCAAACCCATTTCATTCCCCATGGATTCCTTCGGTGGAGTGTAAAAAGAGATAAACTATATTAGAAGTACAGTTCTAAGCATGCCAGACAATTATCTTAAGAACACAGTTTTCTTTTCTATTCATTTCTTAGATCAAACATTTTTAAGTTTTAAAAAAAGAACATTTGCGCCACAGTGCCCACTTGGGGAGAAACCCTATGTTACAGGGTTGGTTGAATTATTGGGCCATTATAATTTTCTTTCATCAGAACTATTTGTGAGCCACTCTAAAAATGTCTAAAAATATTTGTATGCTATATAGAGAAGATTCACAGCAGAAGCTATCATATTCCCTGCAAGTGTTATAGAGTATTAAGAACTATTATGTCCCACTTTAGCCCCATTCTTCTCTTTTGAAGAAACAGAAATAAAAAACTCTTTACAAAACACGTCATGGCTGTTATGCTAGAGGAAGTACACAAAAAGAATCTACATTTAAGCCATGAACTGAAACATTAGTAAATCCCCTGGTTCAGGTGGGGCTACTCTTGGGGAAAAGGGTACGGCACTGCACCCGCAAGCTGTAAAACCATGCACAATGACTCTGGAGTAAAGCTCATGAAGTCAGCAGTACTGCAAAGAATTGTGCTGGATTGCATTTTTATTTCCCTCTTTCCCCAAGAGGCTTATTCACCTCCAAAACAGGGAAAACATATTTACTGGCTTTCTATCGCCTTATCAAAAGGGGGGACAGGACCAGATTACCTAATACTGCAGCAAATTTTAAATATTTCAAGCATAGGAGGGTGACCAAAATCTGCTGGTATATTATTACAGAAAGTCGGAGTGGTTGTCTTAACACAGGAAGGAGTTTCAAAATAAAATGAAGGGGCAAGGAGAAGTCTCATTGCTGGCTTCTTTAGTTCCTATAAAATTTGCTTAGCAATTTTGACATTAAGTCCACATGACTTAGCTATCTGGAATGACAGCAAGCAAGTCTGTTCATATACCATAAATTCTCTATTCATTCTCAAGCCATAAACTTTCATACGTAGCATTTAAGACCAGAAGATAGTCTGCCCAGCCATTCTGCCACTATACCCCGAACCAACCATTTCCTGTATTTCCGCAGTTCCCCATTCACCATAGCCACTCTAACACTAAAAGGCTTTCCACATAATTAAAGCACAAAGTTACAGATCCTTACCTGCTACTCCAGCTGAGGTCATGTGTACCTTGGTAGATTCTGGCTCAAATATATTATTCAGCATTTCCTTGCAATTGGAGTATGCAGCAAAATATATTGCTCTGAAAGGAAAACAAGTTAAATATGATTGATACAATATAGCTTTGTAGTAAAACTAGTAACAGTGATGATAGTTGCATGGAAGTGCATGCCAAGCAGATAGGTCTCTTTTTCCATTGAAATATAAATGTACCACTGAAAGAATTAAAAGGAAGCAGTGCTAGTTCTTTCAGATGTTCTGCAGAAAGACCCCACCACAGATCCCCACCACAGTCTGAACTTCCAATTCCTCTTAAATCTGCATCATATGAATTACTAGAACCTGCTGCTAAGGGGTGGGTGGGGTGGAAACAATACACCATTTAGAATAGTACAAGACAATGACCACCTTCCCTCAGACCTAAAAAGTTCTGACTTACAAAATGACTAGGTCTGAAGTGTGACAAGTTGGTATGTTCACCCTCTGTTGGATCCTTCAAGAGCACCAAGCAAGGGCAATACAGTGGTACCTCTGGTTACGAACTTAATTCGTTCCGGAGGTCCGTTCTTAAGCTGAAACTGCTCTTATCTTGAGGCACGCTTTCGCTAATGGGGCCTCTTGCTGCACATGATTTCTGTTCACAACCAGGAGCAGCTACTTCTGGGTTAGCGGGGCTCGTAACCTGAAGCGTTCGTAACCAGAGGTACCACTGTACTGCCATACAGTCGTACCTTGGTTCTCAAACGCGTTGGTACTCGTACATTTTGGCTCCTGAACACTGAAAACCCGTAAGTGTCCCTTTTTTCAACGTTCTTTGGAAGCCGAATGTCTGACGCAGCTTCTGCTTGAGTGCAGGAAGCTCCTGCAGCCAATCGGAAGCCGTGCCTTGGTTTGTGAATGGTTCCAGGAGTCGAACGGACTTGTGGAATGGATTAAGTTCGACAACCAAGGTACCACTGTATTATAAAATAATTTCAATACAGTTTTATATTTACAAAAAAGAGATTTAGAAATGCAGACACATTTAAAGTTGCAAAATAGGAAAAAAATATTCTTCTAAACAAAACAATAGACTCCCAGAAGGGGGCCTTGCTTACAGCTGCAAGTTAACACAAGCAACAAAATGTTTTGGATGTTCAAAAGTGTTATGAATCACCTACTATCACAGTTTCTCTCTCCACGGTCACTGAAGACAAAGAAAGTTGACCAGGCAACAGCTACATGTAGTAGGAGCACACAGTGTACTTGCTAACACAGCTGGTGAATACAATTTTGCATTTTTATTTTGTGAACCACCCTGTGATCTTCAGATGAAGGCCAGTATACAAATTTATTTAATTAATTGGAACTAAGTAGTAAAAAGTTCTTTAACACTTGAGCTAGGATTTTAAAAAATCCAGCAAGTTTTTTAAAAAGTGGTCCACTTTTTTTAAAAGGGACTTAAAATTGACACAGAGCACACCCAAGCCCTTCCTTTCTCAACCTGTGGGTCCCCAGATGTTGTTGAACTACAACTCCCATCACCCCTAGCTAGCAAGGCCAGAGCTCAGGGATGATGGGAGTTATAGTCCAACAACATCTGGGGACCCACAGGCTGAGAACCGCTGCAAGCCATTTTCTGAAGAAGCTATTTAGATCCAGCACAAAAACTAGTGTTTCACTTCATTTTCATGTTGAGATGTTTTAAAGTGCCTGATAGGCAAATATATATATTTAGTTTTAAATGTTTAAAGCAGATAACAAACTACCCTAGTAAATATATATTTGTTGCAAAAAAAAATTTCATATAATCAACTTTTTGCAGCATAGATAATCTTGCCACAAGGGGGCAGGAGAGAATTTTCTACAATCTTTATTATATATATTATTTTAACAGCTTTGTTTCAAATTTGTGCTATTCTGTATTACCTAAGAAGTCCCTTAAAACATATTTAATGTACAAATAGTAATTAAGCACACACCAAGGAATACTTCTGTAATACTCTAAAATTTAACTGATGTACATTGACTTTTGAATGGTAGTAACATTTTGCATGTTATAACAAAAAAAACAAACCACATACAATCAGCAGAGGTTGCTATATGAACAGCCTCTAAGTCTTCATGAAACAGAACATTAAGTTAACATCATTAGCTCCTCAAACATGTGGCCTTTCACAAGGACCTGATAAAGTGGTTGTTTTACGTGATGTAATGAACAAAATGGAATCCATAATCAATGGTGTACGCTATACATGTTAAGAAACAAGCTTATTCAAACAGAGAGAATCTGTTAAAGCTACTTAGTGGATGTTTAAATGAAACAAAAAAGTATTTGTCCATGGTTGATGACTGGAAAAAGTGTGCTATGTTCATTCATAAGCCTGAGAATACATTAGCAAATGGACAAGCCTAGCATGAAAATTGGGTAAAGTCCACAGCCACATTTTAATGAGAAAGAGAGAGAAACAGGTTATTTCCTGAGGCTAATCTGAGACACAAAATACACAAGACTGCCTGCGCCTTTCTATGGCTTAAGGAGCTATACGCCAAACAATTGCATTAAACTTATTAGAATACTAGTCCCATCTTATGTGATGCACCTTACTTTTGCCCACTTTCCTTGCAAATTAATGCAAGATGGCTTCTACAGAATAATCTCTTATTGACAAATTTAAAAGGAAAGCATCTGGTGGGTGAGGAAAAATGAACCGTTCACCTTCAAGTCTCTTCCAGCTCTAATGCTGCACTCATATTACAGACACAAATTTATGGGCCACAATATTAAAAAATACTGTGCACAACAGCACCCCCAAATATTTATGAAATAGAAAAGGGCTAGGTAAAAAGAAAAATGCTGTTTCAGCAGAAACTTTTAGTAAGGAGTGGAGGTTGCAATACTAGGATCTATCATCAAGACAGAAACCTATTTCATTTTTATATTGCTGTGGTTTGTATTGTCTGTTATTTTGCACAATAAATGTGATTTATATGAGGCACTAACCATCCAGAAATTAACTTTGGCTGAATTCCAACCCTAAAGTCAGGGTTTTAATATTAAGAAGCAAAGAGAATGGCTGTGAATTTCTGAATGAGGAACAAGACAAAAAAAAGTTTTTACAGTTTTATTTTGTAGACACAATTCCATTAAATCAGCCACAATGATTTTTTTACACAAGATGCCTGGGACTGCTGTATTAGCCCACTATTGTAATCTACACTTTGTTTTAAGAATATACAAATGGCCCTTCTTCCCTCTGCTTACCAAACAACTACAATTATTTGCCTACGTGGCAACAGCTTACAGCAGAACAAAAGTAAACAGTACTTAACATTATGGAAACTTTAAGCAGAGCAATATCCACAATGGAAATGATACAGTACTGCAAAAGCAGAATGTTGCACACAAAGCAAAAAAACTACCTAGAATAATAATGTCATGTCTGAATACATCCATGACTTCTAAAGTGCTTCCCAGCAACCAAGTGAGAGTGGGCTGAAAGTTGGACCTGCCAGAATCAAATCTTTATTTCGTACAAAAGGTGGCTGGAGTGAATTCAGAGGAAACAGATCACTGCCTCTTACTGCGCATCCAAAACTGGGCATGCAGCCACTGTGACTCATGCACAGAACAGCTGTTTCTTGGCATATGTCTCCACCACTTTTGACATTACAATCTAATGATTTTTTCCCCATTGCTCATTCTATACATTTATTGTCTTCTACAGAAACAAAGCAACAAATTATCTGCATTAACTCTATTCTTCTGTTTCACTTGAGTATTTTGTACAGCATAAAAAACAGAAGACCTCTAGGACTTGTTGTCGACCTCCAAATGAAATCACATCAGTTTCACAGTGTAATCCTAGCCCTGTATTGCTGACTGCTGGGGAGAAGTCGGGGGTAGGATGCCAGCTAGGTGCTGCTCTGCTGGCCTCCACCAGCAGAGGAGGAAGAGTGGGGATGGGCTTCACCATGGCAGAGATCACAGCTGCAGCCTAACAGGTGGAAAGCTATCACTGGTGATAGTAAGTGGAAAACCCTGAAATGGGGAGATTCAGGTGACAAGCACTAGTGGCTTTGGATTCAAATCCCCATGCATCCTCCAATGGACCCAGAACTCAGGTCACTCAGCCACCAGCACAGGCATAGCAATATGGAAGGAAGCACTGCCCTGCACTTCTGCTTCTGGTCAGTGCAAACTCACAGGGCTTTGAGTGCAACTACAAATTTGATGCACTGGTCCTCCAAGCCCAATGTTAACATTGCCCAATGTTAACGTTGCTCTGCCGATCTTTCTTTGGCAAAAATGGTATATAATCGCCTTTATGCTTTTGGGGAACAACACCACAAAGTTAAAATTGATCATAAAAAAAAAAATACATTTGACAACCATGGGGCAAGTTTCAACTCAAAAAGCATGTTTATTTTGTGAAAATGTTTTTGGTCCAATAAACATATTGTCTGGAGGCTGGTGGGGAAAGAAATGGCAGGAATCGCCTCCCCCAGCAAAATCTGGAGACAAATCATTCACTGACCCCACAAAAATGTCGCCCAGTGGCTTCAAAAGAAGGAAAAGTATTAGAAGATTTATTTGTGTGATAACATGATTACTTTGGAAAACTCTGCACATCTCCTAATCCTAAATAAGCTATGATAACATTTGTTCATTTTACCTGGATGGAGCCACGCCTACCAAATTAGGACCCAATCCCCGGAATAGTGAGCGAGGGCCTTCCTTCTGTAAAATCATCCTGCAAAAGAAGCACATATGTAATAAAATACATATTTAGGTATACTGAAGTTATATTGAATCAAATAATTTTATTTCAAAGCACTAAACATATACAAACAGGAATATGTATACACTGCACCTTTCTACACCATAGAAACTAAACAAATGTTGAGGGCTCTTTTGTAATTTTGTACTTTTTTTAAACAAATCCCAGGCTCATTTGCAGGACTCTTTGTAGACAGGATCCCAGCCCAGCACAACTTCCATGCATTACATCATCCCACCCGTCTGACTGGGGGATCTTGTCTACAAAGAGTTCTGAACTACGGTGAGCAAGTACTCCCCATCACCACCTTCCATAGTTCTTCCTCCACTCTCACCCCCAGCCACACCATTCACTTCTTTTTTTCCTACATTGCATGCTGCATTGCTACAGCCTCGCTCCTTAAGCAACAACCATTCCTGTGTATGCACTGTGCATGCAGAGAGCAGCTGCTGTTAGCATCTGTCCACAGGATACTGTGGTCCTGAGGCCCACTGGTGGCCCCTGGCCCACAGTTTGAGAATGCTGACTAAACTGTTCTTGAGTCTACCCTACAATTACTCGCATGCAGAGAACCAGGGCTAAAACTACAGCACATAATGTCACTGCTGATTTTAATGTGCTTTTATGATCGAATGGTCCTGGTGATTTTATTCCTGCACAATTGTTTAATTTTGTGTTGCTGGCTGCCCTGTGCTCCTAACTAGAGGAAAGGTGGGATACAAAAATAATTTAAACTTGCAGTTGCTGAGAGCTGAGGCAGCTGCAACTGTTCTTGGATGACACATATTAATTAGACATGTTCTAGTCTGGGCCCAGGCCTGGCCATTGGAATTAGTCTCCCTTGGTTGCCGAGGCATGACCTTTTTACAGAGAACAGGACAAGCTCCTGCTTCTTATGAATATTTTTGAATATTTTTAATACCTGTGTTTAACTATTATTATTACTGCAAACTACTTGGAGGATTTTTTTTTAATTTTTAAAAAATCAAGCAGTACAGGCACACCCACCCACACACCATCATTTAGTTCACACGTAGCCCCAGAAGCCAGAAGTAGGGGGAGAGAGCTGATGAGCCTCAGAAAAGCCCCACTGCTTTGCCAGCTGGCAAGCAGACCCTCCCCAGTCTGAAGTGGACATCCTCTATAGGCTCCAGGGGGAGTCTCCTGGTGAGTCAAAGGGACAGCAGGGCTTCCTTGAACAACTCAAATGATGTATGGGGAATCTTCTACTATGTGCAACAGCAGAGCTTTGTTGAGCTGACAGGCAGCTCCTCATTTCACGCAATTTCACTGATGCATGCGAGGGTTCAGAACGTAACCTCCATGTAAACGGGAAGTCGCCTATAAATTTTGTTAAAAATAAAAAATAAAAACTGGCCACATCAAAAAGTGCCTTTAAAGAGAAATCACATTTCCTAAGAAGTCAGCACAGAATTTGTTTAAAGCTGGATGAGAAGAGTTAGACGATACACGTATCAGGGAACAAGACACGGCACTTAACATTTGGGTATTTAAATTATAACCCTTAAAATATAGTGCTCCAAGATGACTAGGAATTCAGGATGAATTCAGGTAACTTTAGGTTCAAAGCCAAACTTGTTATCTAATCAGCATGGTGCAATATGCACCATATTATGCTTATCAATACAGATAAAGTGTCCAATAATGTCAAATTTTCTTTAAAGCACTTCTTGTTCAAACAGAAATACAGGTTAATGACATAAAAAACTAAGCAATCTACAAACAATGTTGCAAGAGACATTCACTTGGAAATGTTTGAACTAATCCAAGTACCTACATTCATTTCAACACAGTGGTTTAAAGATTCAGTTTATTTATGCAGGCTGCACTAGAATAAAAATCTCGTTCTGCCTCATTCTTCTATCCAAGTGCAAGATCAGAAGTCACGTTTGAAGCATGTAGTTTTAAAAAGGATTTGCTTGTAAATTACACTGTGCCATTTGTAATCACCACTGAGAGGTCTGAGGTATGTTGCACAGCTGGATTCCTGAATGCCATTGCATCTAAGATTCATTATGTAAGGTATGATTTTGCAATCTTAACTATGGAGTATGTCACTGCACAACGCCAGCAACAAACAGTACAGCAAGCAATACATGAAAGATACTGCAGGAATTGTAGTTAATTTCATTGTTATGTTTAAAGCCATTTCTTAATCTTAAAAGGCAAACTTTCATTCAGGCTGAAATTGTCAAGCATGCCACCATTAAGTATCCCACAGGGTGCAGATCCTGATTCTACAACTAGGGGGGGGACCCACAAGGAATACAGCAGCCTTCCAGGCACTTTAGTTGCCACTCCTTAACATTTCTCAGTCCCATAAGCACAAATAATTATTAAAGTGAGTGAAGTATGAAAGGCTCAGTACCCCACAGTTGCCTATGCTTTTAGAAAACTTTAGAAAAGGCAGCATGACTGAAGACAACGCATCAGCCCATTCTCAGCACAGGAGGATGGATCCCTCTTTTCTTACAATGGATCCCTCTTCTTACAATGACACTGTAAGACAGGTCATTATTACCTATCCATGTTGTAGATGGGATGAGGTGGCTGGGGCTGAAAAGACAGAATGCCCAAAGTAGGACTTCCTAGTTCAACACAACTATTAGCTAAAAACAAATCTGTAAAAGCAACTACTTTGTACAAGTCGCTTACTGTCTGAGAAATACTGATGAAAATACAATTTAATCTACTTCTTCTTTATGGGTTTTCTGCCAAATGATTTCTCTGCGCTTTTCTATCAGAACCGTTTTGTCCTTTGGACTCAGATCTAAATTTGTAATCCTACTTACATAAGCACTACAGAAACATAAACTGTTCACAGTTCATATTGAAAGATGCCTGAATCATTCCATGTTATAGATCCTACAACTGCAAGCTGCAAAGAAAACTCAAGAACACAACGCTGTATTCTCAAAAATTAATAAACATATTATTTCAAAAACAACAACACTTGTGTTCTTCATGCAGTGGTTGTTCGTTGTCGCACCTTAACTCAAATCAGCAGCAATCTTTCATCTGTCTGATAGCCAGACCACTTCAGATTCCTTTAAACTACGGTGAGAAACAGTTTGCAGCCTATATTACAGACTTTTCCGCTGATGCCCTCCAGACATTTTAGACAACATCTGCCTGATAACTTACAGCCCCCAAACATATAGAGGGCACCAAGCGAGGAAAGGGTGGAATAAACCAATTGCCCTGCCAAGGAGGGAGGGACACAGAACAGTCCCCACCACTATGACACTAGCTTTGCAATGCAATAACTTGTAATGCAAATGCTCGCCTAATCAACAATCTCCTCGCAACACATTGTGTTTGATAAGTGGGACCTGAGTGTACATTAAAGGTGCCAGATCCTCACCTGTGGGGAAGGAATTCCACAATTTAGGGGCTGTCACAGAAAATGCCCTCTCTTGGATTACTCCTTCCCTCATCCTCTGAGGGTGATGGAACTACCAAGAGGTAGTCTTAACACCCAAGAATGTATGTAGGAAGGAGGCAGTCATGCTATGCTCCAAACTGGGTTGATGGCCAGACAGCTGTCACACTGAAGAGATAGAATTATAATTCCGAAATATTGTTACAGAATTCTTTCTAGAGACCAATTGTATCTCAAGACAGGAAGCCAAAATGCAAAGGATTGTGCAGCAGGCCATTATTATTATTTTCCATTTCAAGGACTTAGTTTCCTTCAAGAAATCTAAATTTGCTCGAGCCAGAAGACAACCATTTCCGCAAATACTTAACCTTCAAAAGTGTGAATGAAATATAGATTAATAGTTAACACTAACATCCAGAGACTCCAGGGTATCCAGTATGAATTATTGTCAACAATCAGATATCAGTGCAAGAAGAAATGGAGAAGGCGAGACCCCTTTTATCCATGACAAGTATATCAGAGCACAGTAATCAGACACTTTTGTTTTTGGTAGCCATTAAAGATGGATCAAAATGGTGGGTTTCAGCTGGCAGGGCACATTCTTGTCTGCAAATAGGATTGCACCTTGTCTTAAGTATGGGAGGTTGTGCACAAACTGTGACCTGGAGCTTACTTTCGAAAACCTGAAAGCTTAAGCACAGAAGCAAAGAAGGTGCCATAAAGATAACAGAAAAGTCATTTATTGTTTGTTTATGATGTACCAATGACCCATGATAGGAATCTGTGGCACGCCCACGCTAGTAAGATGTGTCTGTCTCCCTCATTATTGGCTTTCAAAAGAAATTTAAAAACATTCCTGTTTACCTAGGCATGTGATGGCTGAAAGACATTGTTCTTGGCAACCCTGAGATAACTGGTTGAGAATGTTTTAAACTGCTTTTTAGAATGTTTTAAAATTGTTTTTTAGTATTTAAAAATATATATTTTGTGACTGCTGTGTCTGCTGCTCTGGGCTCCTTCCTCTGGGAAGGGTGGGATATAAAGCAAATAAATAATGAACATAAGATACTGTGTACTCTGGTTTACCATATAACCAAAGACAGTCACATTTTTACAGTAATATCAAAATCCTGCAGAATTTCACATTGCAGGTCAAAGGAGTAAGGATAAGCCAAGGAAGGCTACCTACAGCAGATGAAGTGCATCTCCAGCATAACTTATTTGAATTTTTCTTTATATAATTTTCTCTTTTCAAGGGGCATAAGGGTATATAGCAAAAGGACATCTTTTAGCAGACTTAAAAACCAGAAAACTCAAGGAGGGTTGGTACTCACTTTAAGCAATGGAGAGGCCCTGGGGAAACTCTAGTTACACGATTAACACTGGCACCATTCACAGTATTCAGCTGAACTTCAGAGATGTAGAGTGTAACAGAGGAAGACTGCAGCCGTGTTTTCACAACTTCTAGTGGACATGTCAGAATCGCACCTACGGTGCCCCCACATCTGCAAAGAAGAAGAAGAAAAAATAGTAAGCCATCAAGGAATGTGGAATGTCTACAATCAAGCAATTTTACAAGATGGTATAAGATAGCCAGGAACTGTGGCAAGACTCTTGGCAGAGGAATACTTCCTTCCAAAAGTAGCAAAGCTTTGATGCAGTATTGCTCTTGTGTTATGCTCTCTGTAGGCAGTGCATGCATGTATGACATTTAACAGAGGCATGCACTTCCTGTAAGAAATCCTCAGCAAATTGTTTGATAATATGGATTTCAGTATTGCTTCTGTACTGAAACAACTAAAGATTGCAACTCATTCTTTTTAAAAAAGTTCTTTGTTGACAGCTCCTTTCATAAGCATTCAGTACTTTATTTCTATCATTAGCTTAATCTTGTAAATATGACTGAATAGCTAAGGCTTCTAATATTTGTTATCAGTTCTAACTCAAGTTGAAATCGATTGCATTCTCTCAACCTTCTTTTAAGTTACCCAAGATATACAATTAGACTTTCTAGTTCAGTTGTTTAAAATTGCATCATACAATGTTCCAGTGTTTTCCTATATGATTTTGCATGCAACACTGTGCTGTATTAGCAGAATTACGATAGTGTTAGGGAGGGGTAGAGAGAGACTTTTGAATGCTGGTGATAAGTGATGATTGGATGAGCGTTTGAAAGGGGTTTTCAATGTTGGGGGTATGACACTTGAGAGTCAGTGGAGTGGAGAGTGGAGCTGAGAAAGGGTGTGAAAGTTGGTGGAGGATGGGAAGCAGGGTTTGTTAGTTAAGAACTATAGGGAAAGCATTATAATAGCAATTGATGTCACTGTAATAAGATAACAATTAACAATAAGATGTTATTACATCTGTAATAAGATAACAATTAAAATCATATGCCTCAAATAATCATATAACCTTTTATTATTTCTCTTTAACAAAACAATTGTCATTACACTGCATGTCTCTTACTTGGCCCTCTCAAAAGTGAAGTCTTTAGATAAATATTATCTGTGGTGGCAGCAGGAATAAAGAAGAATGAGTGAAATACCCATCAAAAAAACCCCCCAGCTCATAGCTGTAAATCTTATTAAGAATGAAAAAGTGGTAGAGGGCTGAGTGGGGAGTGCCAGAGCATCTCAGAGAAGGAGGGGTGGAGGCTACAACACATGAATGCAGAAAATTGCCTGCTGTGTAAATGTTTAGTTTAGTTATTCTAGTAACAAACTACTGTAACTTGGCATATGTTCAAATACACCACAGCAGCACATGAAAAACTGTCAGAAAATAAGCAAAAATAGAAAGTCAACAAAGAACAGCAGACATCTTCAAATATTGTGCTACAAAAATAAAATGTGCACCCTTAATTTGAGGCATATTCAATGCTATTCTTAATTTTAGAACGCTCTAATCCTTGAGGCCTTTGGTGCTGAAAGGGCCAACCAAATTGAAACCATAGGCTTCTCTGTTTTTCACTTGCCACCTTCCAGCATGGTGAATGCTCTATAGCTTGCTGGCAAGCAACCACTGTCCCTCCCAAGCATGAAGCTGCAAAGATGGATGGGAATCATCCCAAGAGCTGTGCTTGCTGCTTCCCCCAGCTTAAGTTTCAGAGGAAGGCTAGAAGTTATTTGGCAAATGTGTGGCCAGGGATCCTGCTCTTTGACTGCAGCTTGGTGAGGTCACTACAGGCACCTCTGCCAAGCAGTGGTCAAAGCTGCCATACTTTCTCTGCTCTCTGCCCCTTTTCCTGAAAGAAAAGGGAATTAGCTCCCTTGGTAAAGGCAATCTAAATTAAGCTGGTAGAGAAGGGGAAACAACCTGGTGACCACAATTTTTGGCTTGGCTATCGAGCCTAGGCAAAAACTGTGGTCCCCTAATGGTTGCAGAATGCTATCAGTCAAATGCTCTTTGCTGCTCAAGTGTCCTTCAAGTTGGAATCTGCCTCCTCATGAAAACCAAGTAGATTAATTTTCTGCATTTTTAAAGAGATAACACTTGTTTGTGAGCAGCACAGGAGCACTAGGCTTTTGTCATTAGGTCTGTCATTAGGTCTACAGACAAACAGTCAAGCATAGTTAATTGAGGCATAAAGACAACAATAAACTCTCATCTAGATTACGTTTCATGCCAATGACCTAGATGTATCACTTTACCAACCCTTTCAACTATCTTGTCTTTGCACCAACACCAAAGTAGCATCAAGTAAGCTTCCAAGTTTATAAATAGAAATGAATTACAATGTGCATTTTCAACTTCATTCATGTGATTTACCCTCTGGTGAAGAGACATTCTCTCAATGACAGCAAATGATACCACGTCATGCAGCGTTTTAACATTATTTTACTAGTTCTGACTATGAGATGCTTTTATGAACAACTACTTGTGTGATCTATACGGAATAATGTTTCAGAATTGCCTTTGAACCCTGCCTGGGACCTATTTTTACCCTCCATTTATAATCCTGTTTTGTTACACTAAATTTTCCCCAAATGATCAAAATTATAGGCTGCTTACTTAGATAAAACTTCACACTTGAATGCCACTTTAGGCATGAACAAGCGTAAGGAAGCCTTGGGCTCTCATGCTTCCTCCTCCCCAGTGTGATTGGAAGGAGGAGGAATCTGGAAGCTTTCACTCCTCTTGTCAGTCAAACTAGGGAAGATGAAGGGAAGCGGGGACACAAGCCAGAGATTTAACTATGCTTGCTGATGTTACACTAGTTTAGTGTGACATCCTAATGTGGCTGTTCCATACTTAAAGAAGTGAGAATCTAGAACACTGTAAAACACTGTTGCCAAAGTGGGAAACATTGGACTAGGTACCGTATTTTTCGCACCATAGGACGCACCGGACAATAGGACGCACCTTGTTTTAGAGGGGGGAGAACAAGGGAAAAAAATTCTTCCGCTCTCTGCCCAGCGCCCCTTCAGTGAAGCGGCAGGAGGTGCTGCGCAGAGAGTGGGAGAATTTTCCCCCTCTTGTTTTCCCGCTCTAAAACAAGGTGCCGTTTAAGGTGCGTTCAGGCGGCTACCTTGGAAGCCTGGAGAGCGAGAGGGGTCGGTGCGCACCGACCCCTCTCGCTCTCCAGGCTTCAGGTTCCTTTCGACCTGCTCTTTGGGGCTGGCGGGGGGGGGAGCCCACCACCAGCCCCAAAGAGCAGGTCAGGGAGCAGCGGAAAGGCGCAGCAGAGAGGCTCCTGCCATAGGCGCGCATCACCTCTCCAGCCGGGAGAGGGTCGCGGGGGGCTTCTTTAGCCCGCGCACGCTCTCCCGGCTGGAGAGGTGATGCGCGCCTATGGAGGCTCCTGCCATAGGCGCGCATCACCTCTCCAGCCGGGGGAGGGTCGCGGGGGGCTTCTTTAGCCCCGCGCACGCTCTCCCGGCTGGAGAGGTGACGCTCGCCTATGGAGGCTCCTGCCATAGGCGCGCGTCATCTCTCCAGCCGGGAGAGGGTCGCAGGGCTATGGCGTCTTCGCTCCATAGGACGCACACACATTTCCCCTTCATTTTTGAAGGGGAAAAAGTGCGTCCTATAGAGCGAAAAATACGGTAGTCAAATACGTTAATCTGGTTTAACGACAGCTTCTGATCCCATTCTCTGGTGGTACAGCCTCATGAACGGACCATACTAGAAGAACTGAAGCTGCTAGTTTCAACAACACAGAATGCACTGCTTTCTGTCTGAGCTACAAGGAACTAGAATCATTTGGTACAAAGAACTAAACACATTTTACACATATGTTTACTGCCCAGCATTTCGTACTTCAGGTACATGTTTTTCTAAAATGAAGTTTCCCAAAATAAGATCTGCACACAAAAACTGAAAGCATTCAACGGAGCTCTTAAAGAAAATAAATTTTATTTCTGTACGAATTAGTCAGACAGCCAGGTGCCTAAAATGGGACTAAAGTGTCTACTCTTAACAGAACATGGGGGACTCTGTATTGAAAGATTCTTTTTTCCCTACCTGGACTGTTTATTTACCAAGCTTGTTACCAGAAATATAGCAAAGGAAGCAACAAGTGATTTGTCTGCATTAACCTGGAAGGTCATTAAGACAAACAGGTACCAGCAGTACTGCAAACAAAATCTAGACGTATACAGCCACAAATACTTTTTATTATAGGTTGGACTCTTAATAAGCAGTCAGTTTAAAATGTTCAATAGCTCCTATTTTCTGTTATCACATAGCATTAAGCTATTTTAACTGCATTAGCAGAGCATTATCTCTACAACATGAAGTGTTAATAATATTATTTGGGTTTGACTTACCTCAGTGACCAGCACAGATAAATATATGAACTGTGTTAGCTGAACAGTTAAAGTACCTGAGCAATACCAAATGAAGAAAACAAAATAGCAAGTTCCCTTTCTCAGTTCTTTATACCTTTTCTTGCATTTAACAAAACCTTTGAAACAGATAACAGAACTCATTATGAATAAGAATATCTCAGGAAACAAGCTTAACTCCCACATTTCAAGGTCAGTTTGCAGAGCTGAAACTTAAAAGATCAGTTATGCATTTATGCATAAAAAGAGTCATTGGATGCACTTCTTCCTATTCTCTGCTTTACAGCTCTTTTACAGAGTGCTTTACAATCTGTGTGTGTGCATACACATTGTCTCCATTATTTAGCCTGTCAATAATCAGCCAGGTTCAGGACTAATTACTGTGAGTGGGACAGATATTTTATTTTAAAAATTAATGAGTATACAAAAATGAAGGGAGAGGCTTTGAATGTCACACAGAGTAGTCATCAACCTGTGCCTCCATTTTATGTATTTTGTATATCAAGTGAAAAGAAATCAAAGAATTACAGGATCATGGAATTGTAGAGTTGAAACACACAAACTACTCTTATATTAGCTCTCCTTCCCATATTCTGTGTAACACTCAAAGCAGCTCTAAAATATATGAGTTTCTGAAAGCGGGGCTTCCCTTTCAGATTGTTTGGAAGCTGCAACAACCACAGAATGCAGCAACAAGGCTGAGTGCAGGCATTTCAGGCCAAATACACACATTCTGCTGGTACCGAAATATATATATTCTGGTTGCCAGTCCACTACTGTGCACAGTTTAAGATGTCAACACATCTAAATTACACCTATAGGACCTGGTGCAAAATATTTGCACTTTCACCCATTGACAACTACGTAATATTTCAATACATTATCTGCCAACTGAGTACCGCTCACTGCCTTGCTTCCTCTCTAAGCACTTTAGTATGGCGGCAACTACCCTTCGGACTCCCTCCCACCGCATATCAGAAGCCTTCTGTATGTTTTTTCCAGAATGTGCCATAGATGTTCCTCTTTCAACAAACCTTTTAAAATACATATAGCATTTGGTATCTGTCTTTGGAACTAAATTGATTTTATTTATGTGCTGTTGCTTTAAACTATATTAATCGTTTTTTTAAAAAAATGTAATTGTTTTAAAGGTTATATGTGTGTTATTATGTGGTGAATCGATTCAGGATGCTCCATGGGAAGTGATTCATAAATGAAACAAAAAACTACCAAGCTATTGCTGGATCTATGAGAGGAGTATTCATCTATTGGTTAGTTTACATGGACATAAAAATGTGAGTTGCTTTCCTGGATCAGGCTAAAGCTTTAATGAAACGAGAGCTATTTCTGCGAGCGATCAGTGAGATGCCACCAGACAACTAGAACAATGAATGTCAAGGAAGAGATAATTACTCTGTTTGCCCTGAAACTTCATAAGTGTTATGAACATGGAGATTCCATTATTGGTTGGAGCTATAAAAGTAACCCCTCCTCATCAAAGAATTTGTTGATTAAAAAAAAAAAAGGCTACCTCATCAATGGCCCATGACATGGCACCAGTGCATCATTTAGAGACGTAGATGGTGAAACATATGAGGAGGACTAAGTTTGCTAATACTTGGCAGGAAAGGTAAGGTTCGAAATGGCATTCATTTTTTTAAAAAACCCTAATATAAGTAAAATAAGAACAGTCAAGGCGTTGGTACTATTTTCAAGACAAACTGTGTTTTTCTGAGAAGTTAGCAACGACTCAAATAATCTGAGCCAACACCAATATTAAGCAAAACTGCATTTCTAATTTTCAGAAACCATATCAGGTTTTTCTTCAACCTCAAATGACCCTGGAAGGAAAGTCCAACTCTAACAAGAATCTTATTGTGACAGTTAAGGTAATACAGTGGTGCCTCGCAAGACGAAAAGAATCCGTTCCGCGAGTCTCTTCGTCTTGCGGTCTTTTCGTCTTGCGAAGCAAGCCCATTAGCGGCTTAGCGGCTTAGCGCTATTAGCGGGCTTAACGGATCGGCTGATAAGCGGCTTAGCGGATCAGCTGTTAAGCAGTTTAGCGGATCAGCTGATAAGCGGCGTAGCGGATCAGCTGATAAGCGGCTTAGCGGATCAGCTGATAAGCGGCTTAGCGGCTTGGGAAAAGGGGGGGGAGGAAAAAAACCCCGCAGGAACTCGCAAGACATTTTCGTCTTGCGAAGCAAGCCCATAGGAAATTCGTGTTGCGAAGCACCTCCAAAAGGGAAAACCCTTTCAACTAGTGGGTTTTCCGTCTTGCGAGGCACCACTGTAGTTACCTATAAAGCAAAGTTAACAGACAGACCTAAAGAAGAGCTGTAAAAACTTTATTTTGAATATACGTATTTCTAAAACCTGCAGGTGGCAAGCACTATCTTAAGAGGCATTATTTCTTTAATTGGATAGCTGTGGTATGAGAGCCACAAAACCAAGTCAAAAACAGATTCATAGTTGGAATAATTGTATCATTTTTAGGAAGGAACTATAAATGATAGAATTGGGTATCGAGATTTGAGTGTTAATACTGATGGGGGTTTTAAAATTGCAGACTTGCACATACAAAGAGGGGAGGGGAGGCACTGTTGACATTTATGAAGAATTGAACACAGAACTCAAAATTCTTATAGGAGTCCGTCTTTGCTCACATCCAACTCAAGGAAGACTTTCCACAACACATACTATATTGCTACAATAATGAAACAATCCAGGTGTCAGGCTCTGGATATTATTGGCAGAAACTGCTTGCATCCAAGCTCACTTTCAACCTCCTGCAACAGACCATAGTAATGGGCTGTAAGAAATTTACTACATCCAGGCAACCGTCAAGCTTCAGAAATCCACAAGTAAATGATTAGCCATACAAGCTGCTGAAAGCCCAGGCAAAAACCATATTTGTACAGCAACACAGGAAGAAGCCTATTGTTGTCAAGATAGTTTTAAAAAAAGAGACAGGCAGGCATTTAGAAGATAAAGGTCCCCTTCCCCCACAACACAGCTTTCCAGTTCTATAAACACTTTTATCTACCTGCTTTAAATGAAGGGTGACTTCTAATGTCACATGATGGACTTTCCCTTTTGTCCCTTCTCCACTGCAGTTCCCCAAGCAGCCCAAATCTACTGAAGAGAGTCCCTTAACCCTCTAGGACAGATATTGGTAGAACATCTGCAGTAGAGAAGAGGAATCTGTTCCACCAACAGTCTTATTCAGAGGGTGGATGGGCACAATTTGATTTCTCCAGAAGTCTGAAACCATTATACCTCAGGCCTGCCTTAGATTATATCTGCTCTATCATCAATTTCCCTTCTAGGAAAATATGCCTCAAGTGTAAATCTAAGGCTTAAGATGCCTGCAGTTTGACTTCACACACCTGAAAAAAGTGGTTTATACTCAACAGTTATATTCTGAGAAGGAGAGGAAGTCACATATATAGAGCACGGCAACATCACAACATTCAACCTTTGCATAATACCACCGTGCTGAAAAGAGAAATGTTTTGCAATATGACCACTACAAACTCTTTCTTAATGTTATTTTTGTTGTATAATCCTATACACATTTAACTCACAGCTCAAGCAGCACACATGCCTTCTTTCTTCTTCAGCGATCACCTGTAGCCGAGTAAGATTGTCTTTCATGAACACGGTCTTAACGGTGAGTTCGTAAGTGACCGTGGAGGCCAGTTCTGGATCCACACATCCTTTCACAGTGGGGACAAAGTTTTCTGGGCGGGAGTTGATCACGGTGAGGGTTTGCCAAACGTGCCTTCCTCTTAGCACGTTTATCCCTTTCGTCCTTAGTTTGAGCATCTTCAAAGTCCATGACACCTTTGGTAAAGGCTGTTCTCCAATTGGGAGCGCTCACAAGCCATTGCTTCCCAATTCTCGGTGTTTATACTACATTTTTAAAATTTGCCTTGAGAGTCTTTAAACCACTTTTGTTGACCACCAGCATTATGCTCCAGTGGGGAATTTCCCTTCAACAAAGTGTAGCATCATGGCAATGAACATAGAGTTGGGGTGATAACACAACCCTGTTTAATACTTGATCCCACTGTACATGGTTCACTTTGAGAGCCATTGTTATCTGCTATTGTTGCTGTCATATTATGGAGGAGCTGAAGGATGTTCACAAATTTATCTGGGCAGCCAATTTTCAGAAGGACAGTCCACAGGACACTACAATTTACAGCGTTGAAGGCCCTAGTCAGGTCAATAAACGCCATATATAGGGGTTGGTTTTGCTTTCTGCATTTTTTTTGAAGCTGTTGAGCAGTAAAAATCATATCCACTGTCCCCCTAGGTCAAAAACCATTTTGGGATTCAGAAAGGGTAGCCTCAGATATTGTTACGAGACGGTTTACTAAGATCCTTACAAGAATTTTGCCAGCCACAGCTAATGAAGAGATGCCTTGACGCAGTCGATTCTATCACCTTTTTAAAAGAGATTGATAATTTTGGCATCCCTAAAGTCTGCTGGGATCTCTTCTCCCAGATTTTTTCGATGAGCTTGTGAAGTTATTGAGTAAGTTCAATTCCGCCCACTTTGAAGATCTCGGCAGGTATCCCATGAGGTCCACTGGCTTTGTTGTTTTTTATTTGGTTAACAGCTGTGCACAACTCTCCCATTAGAGATACTGCAAGCTCATCTCCAATTTGTATTTGTGGAATTTGTGAGAGGAGATGCTGGTAATGCTCTTTCCAGTGCAGTGCAGTACTGTACAGTGGTACCTCGCAAGACGAATGTCTCACAAGACGAAAAATGTGCAAGACGAAAGTTTTCCGTTTTTTGAGTCGTTCCGCAAGACGAATTTCCCTATGGGCTTGCTTCGCAAGACGAAACGTCTTGCGAGTTCTTGCGAGTTTGTTTCCTTTTTCTTAAAGCCGCTAAGCCGTTAATAGCCGCTAAGCCGCTAATAGCCGTGCTTCGCAAGACGAAAAAACCGCAAGACGAAGAGACTCGCGGAACAGATTAATTTCGTCTTGTGAGGCACCACTGTAGTTTCTTTACCTTTTAGAAGTGTGGTACCATCTGTTGAGCGTAGGGGGCATATGCCATGATTTATTGGCCCATAGATTGTCTTTGTGGCTTTAAAGAAACTCTGTGTATCATGAGTGTCAGCTAAGTGCTGGATCTCTTGAACTTTTTTTATCCACCAGGTGTTCTTTAGTTCTCTGGTTCTTCTTTGAACCTCAGCCTTAGTGTTGGCATAGGTTTTTTTCTTAGCAGCGCCGTTTCTCTCTCTTTGCCAGATCTGAAAGGCCTTCCTTTTCCTGTCAATAACACATTCAATCTTACTGTCATTCTCATCAAACCAGTCCTGGTGTTTCTTGGTTTGGTAGCCAATAGTTTTTTAACAGGCTGCAATAATGGATGTTTTTAACTTGGTCCAGTGTTCTTCCTCAGGTAGACCTTTCCAGAAGAATGTGTAGCCTCCTTTTTCTTCCTTCAGTTGTCCCTCACCTGCTCTTCGAGTTTCTTGAAGCGCTGCAATATTGATGTTAAAAAGTCACAATTCTCTTGCAATGATGGCAGTCCTGCGATCAAGATGTTCATTATCTGTGTTATCCAACAAAGTTCGTATATTCCATGTTCCAAAGTTCAATTGTCTTTTACAACCATAGGGTGGTGACCCCACTGGATGCGGTCAGGGGAAAAGGGAGGCAGACTATGTTTAGGATACATTTTCTAGCCCCTCCCCCTATTCGATCATGGGATACAGTTGCCGAGCTACTCAACTGCCACATTCCTTGAATTAGAACAACTGAATCTGTATCCACTGCCCATGTGCCGGTTCATGACTAAAGGCTTCCAAATTTCACAGTCCTGCCCCCATTACCATTTGCCAACTGCCATGGGACTTGTTTGGGTTTGGGATGGGTTTTTGGAAGACACCTGTGCATGAATTTGTTTTATGTGTGTAGATCAGTGCATGCTGACCAACGCAGAGTCTTCGCAGTAAGGCTCTATGCATGAGTATCACGACGACTGGTAGATTCTTATCTGCTGCAGTCTTCACCCACCTTCACAGCCATTGTAACATACCACTTCTTATCTTCCGCCTGTTCTGCCATTGAGGACTTCTTGGATCATTCCTTGTCCAGCTCCTCCCCTTTGACCTTACCGCCTTGGGTGACCCTGCTGGGAGTACAAGACTCCCAATGGCTTCACTCACAAGGGTCATAGGAACGTGCAAGCCCACTCACCACAACAAGGTGATGATCCAGTGAGTGAGAGCATGCATGCTACTTAACCAGGCAGTGTGGTGTAGTGATCAAGAGCGTCTGACTAGGACTGCAAGGACCTAGATTTGACTGGTGACCTAAACTCTCAGTCTAACCTGTGTCACAGGGTTGTTGTGAGATCATAAGAGGGGAGAGGGGACCATGCAAGCAACCCTGAGCTCCTTAGAGGAAAGGTAGGATATAACACTTTGAGGTTTTTTTCCTGCAATCAATAAGCGTTTATGAAATAAATAAATAATAAAATATAAATGTAATAAATATGTTATAAACAAAGAAATAAGTCCTAGTAAACTACCACTTTTAGCTTAGGGTTATCTATTGCCGGGGGGAGGGATCTATTTGTAAGTCATTTAGGACCTATGGATGCTTAGAATTCCACCCTTCCTTTATTGTACATTCCCTGCCATTGCTGCTATTGAAAGTTAAGTTTTGGGCAAAGAAAACGGGTGAGGGAAGAAAGCTCCCCAGACTCACCAGGAAAAAGAAAGGGGGTTGGTGTTGTTGCATGGGGGAAGGAGAACAAGGTAGTCTCTCCTACAGCCATTTCTTCTTCTCCTTTCCCTTGACAAGAAAGCTTGGGAAAGCAGAAAGGAGAGAAAGTGACTGCAAGAAAGATTGGGAACAAGTTGTCAGAAAAATATTTGCAATAAGTAAGGTTTTCTGAAAATACCCTGCAAAATGGAGCTTTCTCCAATAATTCCCTGAAACAAGCTTCAAAAGACCAGCACCACCCAAGCAAAGTTAGAAACTATCCAATTAACATATTTACAAGCCAATATGATTTGAAAAAAACAATGTTTCCCTTTGGTGCTGCTGTTTTGTTATTATCAACTCCTTTGCCTATCTCAAATATATACTGTATAGTCAAGGGTAATGATCAATACAAGTGACATACAGCTGCTATGTGTATTCGGTAGTCAAGATAAAATGGGAGAGAGAAGCATGCCACTCGAGAAATGATGCCAGAGAGCATTCCCCAGCAGCTAGGTAACAAAAATAGTTGAGACGGATGACCCTGAGTTACTTTCACTCTGCTATGCATGTGACTATATGCATATTTTGCAGCTTTGCCGATCCAGGGTTTGGGGATAAATGTTCAGCTGCTACTCCTAGAACAAGAATCTCAAGGTCTCTATCATATCTTCTACACAATATGAACTTTGGCCAATTCCATGGGACCTTGAAGCAGAAAACAGATTCTAGCTCAGCCACCTTCCAAAAAAAGTGGAAAATTACTAGCTTCAAGCAAGTGTCATGTGTCTCTGAACCCGTTATCTAGTTATACAACACTGGTTTTCAGCCACACACAAAACAAAAGGGGTGTAGAAAAATGTGCATTTGTGGAGGAGACAGAATAGGAAGAAATATTTGTAATTGGTCTGTTCAAAAGCAGCACAATAAAAGAGATGAATAGTAAAACCTGTGACCATTCAGAAAAGGAAGGCTAAGATACTATTTTCTCTTATCAGGAAAAGGACAGGGACAACAAATGTGTTTCCCAAGAAAGTAGATGAGATAACATTGGTCTCCCGCTACTCAGAGCTGCCTGGAAAAACTGAGACCACACAGCACAGTGTCATTCACCCAACACAAAGCAGTTTTCCAGAGAGTGAAGGCTAGTGTTTCCATTTACAACTAACAAGTCCTACCACATTGACATAAAACCACTTATATTCATCCCATTGCCTTCAAGATTCGGTCACAGTAGATTCTTTTGTAGGTTAGCTCCTGTACTCTACCCCTAAAGTTACTTATGGATACAAAGAGGCCTATCTTTAAAGCAACTTAAATATCTGCTTTTTAGTGCACAATAAAACACTAAGCCTTTATTTATTTGAAAAATAATGTCAGCAAGATACTTACAAACTAATCCTTAAAAAGAAAGGATCCTTTAAAAAAGGTACAGACGTATTCAATGAGGCTTATTCCTACATATATCCAGGATATGTATATATACACAGGATTGCTGCCTAACAGTATAATCCTATATATGCCTACTCAGAAGTATGTCACCTTGAGTTTAATGGGTTTATTCCAGGTATGTATGACTGGCCTATTTACTAGTTATGTAGAAGACAACAGTATTACAATAAATTTATTCCAAGATGCCATGAAGTCAATCTAGAAAGAACAACACTGTGTCAGGCAATGTGAAGTATGCTTGATCCCTCCCTTTCCCTTATCAAAATAAAAGCTACTACTTTTATGTCACTGCTCTGCTAGGATTACAGTTCCCTCCAACACAGCAAATTTGGGTGGCTGAACACCTATCACTCTGGAAACAACCCCCCCTCCAAAAAAAAAAAACCCCTAGCAGTTTCTACATACCCAGAAAACTTCCTAGGGACATGAATACACTTTCAAATTTAAAATCCCAAACGCAGCCTCACAATGATGGGTGAGTTGCCACATCTTACATAATGTCAAAATCACTTGAGCAGGCAGACAAAGGAAATCAATAGGTGCCAATTTAGAAGAAAATGGTTAAAGCCTTAAATTATAGGAGGTATTTTGGAGAAGGGAGATTGTAATCTGACCCAAAACACTCCCTTCCCAACACTATAGAGGACTGTATTTTGGAGATTTTCCTGCAGGTCCCACTTGTAACTATTTATTAGAAATGCTGACTTAGTCGCCACTGGTGATGCATAAAGATTATCTACATAAGCAGGCCAAAATCAACCCAATAAACAGCAGTTCTCTCTCCCGGCGCCCGAGGCGAGTCTCCTCTATCCCGTTCTACACATTCTAGGCAGAAGAACTGACATTTCCTCAGTCACCCCAACCAAATAAGTTTCGTTTTCCCTCAGCACTTGGATGCTGAAGGAGAAGGTATGAGTTGTGAAGAAACGATAGAAAGGGAACGAGGGAGAGAAAAAGGGGAGGAGGAGGAGGAGGAGGAGGGCAAAAGGCCAGTGACAATTCCCACCTACCCTCCAGCAAACAGGTGCACGAAAGTGTCTTTCTGGTTCATCTTCTCATGCTCGTCCCAGGAAGACACTCGAGGGGAAGGCGGCGAGAGGATCAGCCTCCGCCCGGCGCTCCTGGGCAGCCTGAGGAGAGAGGAGGACGCGGGGCCAGGAGCGCTGCCATCGACCTCGGAGAGGAAGGCAGCCCAGGAGGGCGCAGCCTCGGCCCTGCCGCGCTCAGGGGCCCCCACACGACCCTCTCCCAAACGGTTCCTCCTGCCTCAGCCCCAGAGAACTCTCCACCCCGCCGCCGCCTCCTTCCGCCTCCTCGCCCAGCCGGGGATACGCAGCGACAGGCAGCTTCCAAGGCACCGAACGGCCAGGCCCGCTCGCTTCTTCCAACGCGAAACGAGGCCCAATATAAACAGACGCCGCCATTGGCTCGCGGGCGACGTGACGTCGCCGGCCCAAGCTTTAATCAGGCTTTGCGCACGTGATCGGAGGCGCTCAGCGCAGCTAGCGCATCAATGGAAGGGAAGGAGGCGGAGGAGGAGGAGGAACCCGATGTATTTGCAAAAGCTCTAGAGGAGGGAGACAGCGTGCTAAAAGAAGCTGTAGCTTAGGGCCCCACTCTCTTGGGGGACCCGCAAAATTTAATTGTATTTCACTATTAATATACTTCTTAACTGTATTTCATTTTAATAATTACTTTGATAAAATACATATTTTGTTATGTGCAAGTGGCTTTAGATACCTATTAGGTCCATAAATTATCATATAGCATATATTCAGCACAAAAAACAGCGGCAGTTTGTTGTTGACAAAGGACAGCTGGACATATAAAGGGCCCCAGTAGCTTAGGGCCTCATCAAACCTAAATCCGGGCCAGATCCTATGCCCGCGCTTATTTGGGAGCAAGCAATGCCCGTTGGACTCTTCGGGAGTTGCTAACCCCCCCCCCCCAATACTTGAGCGCTGAGACGTGTGGTTCACAAGGGAACGTTTAAGCGCGCTATCTGCCTGGATTCCGCAGCAAGGAAAACGCTCACAAGCGTTATCTGCCCGGATTAGAGCGCTATCTCTCCACCTTTGGCTCTTACAGGTAAGGGGGGGGCGGACGCACGGGCTGTGCACGCCGCCTGTCTTTTGCAACTCGGTTGCCTGTCCTCTTGGGCCAGAGGGAAAGGGAAAGGAAGTGAGCCTTGTTCAAATCGTTCCTAGGCTTTACAATATTTGTGCTCCTTAAGCCAGAGGTTTCACCCCAAAGCTAATTCCATCTGCCTAGGAGAGGATCTGCAAGCAAACAGGGTTGTTTTGTTGGGTTTTTTGTCCCGGAGCGGGGGCGGGGGGTGCATATTTAATACCAGTCAACATCTATATTGGAATTTCTTTTAATGTGTTTTTATTTTGTCACTTTTTTTTAATGCCCTGGGCTACCGAGGGAGGGAGGGCTAGGTGTGAATTTAATAAACAAACCCCAAGATACAGATTGGTTCCCTCAAAACCAAGATCAGAAGAAATTTGGTAGAAAACTGGATTTTTAAGACTTGGAGGAAAAGCAAATGGTACCCTTCTCCAGCTTGCTGTTCTGCCTACTTCTGTCAGATCATGCAAGTGTTTGATAAATACTAAAGGCGAGCGTGGTGGGGGAAGGTTACATTCACTTTTTGAGATATCTAGTTTCCCCACCATTTTAAACTTCCTGCCCCAGTGGTGTTCAGCAGCCAGGCAACCCCTGTTCTTAGGGCATTTTCCAAACTACTTGCTTCTTTCATGCAATATTTAGTAATTCTTACTGGGCCTCAGGATCTTTTATTGTACTTTAAGCAAGTTTTTTGGTCCCTGGTATTGGAGAAATAGGATTCCCCCATTAACACTCCAGAAGCGTAGTTAGTGTTGAATGGGATTGCACAAGCATCATAAAAATAACATAGGTGTCACTCTATGCCCCTCCTTCAGCCACCAACATGGGCACTGGGATTGCATTGCTAGGCTACAATTCTTACCTGGGAGTCAGCCCCACTGAATTCAGTATATTTTAGACATGTATAAGATTACATTAACATTTCAACTGCCTCCCCCCTCCTTTCGCTTCAGCTTCACACCCAACACATTCTTGTGTCCTTTTGGCCTATCAATTAGCTGAATTATGAGAATGGAAATTATTTTAAGTCAGACACATTTGTGCTTCTATCTTGTATTTTTATGTTGTGAACTGCCCTGAGATCTACGGATTAGGGACAGTATACAAATTTAATAAACCAACCAACCAATAAATAAATAAAAATGGAATCTGGCTTAATCAAGAGCAACATCTCATGAAGAAAAGCCTTTCCTTGTTCATAAGTCTTATATAAATCTAGCTCTATGCACATTTACACAAAATCAAACCCCATTGAATCAAGAGAGATTTATTCCTGAATAGAAAAACAGAGACTCTGGATATAGAAAAGTGTCCTTAGGATAATTTGGGGGAGGTGGGAGGGAAGCAGATGACCACATTACATGAATCAATTGGCAGAATTAGAAACACAAAATAAATAGGCCACAGTATATAAGAGAAACTAAGCTGAATAGGTATAAAAGTTGGGTCTAGCCCAGGAATAGGTAATTATTATTTTTCAGTTTGATGGCCACATATGTAAAACCTGATGAATGATGAATTTATGTGGTGAACTGCCCTGTTATCTTTGGATGAACGGCAGTACACAAATAATAAAGAATGAATGTAAACTCTCCCTTTATACAGTAGGCAAGTTTCTACACACATGCATTCAAACTCCTCTTTATCTACCATCCTAAGCAGCATTGTCAGAGGTAAAAGACATGTTTTAAACCATGCAAAAACATGAGAGTCAGGAAGCAGGGTGGCTAAGGGGGGGGGTGGCCTGCAGAGAATCCAGAGGGGAGAATCATATAGAGACCAGGAGGGCCACATTTGCCACCAACCCCCAGGTCTGAGGTTCCACACCCCTGATGTGGGTTTTTAAAGCTGAAAGCCACATAATATAACCTGAAACAAACAAAAAAATTGCTTCCAACTCTACGATTCTATGACATTTTCAGCAGCATGCACTGAAAAAATTGCTCGGTTTTCTCCCCTAAATGGTTGCTCCTGTACTACCATGAAGTAAGGGGTCCTACATAAATAGTCCAAATATTGACATCCTCGTTTTCGGGATACCTGTGTGCGCAACCCTAACCCCACTTGTCTGGAGGTAAAACCCCACTAAACTTCAGCATAACTTGCTTCTGAGTAGTTGTGGTCAGGATTGCAGAATGTTGCTTAATTTAAGTCCCACACAAAACCAACCGGTGTAGAGCCACTGTCTCCTCCCCTTTCCCCCAAGCGCAACATACAACCCCAAAAGGTGACGTCACGGCCTTCCCAATTAAGGATGCGAAAGCGGGGGGTGGGGAGGGAGAAGAGAGAGATACGGAAGGAAGAGGCTCCTCCGCCCAAAGTCAACACAAGGCGAGAGATTCCGAGAGATTCTGCTCCTTTGCTACCTTCCCACCCCACTCGGGCACTGGATCAGGCCGGGTGTCTGTGCAAAGCGTCTCTTGTTTTGTCAGGAAATCAGCCCTGCCGGATTTCAGAGGGATCAGGATTGCAAGCCTTAGCGCCTACCCCACCCTGCAGCAGTTGCTGCTCCTGCTCCATTTGTACCGCGGCTGCCGCAGCCCAACCAAAAAGCAGAAGGGAAGGTTTTCTCCGGAACGCCGGTCTCTCCCCAGGCGGACCCGCTTCCCTCCGGGAGTCCCCTTAACACCCCCAGCCAGTCGCCTTTTCCCTCCCCGGCAGGCCTTGTGCAAGCAAACCGATCTGGCCCGCTTGCTCCCCGAGCGGATCTCTCTCGCGCTCCTGCAGAGGCAGAGGCGCTGCGTTCACACGTTCCTCCCTCTCCCGCGCGCGCCCCCGGCAGCCCCCGCCCGCTCGCACCTACCCTCCAGCAAACAGATGCACCAAGGTGTCTCTCTGGCTCATTCTCTCTCATTCTCGTCCCCAGCAAAACGGGAGGGAGGCCGGGGAAGGGAAGGACGCGAGGCGGCGCAGCGCACTTCCTTTTCTCCCAGGCTGCTCAATGGCGCAGCGCCGAAGGAGGGGCTCTGCCGGCCGCCCCCTGCCGGCTGAGGAGCGAACCGCGTCTCTGCGGGAAGAAAAGCGAGCGCGTGCCAAAGGAGGAATCCATACTGAAGTGGGGATAAAGGGGCGTGCAATAGCAGACTCTAACCTACGGATCATCTGCCCAGCTAACCCCGTTTCTTTCCGTCGCGCAGGCTCGTGGGTTTGTGCCCAACATTGGGATGGATAAATAAATAAATAATCCTGCATTGCAGGGGGTTGGACTAGATGACACTGGTGTGCTCTTTCAACTACAGTGGTACCTCGGGTTAAGTACTTAGTTCGTTCCGGAGGTCCCTTCTTAACCTGAAACTGCTCTTAACCTGAAGCACCACTTTAGCTAATGGGACCTCCTGCTGCTGCCGCCATGCCGCTGGAGCACGATTTCTGTTCTCATCCTGAAACAAAGTTCTTAACCTGAAGCACTATTTCTGGGTTAGCGGAGTCTGTAACCTGAAGCGTATGTAACCCGAGGTACCACTGTATTGTATACAATTCCATGCTGAGCGCATGGAACTGCTATATAACGAACTGCCAGTGGTGCCCAAAGTGGGCAGTAGCGCCGCCAGGAGGGGCGCAGTGGAATTACCTAGAGGGGGCGCTGAAGGTGTACTATCGGCCTTCGAAAAGCGGCTGGCTACCACGGGGTCAAGTTCATCCACTTTGTGAAAACTAGTTTTAATTGGATTTTGAAGAAACAGGCAATTGTTACTGTTTAGAATTTTTGTTGTGGTCCTTCCCTAGTACAAACCGCGATTCTGAATAAGGTTTTTTAGAGGGTAGCGGGCACTGGGGATGGAACCAAGAGGCAGGAGCAGGACCAAATTTGGGAACCGAGGCTTCTCATAACATCTCTACTGCAAAGTCTGCACCTCGCAGTCGGTTTTTCGCCTTGTGGGGGCAACGCACAGCAGTTCTGCCGCAGGACTCTTCAATTGGGGCTCTTCAAAGCTCTCCGGATCCCAGACGGCTGTCCCTGAGCCAGACAGACACCTTCCATATGTGCCTTTTTTGCAAATCCTCCTGCCACCATCCCTCTCACCAACCCTACTATTTCTATTAGCAGCAACCCTTTATGCTTCAGCTCCTTCCTCATTCAGCATTTGCAAGCCGGTAGGCGGCACAGCGCCACTTCATGTCCAAACCACACAGGCCTTGCATAGTGAGCTTCTCCCTTCCTCGTCGTTTGTATCCAGGATCCCCTCCTTTTCCTTAAGGCACACAGATCGCCTGATCACAGGCTCTCCCACAATGGCAAGATGTACAGTATTGTAATTCTATCTAAATGATGGTGATGATTTTTTTAATGTGCATCTCTACATATATGCCAGTATAATCAAATTTTGGCATCCCTGCGATGGGGTGAGCTCCTGTTGCTCAGTCCCTGCTCCTGCCAACCTAGCAGTTCAAAAGCACGTCAAAGTGCAAGTAGATAAATAGGTACCACTCTGGCGGGAAGGTAAACAACATTTCTGTGTGCTGCTCTGGTTCGCCAGAAGCAGCTTAGTCATGCTGGCCACATGACCCAGAAGCTGTACGCCAGCTCCCTCACCGGCGCTCATCTTCCTAAAGCGAGATGAGTGCCGCAACCCCAGAGTTGGTCACAACTGGACCTATGGGTCAGGGGTCCCTTTACCTTTACCTTTATGTACCTCTTGTTTAGGGATCCATAAGTGGCCAACCTAGACTTAGCAGTACTTCAAATGGCCTTGGGAGGGGCTCTTTAGTTTAGATGGTGCTTTAAATGGTCTTATGTCCCCCTTTAGATAGTAAGATGTTAAAATGTGGTAAGCCAAACCTTCCTATGTTTGTGGGTCTGTCTCATGCTGTTGGGGGACTTCTGCTGCAAATTTCTGCCTCAATGGGACCACAGGACATGTAGAACCTCAGAGATGAAGTTAAAGAAGTGTTCATATGGTACAGAATGTGAAGCCAGGAGAGGGAAATAAATCAGTCTGACAGGTTTTATGGACTTAGTTTTGCACCTGGATGCTTAGGTGGTGGCTGCAGCCAGGTGTACCTTTGCCCAGCTTATAGACTAGTGCACCAACTACATCTGTTGGATGACGCCGGCCATGGCCCATGGTGACACATGCCTTAGTTATATCTAGATTGCCTTGTTGCAAGGCATTGCGCTTTATAAGTGCCAGATGCCAATTTGCTTCCAGGACTCATTTTGTGTTTTAGGAGGATAATTTGATGTACTTTTTAATATGTACCTAATGTAAAAACGGGACGCGGGGGGTGCTGTGGGTTAAACTACAGAGCCTAGGGCTTGCCGATCAGAAGGTCGGCGGTTCGAACCTGGAAGCTGTACGCCGGCTCCCTCAGCCAATAAAGCGAGATGAGCGCCGCAACCCCAGAGTCGGTCACGACTGGACCTAATGGTCAGGGGTCCCTTTACCCTTTACCTAATGTAAAAACACACACCAATAAACACATCACTGGAAAGTGTTCAGAGGCAGAGGAAGCAGCTGTGGGAGAGGCCATTTTTAGTAAACTACATAGCTCAGTCGGTAGAGCATGAGACTCTCAATCTCAAGGTCATGGTTTTGAGCCCCATTTTGGCCAAAAGATTCCTGCATTGCAGGGGGTTGGATTAAATGACCATAATATTACCTTCCAACCACATTTCTATGATTCTACCTCCCCCCCCCCCCATTATAGCATCCCTTCTGCTACTACTTTTCTGATTGAGCTGTTTTTCAGTGCAAAGTTGGGACATTGTTACATGTTGTGCAGCTCATCTTTAGTCTCTTTTCAAACAAGAAACCTAAAGATTCCTGGCAAAAAGTCACCCTTTGTCCTCTTATCAGAACATTCAGTCATATTTGGGTATGATGTTAATACTGTTTTTCCATGTGAGCACAAACATTAACCAATTATACGTTTTGAAAGAGTCTGATTGTGTACATTGCATGTGCCTCAAATATCTCTAAAAGCGTTTCAAATGTCTGGACAAAGTGAAAGACTGTGCAATATTAGATAACATCATGTGGAACTCATTTTTCCAGTGAACTGCATCACCACTAAATAATAATAATAATTATTATTATTCTATATTAGTATTCAGTTGAAATTGAAATTCAGTAACCTTAAACAGTCAGACATGAATGAAAAGTGAACAGTGACCTTTAAAGGCTCCTCTCTTCTGAGGATTTCACCATTCTTTTATAATGCTTCTGGTGCCATTTTACCTGCCAGGCAGCTGGTTCTGTGGCAGGCAAGATGCCATTAGAACATTGGAATCACGGCCCAGTCATTAGACAGGAAAACGCTGCTGCTTCAGGCAGCAGAAATGTGCGCCCCCCCCCAGCTGAGTGCCCTGTCTGCCCTGCTGCCTCCACCAGCAGCACCAATTTGGGGCCTGAAATCACATGAGATTCTGTGGTGGATGCGGCAGGGCGTGTGGTGGTTGCAGGAGCAGGTAGGTTGTGGTGGGAGAGGCACAAGTGGCAGGGCACAGCAGCACTTCAGTCGGGGGCTGGTCTGGATCAGAAGACTGGGAAATGCAATCACAGAGAGATCAGCTCCTAACAGAACAGAAAGTGGAATATTTGTGCCCCCACCCTGCCCTGCTTCCCGTGTTTCCAGAAGCAGAGAGACAGGCAGACATAAGCTGCTCAGTTGAGAGAGGAGTTACCCAGCTATGAAATAGTAGCTAAGCAACCAGAAGGGAAGGAGCAGCTGGGCGATACATCAATCAAGAGTGTGGGAGAAGCCACTCCCTCCCCCCAAACTTGGATGTCTGAGCATGTCAGAGAACAAAGGAAACACTGGCGGGGGGGGGGGACTTCCCGTTGGCGTGCTTCTTGCTGCAGAAGTGGGGAGGAGTCACAGTAGGCAACTGATATCCTTGTGGAGGGCTGCCTGTTTGTGCTTGCACCATAATGGTGTAATAAAAGGACTATAAATCTACCAAATGCTCGTTAATTCTTATCACTGAGCTACCAGAAGCTGTCGTACTTGACAGCTTCCCATTTTGCCTCAAATGGCGAAATGGGATGCATCCCTTCTGATTGGAGTGGAGCATCTGCAGTCCCCTTCTAGGCCATGCTCTGCCATGCAAAACTCTCATTAGTATTTCACTCACTTGGCAGAACAACCCAAACCCTCTTTGCACCAGGTTGGGAAGTGTGTGTCCCTACCTAACTCAGCCAGACTCCCACCACCTCCTGCCTACTGAGTGACAGCAGAGAAACTCCTCCCCATCCCTCTACTCGTCAAATGATGGAAATGCTAGTAGCAGGATCCCCACTGGCTGCTGCCAGCAGAAAGTCCCCAGAATGACTCTCACCTAGCAACAGAGGAGGAATATGCAGAACTGAAATTCACAAGTGGACTCACCTGATTCAGTCCTGATAAATCATGACCCAGATCTACTCACGAGTCCACTATAAAGTGTTTTTATGCACTTAGAAGAAGTCTTACATCCATTTACATCTGTTCAATTTATCTCTGCATTGAAGTATAACAAAAGCATCATACTCTGAGCAATATCTCTGCACTATCATTTAATAAAAATTCCCTACACCCACTACATAGGCATAGTTGAGAGATGAGCAACTTTTGATGCCCCTTTACTTGGGCTTTTCCACCCAGGTCATTTTTTTATAACCTGTTAATGGTTCAATTTGCTCTACGCTGCTTTTAGATATTTTTCTATTCTATGTTGTATGGAAATGGTTTTAAATAAATGAATAAATATAAACTTGTAACTAAGAACTTGGACCTAAGTTTGTTTATTTCCTTCTTCCCAATCCATTTTCCTTTTCTGTCCTGCTTTTTAAAATAATACACCCAAAGACAGAGGCAGTCCCTAACCCTAACCTTTGTGGGTTGAAGAACTGGATCAGAATTCTTTAAATAATGAAACAACTGACATTCTATCTTCTCTAAAACTCATTGCTGGATCTAGTTGGGTATTTTCCTGTAGCCAGTAACAGTTAACGCTACCTGCATTGCCTTTGGCTCCTTGGATTCCACAACAATCAAGTCCCCTTATAATAAGCTTTGGCTGCTAGAGGGAGAAATGCAAGTCACAGCTTGCCAAAGAATGGAAATGTACTGATTAGGCTGGTTGACAGCAACTGCTACCTGTAGCTGCTCTCTTGTTTCAACCTCTCACAGCAGGAAGAAAAATACAGTTTGCCCTCTTTCCCCCTGTCCCCCACTTGATCCCATAAGCAGTAAAGCACAATCTTTTAGGGCTTTCTCAGTGGTTGAACCCATATTATGGATACCCTTTCCCAACCAAGCTAGAAGTGACTCCTTCTCTGGTTGTCTTCTGCCAGTTTAGCAAAGACCTTTTTTATTTATTCACCCCAGAAGGCTTTTTAGGTGGATAATGTTTTGACTGAAGATTATCTGGTAGGCCTGTCTTTGACATTACTGCTTTATTGTAATGTTGCCATTGTGATCTTTTCATTGGCAACCTCAAGACTGAATTACTGCAACATGCTGGGGGTGGGTGGGTTTCCCTTGGTTAAGGAACCCAGAAACTGTAGCTGGTGCAGAATATAGAAGGCAGGTTGCCAACACCATATAATCCCCTGGTGGCAAACAGAGTCTCTTCCCTCAGAGTTCTTCCTCTGGCAAACAGCACCCTTCTGACAGGCGGGAGGCATCAACAATGCACCTCACAACATTACAGCACCAGGTGACCCATTTTTCTAGTGCAGCAAGCTGTGCTAAAAAGGAAATCCAACCACATCCAAGTGGGCCTTGAAGTTACCACTGATTGCTTGGTCAGTGGTGACTTCTAGCACCAGTTTCTGTAGGGGTCTGCTGTACTCCTGAGTTTCCTGTGGAAATTCACTCAATTGCAACAGGTGTTCCAGAGTGGCAGGATATTTCCACTATACTATGATTCTTCGCCAGGTTTCAGCCCTGACCTGTTCTCTTCCCAGCCTTCTTGACGGGCATCGTAGCAGTAGATCCTACGCCCTTTTAAAATGTGACTCTTTTTTAGGGAGAGGTTATTGGGTTGTTGTTTTTATTTTGATTATACATATTGTGGTTTTTACGTTGATCTTTTCTGTGAACTGCCCTGAGACCTCCAGGTATAGGGCTGTATATAAATTCAATAAAATCATCATCATCATAGATCTAACAACGCAACTGAAAGGAGTGGAGAGTTAGTAGATTTAGGTTAAGCTCTGTGTTCAGTCATGGAACTCAAAGAAGAAGAAGAAGAAGAAGAAGAAGAAGAGGAGTTTGGATTTGATATCCCACCTTTCACTCCCCTTCAGGAGTCTCAAAGCAGCTAACATTCTTCTTTCCCTTCCTCCCCCACAACAAACACTCCGTGAGGTGAGTGGGGCTGAGAGACTTCAAAGAAGTGTGACTGGCCCAAGGTCACCCAGCAGCTGCATGTGGAGGAGCGGAGACACGAACCCGGCTCCCCAAATTACGAGACTACCGCTCTTAACCACTACACCACACTGGCTCTCTGAATGACTTTGGGCACAAATCCAAGTCGAAGTATACAGTGGTACCTTGGGTTAAGTAACCTGAAGCACCACTTTAGCTAATGGGGCCTCTTGCTGCCGCCACACCACTGGAGCACGATTTCTGTTCTCATCCTGAAGCAAATATTACCCGAGGTAATATTTCTGGGTTAGCGGAGTCTGTAACCTGAAGCGTATGTAACCTGAAGCGTATGTAACTTGAGGTACCACTGTATGTCATATTAGTCTTGCAACGTTCCCCTTAAGTGCAAGAGTTTTCTGATTTTGACAGATGTCAGGGGCTGGACTGAGGAGGAATGGTGGGGACCGCCCCCCCTTCCTACACTTTCCCAAGAAGAGGAGGAAAGTATAGATTTAGAACAATGGTTTGCAGAAGGTCACAGTTCAGAGGCTGCAGTAGGGAAAAGCTGGGAAATATTGGGAGAGGAGCAGGAGGGGGGAGCACCAGGGGAGAGACAGCTCAGTGTCTCTAGAAAGCACTCCTGACCCGCCCTCCCAGGACCAGACGGACATTGAGGGTAGTAGAACAAAGAGCTCAGAGGCAGAAAGCTCAGATTCGACGCAGGGGTGATGTAGAATAGGAGGGACTGAGGGGATAGGCCTTTAATTGGAGCAACACCATTATCTAAGAGACACCGCAGTCCTTTGTGTATGTCTCTGTGAATATTGAATAAACTACTGGTAAGAACTCTTCTTGTTTATGTGCTTCTTGGCATTCCATCATGCGAGGGATAGGATTCCCTGAAGCCTGACACAAACAGCATATAAGCACCATTCCAGAATAGGGTCCTGGCTCAGGAGCTGGAGGGCTTTAAACATTTTCCTGTCTTGCTGCAGACCTGATCCTGATTGCTGCTCCCTCAATCTGCAGTATGCATTGCTGAAATGGTTCCAGTCTAGGTAACTTCCAAGTGACCTTATTCAAGGCCACTTCAGGAAATGGACATGTGACTGCAGTTACCCTGACAAGTAATTTCCCTTTCTCCAACTTTGTTAACATCAAACAATAACCATAGAAAGGGAAAACCAGAAACTCATGTGAAGCATGGGAATGGAATTACTGCATTTGTACTATGAGTACTTTAGGAGTTCCAATTAAATTAAATTCTGTCTTATGCAGGACGCGTGCCTTTTAAAACAAATGATTAATCTTTCAGTAGAAATATCTTTGCTCATGCCATTAGCTGGTACACAACTCACATGTCCCTCAGTGGGAGATATCTCTGTTATTGGGATAAGTCCAGACTGGTTACATGCATCTTGAGTGCTGGACAGAGAGAACCCTTTCATCAATTATGACATCCACTGAGATTTTGATTATAGAGAGTAGCAATGAGAGAGAGCACTTTTCCCCCTCCATGAATGAAATCGAGCAAGTAATCAAAGTGCATATGTGTCTGATATATAAAAATGGTTCAGCTGCCAGCTTAACAGAATGGATCTTGTATTCATTCATCCGCTGAAGTATTTCAGAAGCTAATTCTAGGATATGTGGTGGATATTAGGCGTGTGCACTGATCACAAGATTTAGTTTGGATGCCAGTGCTTTGGGGGGGACATCTTGATTCAATTCAAAGTGCTTCAGAGGTTGCCCAGTTTGGTTTGGGGACAAATCTTGCTTCAGAGTGGTGCATGCTCTAGTTATCTCCTGCTTGGACTACTGCAATGCGCTCTATGTGGGGCTACCTTTGAAGGTGACCTGGAAACTGCAATTAATCCAGAATGCGGCAGCTAGGCTGGTGACTGGGAGTGGCCGTCGGGACCACATAACACCGGTCCTGCGAGATCTGCATTGGCTTGCAGTACGTTTCCGAGCACAATTCAAAGTGTTGGTGCTGACCTTTAAAGCCCTAAACGGCCTCAGTCCTGTATACCTGAAGGAGCGTCTCCACCCCCACCGTTTAGCCAGAACACTGAGATCCAGCGCCGAGGGCCTTCTGGCGGTTCCCTCATTGCGAGAAGTGAGGTTACAGGGAACCAGACAAAGGGCCTTCTTGGTAGTGGCGCCCACCCTGTGGAACACCCTCTCTTCAGATGTGAAGGAAATAAGCAGCTATTCTATCTTTAAAAGACATCTGAAGGCAGCCCTGTTTAGGGAAGTTTTTAATATTTAATGCTATACTGTTTTTAACACTTGATTGGGAGCCGCCCAGAGTGGCTGGGGAAACTCAGCCAGATGTTGTTGTTGTTATTTAGTGTTTACCCTATTCACTATTATGGAGAAATTAAAAAACACATGCACACATACATAGGAGCCAACTCCTAGGGGCTGAGATCCCTTCACCTCTCCAATAAAATATTTGAGGGGAAATCCCATTCTGTGTGTGTGCGCGCGCGCACATGCGCACGCGCGCACGCCATGTCATGTCATGTGATTGATTATGTGGGGCAGGGCTTACCCAGCCCCCACTCTTGAAGAGTGGATCAGGTATGTTATCTGACTATATTTATTTCCCAGATTCAATGCTGTCTGAAGGTAGCACTGGTTTTATTATCCCTTTGCCTCAAATCACCCTTGTATCACTGTAACTCATTAATGCAACTCAAAATACTATGGCTAAATGTCAATAACTTCTACACTTTTGCAGCACATAGCCAAAGATATAAAATGTGGAAATTATAGCTTACCAAGCAATTTATACAGGAGTCAGTTCAGGGGGAGTGGGAGAATCTGAAGAAATATGATTGTTTGTACATAGGAGACAATTGAATCCATTAGCTCTCAGAATGGTTTATTGTTGAACACAAATTACTCTTGCACTTATTGATTTTGTGTATGTTATAAACCATTTTTATGGAAACCATTAGACAAAATTACAGAGTAAACAGTTTTATGGGACAAGGGCCAACATGTAGCAAGGGGAGGTCTTGTGTATGACACAAGATAATTTATTGCATGTATAAATACAGCAACTAAACTCAATAAAACAATCTTTTCCTCTCTGAAATACCTCCCTGGAAAGACTGGAGAAGATGCAAACAGTTTACAGACAAGTCTTCTCCAAACCACCAGAGTGTTTCACCACCAGTCACTGTAATGCAATCCTGGGGCTGTGTGGGTTTGATTGTATCCATGTGCTCTATTTGCGCGTGACCACCCAAATTTAGACAGTGGCAATAATAACCTTATATGTAGAGTGGAGGAAATTACTGTACCTTGTGGGACACTTTCATGAGAAGAAAAGGCTAAGGAGTAAACCCTACACATATCCAAAGTGGAGTTCGTATGACACAGGGCCGTCTTTACCTGGGGGTGCAAGGGGTGCGGGGCACCCAGGTGTGGAATTAGGGGGGGCGCCAGGTGCCCACCCCTGAAGCCACCTAAGCTCTTAACTATCTACCTGTTATGAAATAATAAATAATTTTGATCAAGCTAGAAAAACAAAATACATATATACCTAGGTACTACCAAAATGAACGGGACACGGGTGGTGCTGTGGGTTAAACCACAAAGCCTAGGACTTGCCAATCAGAAGGTCAGCGGTTCGAATCCCCGTGACAGGGTGAGCTCCCGTTGCTCGGTCCCTGCTCCTGCCAACCTAGCAGTTCGAAAGCACGTCAAAGTGCAAGTAGATAAATCGAGACTGCTCTGGGGGCAAGGTAAACGGCGTTTCTGTGTGCTGCTCTGGTTCACCAGAAGCGGATTAGTCATGCTGGCCACATGACCTGGAACTGTCTGCGGACAAACGCCGGCTTCCTCGGCCTATAGAGCGAGATGAGTGTGCAACCCCAGAGTTGGTCACGACTGGACCTAATGGTCAGGGATCCCTTTACCTTTACCTTTACTACCAAAATGTATACCTACTGTTTCACTAAAGCACTTTCAACTTTGTGCGCTCATTTACCAAATGACTAGCAGCGACACTTTCATTCACAATGGTGGCGCTTATCAGACTCAACCACGGCACTTCTCATTGTCATCGGCACCGTGCATGAGGAATTAACTAAATTGGGGGGCGCTGGGCGGATCTCTGCACCCCGGCATTGCATATGCTACAGACAGCCCTGCTATGACAGTTGGATGGTGTTTTGTAAGCCTCCTTCTGGCAATTCTTGCAGCCAAGCTGGTGCCAAATGTATTGCTCTGCTGTCCTTTGGACCACATCAGTGAGGCCAAGAGGGAGGTCTTGTTGTCTGGGCACCCCAGGACTTCCATGCACACAAACCAGGCTTGTGCTCTGGAGAGGTCACTTGGGTACTATTAATGCAGCAAAAACAATGTGAGAGGCAGGAGTTATGAGCTACCAGTCTCTGCAGCCGCAGCAGGTGCTGTGATTTTCCAGTGGTTTGATTTCACCCCCGGAGGCACACTTCATTGTCTCCCGAGACAGATGCCAACAACTGTGGTATGATGCTTCTGAATTGAAATTTACAGAGTGGCTGGCAGGAGGTATTTGACTGGTCAGCTAGCTAGTATCTTGTGAATTCATATTTCCAAGGTCCTAGTGTGGCATTCATTTCTCAGTCATGTCTCCCTGTAAGAAGGGAAAGCCTGTGTCTTGTTTTGCCTCTTCTACATTTTACAAAAGTCAGAAACACTATTTCTGGTTTCTGTAGAGAGGAACAAAAAATTCAGTACAGGTTCCAAGGCATTAGTGTGCTTGTTCATTACTAAAAATATTAATAGACCAGTCTTCCTCCTTACTGATACAAGGGGGAGGCACACCATAACACTGTTGCAAGGGACCCTTTTCAGAACACGGGCCACATTCCACTGTAGGGAACCTTCCAGGGACTGAGTGCCAGTGCTAGGTAGGGATCAGAGGCAGAGGAGAGGGGAGCAGCAAACACAGCTCTTACCTTTGTACAGTAGGCTCCATTCCAGCTCTGCAAAAGATAGAGGTTTCAATCCACTTAAGCAAGAAGAATGATCAAAGTTCAAGGAAATATTCCAACCAGGCAAATGTGCTTGAGGGTGTGGAGTACAGCTGGTGAGGAGTATGACCTGGAAGGAGACTGGTGTTCCACACTTAACTTGTGGGCTGGAATAAGACCCAAAATTAGTTGCATTCACAGTAGACCTATTGAACCAATAGATTTAGCTATTTCATTCCGTTTATTTCAGTGAGTCAGCTCCGAGCATGAAGCATTTGGATATCGTTTCGGTGATTTAAAACATCAGCATACAAAAGTACGGTACTAAAAATAATTAAGCAAAGGAAAAGGCTGAACTACTAGTTTCACATTTGAAAAAAGTAAAAAGGTGAAGAGCACTTCTAAGTGGTCTTTATGTGTTGGGAGATCCCCTCCTCCTTCCACTAAATGGTGTTTCAAAGAAACGGATCAAACACATTATTCAGACTGCAGCCATTGTTTACAGTCTATTGCAAGTCAGAGATGTCACATAAAGCCCTGTACTTCGCGTTTGAGATGAGTTGTGTTTGCTTACAATCTGGTTTTAAATGGAGCTGTGCCAACAGGGATTAGTGTTTATATAAAGCAAGAAACCACTGGGGGTTTTGTATGTGTGTGTGTGAAATAATCCCACAGTCCACCAGTTCTAACATTAGCAACAAAAGTTATATAACTTGTCTCAGAGTCAGTAAGAAATCTGGTGCTGGGATTTTTTGACATCACAGCTGTTGAAGATGCCCCATGTCATTGTTTGCTCAGTATTCTCACATCCTATTTAAAATGGTCACATAGATGTTTAGAAATATGCCAGTTTGTCATATGAAGACTGCGTACAGAAGGACGTCATTATGTTTGGGCACATAGATAAAGCAGATCGTTCCCAAAATTGACTTTCCAGGAAACCAGTATATCCCTTTGTAAATGTGTTAACCTAGGGACCGGAATCATACCCCCACAAAATAAAATGAAATGGAAATACCTTTTAAAATAAAAGCACAGACATGATGAAAGTATACTAACTTGGCAATAACTGATTAAAATAAGAAGCACCTAACCTGGAATTACAGTGCACCTTGAAGCATCAACAGCACCACTCCAAGCCATGGACTGTGTTAATGCCCAGAAAGTTCTTGCTGCCACTTACAAGGCTTCTGTATCCAAGTCCAAACCAACAGCTGCAGTGGACTTCCTCCAGCAGAAGAAAAGAGAAGCCATGAAGAAGACATGGACATGACCTATCCAAGGAACCAAATCCAATGATTCAGCTACCTTCTGGCATATGGTCGCTCCCTGGGCTTCAGACTGAGGAGGCTTTCATAGATGACCTTAAGATACTGGGGGAAATATACAGGAGGAAACATTCTGCTAAGTACAAATCTGTGATAGCCCTTTATCGTTCAGAATCAACACCTTAAATCGGGACACATATGTAGCAGCGAAGATGAAAATGTTACTTTACTGGATGGTAGTTGCTCTCCTTAAGATGGTTAGCAAACAAAAAGTAAGGCTTTTTTGTTGCATTTCTTGCTCAGGATAGAGAATGGCATGATTCCAAGTCTCTGATAAAGTAGCTTTTCTCTAATCCATCCTTATCAGCTGTTTTATGTCTACTGCAGAATGAAGGTCTCTTTGGAGCTTTTTTATCCATTAGACACAGAGCAAAACATTTGGCCTAATTTAACACACTTAGCTGCTGAAGATCTGACAAAAAGAGAGGGAGGGGAAAAAACCCCTATCACAATAAGGTACAATGTAGAGTAAGTTTATGTTCGTTAGTTATATCCCAAAAACGGATAATTTACAGAGTCATTTCCCCTCTACTTGCCTGTGTTTTTTATATAAAGAATTTTAGAGGGTGGGGGAAGAGAAACAAACATGCTCCTTAAATTTCCAAAATCTACATAAGGCTGTATAATTTTCTTGTGGCTGAATTTATTTCTTTCTTCTTCTTTTCTTTGGTAATTAATTTTTATTGGTTTCCAAAATAGAACATAAGAAAAGAAGAAGAAAACACAAATAAAATTCAACGAAACACAACCAGGTACAACCTTCATACAAGTGGCAGGCCAATACAAACGACTGAATAGAATGTAAAATGAAGGGCTTACAAAATCCATACATTAGAAAACACCTTAGGAACAAAGGTCCCCCACTTAGCCAAGAATGTGCCTTTGGCTGTGTATACACCATACCTCTAAAACACATTCTTTCCCTCAAAGAATTCTAGGGACTGTCATTTGTTAAGAGTGGCTAGGCATTGTAACCGTCAGGGGTAACTACTTTTAATTTTAATTTTAAATCATTTACTTTATTGCCGACGGTGTTTTAAACTATGTACTGACATGTAAATCAAATGCTTAAAGTTTCGGAATCTGGTGCAGATCTGGGTGTAGTGGTGATATCCTGCACTGATGATGTTCTGCTACAATCACGCCTGTCATACTCCACACTGAGGGATTAAAAGTCTTGAGGCTAATGCAATAGCTCTATTGTGCTGATGAATAAGGAATGGTAGAAAAAGGTTGCAACCCTTGTCATAAGGAAACTTGTAAGAACTTGTGATGGGCCTTGTGACAAGCCCTATGTTCAAGTACTTTAATACTTCCTCTCACAAGAGTTCTTTCAAAGACTACATGGACTCAGATACATATGTGGGCCTCTGTGAGGCTTAAAACCTGACCCAAACATGGAAATACCTTATTACACATTCAGACAGATTCTGTTTGACATGTCACAACGTTCCCAGAAGGTCTTTTTGGAAAGTATAAGAGATCCAGAATTTACTTGACAGTTTACATATATGTCCTCATGACCACTGCCGGATTTATGTATACGCTAAACAAGCTATAGCTTAGGGCCCCACTCTCTGGGGGGCCCCCGGAAAAATTTAAAGGAAAAAACACACCTGGATGTACATTTCCAATATATAAGATAAAAACAAAACTAAACAAAACAAAACATGTGTTTGCATTATTAAGTTTGTTATGAATAAAACATCATTTTAAGTTAGAGCTTAATAATTGTTTCACTATTAATATACTTCTTAATTGTATTTGAATTCAAAAATTACTTTGATAAAATACATATTTTGTTATGTGCAAATGGCTTTAGATACCTATTAGGTCCATAAATTACCATATAGCATATATTCAACACACAAAAAACAGCGACAATTTGTTTTTGACAAAGAACAGCTGCACATATAAAGGGCCCCATTACCTTCTGTAGCTTAGGGCCTCATCAAACCTAAATCTGGCCCTGTTCATGACTGCTTCAGTTTGCCGAACTGGCACTCTTACAAGTGCCACATAATGTTTGTTCCTTATATGTAAGGAATCGAGCCTTCATTGTGTCAGCACCTACACTTTGGAATTCTCTTCATTGCACTGTTTTCAGCAGCTGCTAAAAAAACCTTTTGTTAAAGCAAATCTAGCCCGACATGTAAATCTGAAAAGTATTTTAATATGTAATTAAATTTTATAATGTGTTTTTTAAAACAACAACAACACCTGCTTATTTTATTTTGGAAAATAATTAGGCCAACTTGTTTTAGCATCTGATTTTACTGTTAATTTTAATGTATATTTCATGTTAACCTCTTAGAGCTTTGGATGATTAAGTGGTATATAATTTTGTTATATAAAACAAAATAGAGTGAAAAACACTGAAAAATAAGCTCAAAGCAGTTCGCACATTACAGAAGTAAGTAATTTATCTGTTTTAACAATGCTAAACACTGTATCCCCAATATGCAGTTCTTTCCTTTTTCTATCTTCTTCCCTTGTCATCACCATCATTATTTTATTTCATTAATCACCTTCTATACAATTGTCTCTTTAATTACTTCAATCCTATTAATTTATGACTATTGACCATTTAACGTAGGATTCTTACGAGATATTGCAGGTTAAAAGAATGGCAACCTCCTCCTATTATCCACTAGTTATTGCTCCTGTGTAGAAAATCTTCAGAGAATCCTTTCTTCTTAACCGAAACATGACTTGAAGTCGAAATGACACATTAACTCCAGCTTTGATGCTTCGCTTCTACCTTGACCCAGGATATCTTTTGCATAACTGTTAATGCATCTCGTGCTATGCACCAGTACCTCGCTAAACAGATGTTGCTTTGTTCAGTAATACAAAGGCACATGTGATTGGCTGGTGGATAGAAATAGTAGTATAAATTGGGATTTCTTTTATGTGTGGTTCAGTTCCTGGTGGAGGAAGGGATAACAAATGCTATTCCCTCTTTCTGGGAACATGAAGAAATAAAGGAATATCACATAAGAGATAACTTGCACACAAGTATGCACACACAGGTTTTTTAAAGAGTTAAGTTTGTGATGTAAAACAACAACCTAATCCCCATGCTTGGAGTTGGGATATTTAAACCGATATCTGGTTGATATTTTTACCCCACCCCATTGCAAGAATCTCCTGATCTGATGTTTTGAGAAAGGAGGGGGTGGAAACTACTCTTCTCCTCTTTCGCTCCTGCCTGCCTGTCTGACTGACTCTGTGTGGAGAGAGCCTTATCTATGTATTGATTAGATAGCTGAGTGGGAGCTGTAACACTCATGCTAGCCAGCAGTTCTTAGTTTGTAGTAGCTATTAGAAATAAAAGGAGTTATGCTTCACACCTAGTTTCCGCGTTATTTATACTCTGCTGAGTTTGGTGCTCTCAATGCACAGTTGTGAGTCCAGTGCACTGAGGCCTGCTTTCCAGGATTGGAAGGTCTCTGTAAGTGCTCCAGTCGCCTAGCCCAGTCGGGGCAGAACCAGTTATTGAGTCCAGTCACTGACATCGGTTGAAAGGTGTACTGACAGGTACTAGGGCATGTGGTACCCAGGTCCAAGAATTGAGGATTTTGGCTAATTCTGGAGAGTTGCACTTTCTCTGAAGAAGCAGGTACAAAGCTGACGGCTACTCTTGGAACCATCTTTGACCATAGAGGCCCAGGTAGCCCAGGTGAAGAGTGCCAAAGGGAGGGCCTTCCCGCCTCTTTCCCAAAACCTAGTTAGCACTCTCCGAACATTAGGAAGGAGATGTGAGGGGTCTAGGACCCAGCCAGAGCCTCACCTCCTTCCCAAAGCCTGGTGCCTCCCTGACATGTCTTTGGGAAGGTGGCTTTGGGCTCAAGTCAAATTTTGGCCTCACACAGAGCACCATGGTACCAAGGCCTGCCCCTGAGGGGCTTATCACCAGATTAGGTGGTGTGTCAACTGCACCCTTTCCTGGACAGAGATAGCTGTAACAGATACTTATAACCTTGGCATTATCAGCACCATGCTCTAACCAACTATACAATGGTTTTATTGTGTATTGTAATTGTATGTTTTCGCTATGGGTGTTTATATTCCAACACTTGTGTAATTGGTTTTTAAACTTGCAAACTGCTTAGAAACCTGCTTTGGCATTTAGTGGTACACATGCATATGTATAATAATAATGATGATGATAATGATAATAGTTCAGGCAACTTATTTTGCTTTCACAACAGCATTGAAATGGGAGTCTGTGGGAAAGAATGTTATTGGAAAGAAGATTCATTTACTTGAAAGCTCAATGAGAAAACCAACCACCCAACTCTGAGCTTCATTTCAGTGTTTTGTTGACTTTCTAACCTTTATCCAGAGGTAACAATAAAGCAGTGGTGTTTGGGTTTTGATGGACACAAAGTTGTCTGTAAGGACTGGAACTTCAACAAGAATTGCACAACTATTTTTGTTTCAAATACTGTCTGCTAGATGTCTGCCCTCTGGTGGTTAAGAAACACCATCACTCTGCAAAAAATATTCTTTAAAACAGGACTTCCCATACTGTGGATTGCAAGCTTCATTTGGGAGGTCTGTGGTTTCAAACAGCCCAACCCGAGGATGCCAGGATTGAACCTACAACCTTCTGCACACAAAGCAGATAGTCTATTGCTGAGCTATTACCCTTCCCTATGCACTGACATTAGTGTTTAAAGCCCTAAATAACACAGGCCCCAAATATCTGAATGATCGCTTCCTTCCCTACAGACCCTCTCAAGTGTTAAGCACACGGGGCCCTCTTGGTAGTTCTGCCAACCTCATAAGTTTGGGGTGGTTGCTCAAGAGAAGGCATTCTCTGTGGCAGCTCCTAGGTTGTGGCTGTCAACCCTCATGTGCCTGTCACCTTCATTGTGCAGTGCTCATGGTATGCTGAAGATGCACCTCTTTGTCCTGGCCTTTGGCACTGGACATAAGTGTTTTCAGGACCCACCCTATTCCTGTGACTGTGATTGGTTTAAACTGTTTTTATGCTTAATTTCAGATTGTTGTAGCTGTCCTGGGTCCTGCTGCCGAAAGGTAGATAATACATTTGGGGCTAGATTCAACTAAATATTTGTGCTAGTGGGAGCCACTGCAACAAATCCTCCTAGCGCAACAGGACATTCTTAAATTGAGATTCCTGAATTGCAAGGGATCAGACTGGATGATTCTCATGATCGCTTCCAACTCTATAGTTCCATGATTATATTTTTCCTTCCCTCACATCTACTCATTGCTGCCAGATGGATGTTCTCTGTGGTTCCTGTGCACTTGAGGGCTCCTCCAGCCGGTTTATTTATTGAATATTCATCCTCATTTACTTGCACAAAGCTTACACAGAGGTGTGATGATATCTGATCTTTAATGAGCATGCAGTCTGAGTGGTTTGTAGGGAGGTTATCTGGCAATGAGCATCCACCCTGATTTGCTTGCAATGTATCTATGTGTCTTTCTGTTGATCATTCAATAATTCCACACTTTCCTGTCACTTTCCAAACTTCAAAAAGTCTGAATCCAAACTCTCTTATCCCAGAGGATCTTGAGTTTGCAGAAGTACAAAAAATGATAAACAAAAACCTTGAAGGGGAAGGCTCAAAAAAGCTGTCTAATGATGACTTTGAGGTGTCAGTAGTGAAAGGGAAAATGGGCGGTGGTGGGGAATGGAATGGGCTGTTTTGAAGAAATGATTGGCTGGAGCCCTGAACAGGAACAAGCCTATCAGGAGGGAGGATACAGTGAACATCTTCTTGCAGCTCCCACAATCATTTGAAATACCAAGAGTTATTGAGAAAGGCAGAGGCTAGAAACATTTTGTTAAATATCCTATGTTCATCTTTGTTCCATCACTTGATTTTTTTTTAAAAAAAGTATATTTATGTGAACTATATTTGCGTAAAGTATCACTGGGAGATCCCAAGCTAAGTTATTAGCCTGAACCCCAAGATAAGGTAACTTCTCTAAGTTCCCATCTGCTTTCCCTCCATCAGGAGTGCCAGCTTGGCCCTGCGACCGTGGGTGCCTGGGGTTCAGCATGCATATTCAGCATCCATATGGGCACCTGAAGGCCTCTTAAAAGGGGTCCTTCTGAGCTGGGGGGGTGAGGAGGCAATGAATGTGGAACTTTCATTCTGTAAGTTAACTTATCTTCAGATCCAGGCCCAATTTGGGGCACATTTGCCCTTCTCCAGCAGCTGTAGATGGGACTCCAGTGGCTCTGATGGATAATGGTAGACTCTGGACTTACTGGTATGATTGGGGCTGGGTGGGGAAGAATAGACTGCAATCATTTATTTAGATATTATTGACTTATTTCCAAATGTGTTGATCCCACCCTGTTGAATCTGGGGACTTGCCTGCTCATTCTGAGCCAAGCCCTGAATTTCTGCTCCCAAAATCTTACCCTAATGGCACCACTGATGGACTCAGGCACCAGCTGATAGCAAATATGCCAATGCCAGCAGCCACCTTTTTATTAGGAGTGCTTGTCCACAATATATTCCTATGTGGTTGTGGAAGCACGTTATGAGAATTAATAGTTTCTTCTAGAATACTGATACAGTCACTGGGTTGTTATTTTGGGTGAGATATTTCTGATGGATTCACTGCTATTTTTAATTTGATTTAACTGCTGAAATAGTAATGGTATTGAGTCATAGTTATTTGCAGTCTTGGTCTTACATAGCTATTTCAAGTCTAGACTGGATCCGAGTGATGCACAGAAGCCACACAGAAAAGTGCTTCAGTTTTAAGGCAAAATAGACCTCTCTTAGTGTGCCACTCATATACCTGAGTTTATATTTATCAGTTAAACAAGACTTAGATTTGACTGCGCTTCTCTGCAGTTGACTTATTCATTAGGTGCAAGTAGTTTGATCTGGCATTTTGGGAACTTGATTTCCTTGACCATTTTTAACGGGAAGTTTATTTATTGATCTTGCACAATTCAGCAAAGTTTTCATATCTGAAATTGAGATCCTTGAATCAGAGGTACATACGGCTTGCAATAAATCAACTTTTTATTAGTTCGTACCTCACAGAGAGGACTCTTTCCACTAGAAACTGGAGTCATGCAATAAAGCTGAATGTTGTGAGATTCAGAACAGATAAAAGGAGGTCTTTATTTATACGTCACCTTGTTAATCTATGGAATTTGCTCCCACAAGGGGCACTAACAGCCACCAACTTAGATGGCTATCAAAGCAGGTTTGACATATTCATGGAGCATCAAGCTAAGTTCTAACTCTGCTATCAGAGGTAGACTGTCCATTGTGAATGTCCATTGCTGGGAATCACAAGTGACTCAGATTCTGCTTGTGGTCTCTGACAGAACACTATTCTGGACTGGGTGGTTTTTGGTTTGATCCAACAGGGCTTTTCTTCTCTTTATAAAGGTCATACTCTGTGTTCAAAGTTTCAGAATTTTAAACTGATCATATTGCTAATTGTAGCAAATTTGCTTATTATAAGAAATTTCATACTGTAGTGAAATGGCACCCCCCCAGTCCCCCCCCACTGCCTTTCTTATGCTTTTGCTCCTTAGATACAAATGAAAGGCAAAAGAGGGATAAATATCCCATTTGTAGATAAGCTTAGTGCCACCAGATCACCCCTTACCAGACAGAGTGCAAGGGGACCACTGTTACTGCTGTAGTCCAGGCATGTTTCATATGTTGCCTTGGCAATGTAACAATTACCGGGGGGGGGGGAATTCTTCTTGGTTGAAGTTCATATGCTAACATATCCCAGAAGTGCAAACATGTGCAAGCATCCATTTCATAAGCTTACAGCCCCCACAGCATCAGGGCTAATCCTAAAGCATAAGATGTAAACATGTGATTGGGCCAGGCTATACGTTTGGGGCTCATATGTGTTACCACTGTAATATGGAGCACTGTGCATACAAAAAAAGCATATTCACTGCACGCCATAACACCAAAGTAATGTATTTCAGATAACAGCTCAGGAATGGTTGCTATTAGAGCAGGGGTGGGGAACCTTTTTGACCCGATGGGCCAGATTCTTATCACTTTCGCAGACCAACTTTGAATGACAGGTGTGTTGTCTCACCCACCCCTGGTGTCATAATGATGTCAAGTGATGGACACCTGTCCCTTGCCCCAGTAACTCAGGAAGCTGACCACTGGCCCATCCAACTCAGTATTGTCTATACTGGCGGCATGTCTCCTGGGTTTTCAGCAAGGACCATCTTTCCTCCTACTTGGAGATTCCAGGTATAAAACCAGGTACCCTATGTATGCAAAGCCTGGTTTGCTTTCAGGGTATTTATACATCTTTTTATTCATCATTTGTCCCTCCCATGCTTTTCAGTGCATTTCTCTGTTGCTCTCCTAATTGCAAAAAGTCTTTTGCTTTTTAAAAAGTGGATTTGTTATGCTATGGCTACAGAGCGCTTTAATCCTATTTAATTGTGTTAGCCTAAATTTCTGGCATACACTTGAATTCCTCCCCCGAAATAGTGACAGCCTGGAGGCACCCAGATATTGCATGTAGCCTTAGTTGTCTCCACCCAAAGACAACTTTGCAGCATCCTGAACAGCCTCTTGAGATTTCAAGGTAGGAAAGGGGCCTCGGTCAGTACACTTCTTTGCTGCCAGAGGGAGCCTGTGTTCCTTCAGTAAATGTGTGACTTAATGAACACACATTCATATCTGCTCCTTTCCGAATGAATGAAAAGTGCTGCTTGTGGATCCGTCAAAAACAACAGCGGTCCTTTCCATTAGCATCTACATCAGTTAATGAAACTAGTTTCCCTAGGATTGCCTGAAACTGATCTTCAGCTTCTAGGTCTTGGCTATTCCTGCCCCAAAGTGGATCAGTCCTTTTGGGCTTGTTTTGGTTTTTTTAAAAGGAGAGAGAGAAAAAAGAAGTCAGGAGAAATGGGCAGGAGGGGAGGCATTGCCAGAGGGAGGGAGGGAGGGAGGGAGAGAATATTGAACATGCGGTTTGAGAGCAGAGATTTGCTTCCATTTGCATTTTAATGTAAACCTACCTAATTTGCATTTGCAGGGCTGAATGACAAGGGATTTGCCTTTTAGCCACCCCAAATCATTGCCACCCAAATGGTAAAATGGTAAATGGTAAAGGACCCTTGGGCAGTTAAGGCCAGTCAAAGGCGACTATGGGGTTGTGGCACTCATCTCACTTTCAGGCCAAGGGAGCTGGTGTTTGTCCACAGACAGCTGTCCGAGTCATGTGGCCAGCATGACTAAGCCGCTTCTGGCGCAACAGAACACCATGACGGAAACCAGAGTGCACGGAAATGCCATTTACTTTCCTGCCACAGCGGTACCTATTTATCTACTCACATTGGTGTGCTTTCGAACTGCTAGGTTGGCAGAAGCTGGGACAGAACAATGGGAGCTCACCCTATCACGGGGAGTCAAACCACCAACCTTCTGATCAGCGGTTTAGACCACAGCGCCACCTGCGTCGCTGCCACCCAAATGACTAGGATGTGAGAAGGCGCACCTGGTCAAGCAAGGCTAGCAAGAGGCATTCCCACTGCATACCATGGCTACCCAGCTCTGAACCAATATGCAGCAACTGAGCCCCAGTTGGGTTATGTGAGCAGTAAGAAATGGCAAAAAAATATCCATCTGAGCCTCTCAGCCGATCTAATGTATAAACCCCACGTACATCACGTTTCTTCCATGAATAAAGCTGTCTTGCTTATCTTCAAATCTGGATTACCCCATAAAGCTAATTCAGCATGAGCATATGGATCAAATTGTAACTGAAGAGACAATATACAGCATTTCTGTCTAGTTGCTAAAACTGAAGGTGGCATCAGAACCATAGGAGCCATCTATGTAGGGCAGCGGGGAGACACTGCCCCCCAATGTTCTATGTTTCCTGCTGAAAGTATGGCTGCAAATTTTCCCTGATTTTATTGTTTTATCTTTCTGCAAGCCACTTTGAAGGTTGTTGTTTTTTTTACAGTCAAGCGATATACAAATTTTATGAAATAAATAAAATAAAAGTATTTCCTGAACTTTCTTGCCAATCCGTTTCATGCAAAAAAAAAACCCACCTAAGGGAGACATAATAATCTAAATACATTGTTATGCTTCCTCCCACATCCCTGAATAGTAAGAAGTTTCTTTAAAAGAACCCCCCCCCACACACACTTTTAAGAGATGCTGTTGCAATTTTCAGAAACACAGATAGCATTAGAAGTATTTAAATGCTCTGCTCTGCTCAGGAAGCCTTGTAAAACAAATATTCTCTTCCAGGAAACTATAAAAAGGATAAATCAGCCAGCTGCAGACCATTTAGTATACTAACAGCTATCTTCAGATGGAAATCACGGTTTATCAACAACGTGGATGCTCATTACATTTTAGAATATCCAGATTTTTTTCTAGTAGTTCTCCTGTGCCTTTTAACAGCTGCATGTGAAGGAACAAATAAGCAGGTAAAGTTGATGGAATAAGCAGGAAATTATTATCACTGAGTGAATTTTCTTCAGCTCTGCAGATGTTAAAAGCATTTGAGTGTTGCCAGGGAAAGAAGTCTAATATTTTAATATGGCACAATAACATGTTCTATCTATGCTACATCCACAGGGCTGCAGAAATCTTAAGACATGCTAAACTAAGGCTGCCATGTTGGAACAGGCCCACAGGCAAGAATCAAGGCTAAGATAGCTACAAACCAGAGCACTCCTAGGTGAATAACAGCAGCAAATAAAAATTAGTTAGCTGGTCATAGGCAGGTGGGATTCAGAATGCTGACAGCCTAGGTCTAATTCAGATGACCACAATGGTGTGGGAACTGCTGCAGCAATGTGACTCCTACATCACTCCACAATGCAGGACACTCTTAGCAGACTCTGTAAGGCTGGAGGAGCCAGGGCAAGAAGGCTTATGGTGTTATGGGAGGGTAAAGCAACTAGACAGGATCCAAAAAGTGAGTTTCCTCAGAATTCTTGACTTGTCAGTGCACCTAGTTAGCCCTCAGCTGGTTCTGACCCAGCCTGCTCAGGTGTCCAAGATACCTGCCTGACATTTAGCAGTTCCTATTTCCATCGGAAGAGACCACATTCACACGCAAACAAAAGATATATGCGACAAAATACTCTTTATTATTATTTAAAAATGTAAATAAAGAAGGTCTTAGGGTGTGCTGCACTATGGACCATATTCAAGAACCTAAAGTGAGCTCAGGATGGAAAGATGTTTGACCTCTGAGTGCACTGATTCAGCACATCCAGCCCCGAGGTGAACACTGGGCTGATTACCACCAATCTTCCTAGCAGAGTGGAGGATAGTCAAGATCTGCATAGGTGGCAAGTTCAAAAACAAGGGGCTCCTTACTGCTGGAAAAGCTCTTGCAACTTTGTATTGTTTAGTTCCTCCCTTGATTAAATAGGCTATTCCTGCTCATTTTCTGCTTTCAGTGATCAAGATTTTTTTAGCTCAGTAGATGTACTGAAAGTGCTTTATCACATCAGACTTTGAACCTAGATTGTCCATCTCTGGACATTTGGAATGTTGATCATCAGGTCACTGTGGTTCTTTATACACAGTGGCAGGAATGTGAGGTTAACGTACACTAAATCAGACCGCTGTGACATCTAGCTTAGTATTATGTAGTACAGTGGTACCTCGGGTTAAGAACTTAATTCGTTCTGGAGGTCCGTTCTTAACCTGAGGTACCACTTTAGCTAATGGGGCTTCCCGCTGCTGCCACCGCACGATTTCTGTTCTCACCCTGAAGCAAAGTTCTTAACCCGAGGTACTATTTCTGGGTTAGTGGAGTCTGTAACCTGAAGCATCTGTAACCTGAGGTACCACCGTATGTTAGGATATTTCTGTTCCACCTTAAAAGGGAGCAGGCTTTGTGAGTCACAGAGTCTGCGTATTTCCTGTTCACAGGATGTTTCTGTTGTCTCTTTGTTTTCGTTTCACTCTCTGTTGCCTGAGCAGACTGAAGCAGGCAGTCATGTTTTTTCTTTGTTCTGACTAACGCCGAATAAACTTCTAAATAATGCTCTCCTGCTGTGCATCTTTCGCTGTGTGAATTCTGCTGATAGAGCGTGCATCAGCCCAGGAATGTGGCAAGCTATTTTCTGGTGCTCGTGTCGCTAATTGCTGATACTGCGTGTCTACGGGAGATCGATGGATGTCCGGAGATGACATGGGGGCCATGATGGGCTTTATCTCCCTGGCAGTATCCCAACACCGTATACAGTTAATAAAGGGCAGTGGCTCTGTAGAATCTCAGGCAGGTTCCCCTGCCCCCCCAATCATGCACTCTGAGATCCTTTAACTAGAATGCCAGACACTGAACTAGCAGCTTTCTGCATGTACTGAGCTATGACCGTTCTCTGAATTACCTTCTTTGACTAATATCTGGCTAGCAGATTTGATTTGATACTACTGTAGCAGAAGCATTCTTATTTTCCCATTTAAAGCAGCACCACAACCTTTCTGGATCCCTTGAATACTGCAATCTTATGTACACTTGTTTGGGAGTAAGTTCCTTTGGGATTTACTTTGGAGTAAAGCTGCATAGGATCAAGCAGTGCATCTGACAGTGAACAGACTAGGTGGATCTTTTATTACTTTCAGAAAGAATTAGCATCAGATGTCTCCAGTTCTACTCTGATCCTTTGAATGTAAGCATGAGCAAGATCAATCAGTGTAATGAGCACAGTGGAACAGAACATGTTTTGCAACTGTTTGTCAGAAGAGGATAACCTTGTTTTCTGATCTCTGCAGAAGATGCAATAGAACTTGCTTCATCCTGCTACTGGTTGCCAGATGGCAATTCTCCCTAAAGGAACAGGCTATGCAAATCATAGGTTTCTGCATATTTTCTCTGATATATACAGTATAAGAAGAATGTTTCTCACAGGCAGGCATGAATGTTGGAGCCAAGAATTTCCTGTAACAGTTTCCTCTTCAGAAATTGATTTCATTCTCCAGTTGAATTAAATCTGGAACTTGTTTAAATCCCTTTCTTTTAGATCTCGTTCAGGTAAAAATGGTGAGGTGTGAGCTATATAGTGACTTTTCTTTTCACTGTTCCTCCTTGCTCACCCCCACCCAAACCTACAAAAGGGATTATAGGGGTGCACATACATTTTACACCAGAAGGGGAAGAAGGTAGGTGCTGAATAAATTTGTGCCATTCCCTTGTCATTCTTTGAGCTGCTGGGGGGGCAAGGGGAATGAGGCTGGGAGCCAAGCAGAGAATAGAATTTCAGCAATGGATGCTGTCTCACCAATAGAGAATGCCAGTTAGTTAGCAGGCCAGCTTCAAGGTTTTACTCTTTGTATATAAATAAAGCATTTTAACAGTTTGGGACCAATTTACTTAAGGATCACCTTGCCTCAAACAGGCCTATTCAACCACTTTGATCTGTGGAACTTGAAGTTTTATATCATGCTTGTTCTGCACCTCCGAGGAGCTGATCTTTTAGTGTGACAGCAACTTTGTTTGGGAACTCCTATCCTATTCACATCAGGCAGGTGTTTGCATTGTTTTAGATGCCTGCCGGATTTATTTTGCTTAATCTCACCAAGCCTATCCAGATATAGAATTTCATCAGCTGTATTTGCTTGAAATGTTTTGCTGATTTTATTTGCATTTTAATGATAATTGTTTCATGTTTTTGATTTGTTTGTGGATTTTATTTGTGCTGTTGTTTATTTACTGCTTGGAGAGCTCAGTGATTAAGTCATAGATAATTTTTTCTTCTTTAAAAAATTGAAACAAATTGTTAAGGGGTCAATGTCATTGAGGCTGAAGTGTGTGGTAGGGGTGCCATTTTTCTACTCTGAGGTTCCCCACTGGAGATTAAGCTTTCCATAGGATTCTTCTTAGAGGGACTGTGACACACAATATTATGAGTAGGTTCTGTTGCCGATCAGAAGGTCAGCGGTTCGAATCCCTGTGACAAGGTGAGCTCCCGTTGCTCGGTCCCTGCTCCTGCCAACCTAGCAGTTTGAAAACACGTCAAAGTGCAAGTAGATCAATAGGTACTGCTCTGGCAGGAAGGTAAACGGCATTTCCGTGCGCTGCTCTGGTTCACCAGAAGCGGGTTAGTCATGCTGGTCACATGACCTGGAAGCTGTACGCCGGCTCCCTCGGCCAATAAAGCGAGATGAGCGCCGCAACCCCAGAGTCGGTCACGACTGGACCTAATGGTCAGGGGTCCCTTTACCTTTACCTCTGCCCTTCCAGCTGCCAAGAGTGTTCCTAAATGCACCCGTTTATTTTGCCTCTTTAGGAGTCAATAGCGGCTATGCACTAGCATGGGAGAAAGTAAAGGGAAGTCCACAGGAACAAAAAGCTGCTGAGAAATTTGGGGGAGAAACTTGATTTCATTGCATTTTAATGAGGAACTACCTACTTCACACATTCCAAGCCAATATGTGAACTGAAACACAGCTATTCTTTGAAATCCATGTATCTCCAGATTTCACAGTGCACTTCTCCAACCAACTAGTGTACTGCATATTCAAATGTTTTCTTCTTCTTCTTTGGCAATTACTCGTAGCCAAGTAAGATTGTCTTCCATAAACATGGCTTTAACAATGAGTCCGTAAGTCTGTGGAGGCCAATTCTGGATCCATATGTCCTTCCACAGTGGGGACACTGGTTTCCGGGCAGGGGTTGATCACGGTGTGGATTTGCCAAGCGTGCCTTCCTCTTAGCACATTTCTTCCTTTTGTCCTGAGTTTGAGTGTCTTCAAAGCCCATGACATCTTTGGTAAAGGCTGTTCTCCAATTGGAGCACTCGCAGGCAAGTGTTTTCCAGTCATTGGTGTTTATATTATATTTTTAAAAATTTGCCTTGAGACAATCTTTAAACCTCTTTTGTTGACCACCAGCATTATGCTTTCCTTTTTTAAGTTCGGAAAAGGGTAGTTGCTTTGGAAGATGATAATCAGGCATCCACACAACATGACCAGTCCAAGTTGATGTTGAAGAATTATGGCTGGTGATCTTTGCTTCTTCCAGTCCACTGGTATTAGTTTGCCTGTCTTCCCAAGTGATGTGTAAAATTTTTCCAAGACACAGTTGATGGAATCTTTCGAGGAGTTGGAGATGGTGTTTATAAGCGGTCCATGTTTCACAAGCATATAGTAGGGGAAAGGATACATAAAAATGCATGCTCTCATGAAAATAGCATATACTGTTTTAGGGGGAAATGCTTGCAAAAATGTGAAAGGTAGTCAAAACCTGTGCATAAATATGTGTACCTTAGGAGAAATTTGCCTAATAATTCTGATGAATTTTCATGAGGTTCCCCCCCCCCCTTTAATTGCAAATTGTTGCTTCTATTATGATTGGAGAAAATGAGTAACGGAGAGAAACCCAAATTGCCAGATTCATCCATCCTTTACTATACCTCTCAGCTTTTATCTGCACCTCTTTTCTGTGTTTTATGGCTTTGCAAGGCTGTACTTTTAATTGTTCCCACAGTGCTTGGAACTGGCCATATGCAAGCAGAGGCTGCTCTCTCTGGATCCTTCCTGCCTATTTGGTTTTACTTAACACCCTTCAAGGGAGCTGTGTAGCCTAGCTGTTCCACCAACCAGCTTCTCTACATCATCCAGTCTGATTTCTCACTGCCTTTTTCTTGCAAGACCTGTTGGCCAAGAAAACCGTCAGCTCTTCCTTGTAATTGCTGCTTATGTTTCTCACTTTCCCAAGTGTATCTTGACCTGCTAGCCTGAAGGGATCATTAAACTTTGCCCAGAACTCTTACTGTAAAACTGTTGAATAATGCTCTTGGAAAATGAGCATGGTTTTGCATTGTTTTGCTTGTGAAATGAATTCCAGTTAGCAGAGAGTCTTTCCTACCACCTTCTTCATTGATCTACTCCCTGCCACCCTCCATTTGCCTCTCAAGCAGATCTTTTTCTTCTTCCTTTTAGTAAATCTCACTTACTGTGCCCATGACATACAGTAAATAGGGCAGTATTCCAGCGAAGTATTGTATTGTGTTTTGAGAAATATGCTTTTTTAAAAACAGCCTTGCTCTTGTATTCCCCTTGAAGACTTGGAGACCATTTAGGCTTCAATGCACGTCCATTAACTGGCAAAATGTGGGAGCAAATTAGGAGCCATTTTCTGGTGTGGATTCTGTGAGAAGTAGCTAGCCATCCTCAAGAATTATTTGCACTGAAGGAAAGGGTTTGCAGATTGCTGCATTAGTCTCCATCTATAGGCTCAGGCTCAGGAGAATTTGCTCTCATGATGTCCTAGTTAAATACATTGCAATTGTTTCGGGTTTTGCCATTTGCTGCAAGCATGGGAATCTGCAGTGCACTTCCCAGCCACCATTGGCAAGTGATGGTAGTGATGGAGAGAAAGTTGCTTCTCAGTCACCACACACTGGGCAATGGTGGGGACCAGGATTCAGGCCAAAGGTACTGTGCCGGTACAAAGGAGCCTATAGCAATGTAGGGTGACGATATGACATGCTGAGTGGGTGTGCTTGGCCCAATATACCTGAAGGAGCATCTCCACCTCCATCGTTCAGCCCAGACACTGTGGTCCAGCTCCAAGGGCCTTCCCTCCCTGTGAGAAATGAAGCTACAGGGAACCAGGCAGAGGACCTTCTCGGTAGTGGCGCCTGCCCTGTGAAATGACCTCCCATCAGATGTCAAGGAAATAAACAACTATCTGACTTTTAGAAGAAAGCCCTGTTTAGGGAAGTTTTTAATGTTTGATGTTTTATCATTTCATTATTATTATTAATATTCTGTTGGGAGCCTAATAATAATAATAATAATAATAATAATAATAATAATAGACCTTTGCAGAGGCATAGCTTTGGAACAAATGGAGCCACTGTTTGTCAGTAGTCGCTTAGCAGCTTCAGTTCTTATCAGATGGCTAATTTCTTCCAGAATGCTGGAAAACTATACATATGGAACCAGGAGATTCAAGGTGCCCCTTCATAATAATAAATGAAGATCTGCTCACTTCATGTGAGCAATGCCCTGTCTTTCTTTCCTAAATGCTTGAAGATAGCCAACATACTCTCAAACTTCACACTGGCCTAACTCCATAAGCAAGCTAAGTGGCTGGCAATTCTGAGTGGCTGGCAATATTTTTAGGGCTATGAATGTACAATCCAAAAAATGTTCTGTAAGATCCCTTGCAATGTTGCCCCTCTGTTAGTAATGTTTATATTGAGTTATCATACAGCAGGTGTTCAAAGCATTGTGGTCAGTTGCTCAGGAAGGACAAAAGAAAATACTCTTTTGCTTTACTGTAAAACCCTATTCTGTAATGTGCCTTGCCACAAAATAAAGGAGAAACAGTGAAGTACCAATAATCAGTTGCTTGTGTAAGTCATGGTATGGATGTTCACCAAAAGTACTTCCTAATAAGGATAGCCCAGGTACATCAGACCAACTAGATGTCTCTAGGAAGCCACAGTATGTGTGACAATCACTGTATCTGGATTATTATGAGCTGAAATACATTGCTGTGAAAATGTGCCTTTGACCTTTAGATTCCTTCTCCCCTAAAGGTTTTCTCCCATTAAAAATCATTATTGTGCCTAGAATATATTCAGATTGTATGCATTATAGTGGATAAGAAGTGAAGAACAGAGCAAAAAGAAGAAGAAAAGAAACCAGAGACTGACTTTTATTCTGTAGCCATTCTGCTATATTGCTGTACAGAGTCCTTCAGAATTGTAAGTGTATAATTTTTCAGAATTGTGCATGTCCATGAATAAGATATTTTCCCTTAAGACCTATATTTGTTCTTGTGCCATTACAGTATAAAGCTTAGTAGATAGGTGATTTTCTGCATTGGAATGTCCTTGAATAATCCTCTCCTATATACTTTAGAAGCTCTCCTTTCCTACAAGAGAGTTCCTTGATTATACATTACCCAGACTTTGCTTGCCTGCTGCCATTGAACTATATTACTGAATAGCAGTTCCTTTTGAATTAGACTCTTCTCCTGTACTTTTCTGACCCCCTTAGAGAAAACTGTGCTGGGCTGTGAATGGCTAGCATGAGTTATCTTTTATTCATTAGGATGCTAAATGTTATTGAAATATATGCTTAATTATTCCCTGCTGAAAACAGTGGTGTTCATGAACAAGTGTTTTGCATTTCACTATGTCCTGCTGCTAGCATAGTTAATAATGCATGTAATAAAAATCAGAAACTATTATTGCAGAAATAATAGAACTTATTAACATGATTCAATTTAGGAAATTGTTACTTCTGTCTTTCAGGAGCCATGAGCAGCCGTCTCTGAATAATTCAGGTGGCTAATCGTTATATGGAACTTTAGAGCTGAAATGCCAACATTTCCTGTTTGTTTAGAAAGAAAATCACTGCACACTGTGCTGCAAGTGCCTTCATCTTGGCATAGTAGTTCAAGAATTCCAGTGCCACCCCAATGATTCTATCCTGGGGAAAAAGCTTGCCACTTCCCCACCCCCCTTATGGGCAGAAATTTAATGGGCAAAGCTTTCCTCACTACTGCATTTCCATGCTGGCAAGAGTTGAATTTTTGCCTATCATTCAAGTTGTTGAATGCACAAAACCTCTGCAGCTGAAGGGATGTGAGATATAGCTGGGGTATTTGTTGGTTTTTTTCCCAATCTCGTGGGGAACACATGCAAAAGTGAGCAGCAGAGCAGTGGATGAGCTAGTAGCCACTCACGCACAAGTCAAAGGTATCCATAGTACACACAGCCCTCTGTCTGCATCCAGGCAAGCCAGAGACACCATCAAAGGATGCATTCCAGATGAGCAAAAGCCTTTGAGGCAGTTGTAGACCAGGGGCACTGAGGAGCCAGTGTGGTGTAGTGGTTAAGGGCGATAGACTCGTAATCTGGGGAACCGGGTTTGCGTCTCCGCTCCTCCACATGCAGCTGCTGGGTGACCTTGGGCTAGTCACATTTCTTTGATGTCTCCCAGCCCCACTCACCTCACAGAGTGTTTGTTGTGGGGGAGGAAGCGAAAGGAGAATGTTAGCCACTTTGAGACTCCTTCGGGTAGTGATAAAGCGGGATATCAAATCCAAACTCTTCAGTAAGGCCTGTGAATCAGATGGGGAGGACTGTGGGCCATATGCAGCTTTGAGGTTCACCTGAGGCCTGTGTAAACCTCATAAATGTTTATGGGTCCTGGTCATACAAAATACCTTATGCTGCAGACATAGGGAACTTGTGGTCTTCAAGATGCTGTTGAATTCTAGCTCCAAACATCACTGACCACCAGATCGTGCTGAGTTTGAAGCTGCGGTCCAGCCTCAACCCCCTTCTGCTGGGCTGTGAGGGGTTTGGAATGAGCGGGAGAATCCTTTTGCTCACTTCTGCTGGCTGCTGAACATGCAGGTAGGTGGAAGGCCTGCTAGCAGCAAGCTCCCAAATGGGGTATTCCAAGAGTGGGATGGGGTGGGGATGAGCTAGCCCAGATCTACTGGATTCTGAGCCATTCTCACTGCCAGTACTGGCTGGTATCTGGCTCAATCTGATTTAAATTGCTACCCACCCAAATCAACCCACCCTGTTAAACAGAATGAATGAAGCAAGCAGGAACTTTTCACTATGATAGAACAGAGTAGGAAATTTGTTTCCAATAAGTAAGATTAAACATAAACCTGCACATTATGCTTTTCCACAAATGTGCCTAGATATGCAATAATTCTCCATCTTTCTCCAGAAGCTGATTATCACTTGCCTGGCTTTGTACCTCCATAGCCCTCCTTCCAACAATTTTCAATCACCAGTCCTTGCTAGCTCCCACTGAGACCTTTCACAATATATAGTTAATTTCTTCTTTCAGAGTCTTCTGTTGCAGTCTGGTCCAATAAGTTCCCCATCATTCAAACACACATCCATGGTTGTCCCTGACAACCAGTAGAGCCCAGGATCTGAGTTCCTACCTAGACCCTGCTGTATTTTAAACACCTGGAGGCCAGGAAACCAATAGCCATCTAGTGATTTCACAGCTACATCCAAAATGGTGAAGAGAAGCTTTAAGGAAAGTAAAGGAACAGCAATTGGATGGGAGCCATACACTCAGATTATGTCTTTTGCCTCCTCCAATTGCAAAGCCTTTAGGTCAGTGAGGGCGAGCCTCTGGCCCTCCAGATGTTGTTGACCATCAGGTCTCACCAGCCCCTGTCAGCATAGCCAATGGTCAGAGATGTCAGGAGTTGTAGTCCAACTACACCTGGAAGCCCAAATTTCCCTAATCCTGCTTTAGAGCTGTGATTGGGTGATTGGTGGATTTCGAACTGCTAAATTGGTAGATCTGAGATGCTGTTTCTCCCAAATTAAGTCTGGCAGCACAGAAGATTAGTCCCACAGAATAAGGCTTAAAGGCTCACAGTCTAGCATTCTGTTCTAATAGTGACCAATGAGTTGCCTATGGGAAGCCTGTAAGCCCCAGGTTTACTCCTAATTGAAGTGCAGAGTGTTTGAGGACTGGGACGTTCACAGGGAAACCAAAATGCTTGTTTGCAAAGCTATTGTACTACCAACCTTACTGTATGCTTGTGAAACATGGACCACTGATAAATGCCATCTCCAACTCCTCGAAATATTCCATCAACAGTGTCTCTGAAAATTTGTATTCATCACTTGGGAAGGCAGGCAAGCTAATTCCAGTGTACTGGAAGAAGCAAAAATCACCAGGGTCAAAGCAATGATTCTTCAATGTCAACTTCGTTGGACTGGTCATGTTATTCAAATGCCTGATTATTGTCTTCCAAAGCACTCTATTCTATTCTGAACTTAAAAATGGAAAGCATAATGCTAGTGGTCAAGAAAAGAGGTTTAAAGACTGTCTCTAGGCAAATCTAAAAAAGTGTAGCATAAACACTGACAACTGGGAAACACTGGCTTGTGAATGCTCCAATTGGAGAACAGCCTTTACCAAAGGTGTTATGGGCATTGAAGACACTTGGACTCAGGACAAAAGGAAGAAACGTGCTAAGAGGAAGAAACGTTTGGCAAACCCTCACCATGATCAACTCCCACCCGGAAACCTATGTCCCCACTGTGGAAGGATGTGTGGATCCAGAATTGGCCTCCACAGTCACTTACAGACTCACTGTTAAGACTGTGTTCATGGAAGACAATCTTACTTGGCTACAAGTGATTGCCAAAGAAAAAGAATCCATGATTTTGTCTTCTCTCCCTTTAAAATCACTTAGGTTGGTGGACACCACTACATCCTGAGGTAACAAATTCAATTGTTTAACAGCAAAGAAGTGCTTCCTTTTGTCTGTCTTGCATATTCCAATAGCCAGCCACATTGGATGGCCATAGGTTCCATCATTTATTTAAGTGTACCACATCCATCCAAGGAGGCCAATGTGATGTACATAGTTCTCTTCCTCCCTGTTTTATCCTCACAACAATCTTTATTTATCACTGAGAGAGACAGTGACTGGCCCAAGGCCATCCAGGGATCTTCATGACTAAGTGGGGATTTGAACCCTGGTCTTGTAGGTCCAAGTCTGACACTCTAACCACTACACCATCCTGGTAGGGGGGCGGGGAAGTCTTGCTAGCCACTATTTCCATACGATGCATCGTTTTAATGCATCTCTTTTGTATACACCTCATCTTTTCTCTAAACTAAAAAATGCCCCATACATTGTAACTATTCTCCTCCCAAAGCAGCTCACAATCAGAGGGTTCTAAACAAAAGTTACAATAACACAACATTATCAAAAGCCAATTACTTACAGTAGCTGCTCGTTTAAGCATTTTAAAGAGCATTTTGCCTCCATTTGTTGGCCATATCTTACATATATGATAGGACAATCACAGGGATGGCAAATCCTGATGAAATATGACTTTATTTGGTATGCATAACATTTGTTTTGTAGTCTTTCTGCACATCTGATTTAATGTCTCTTCTTTTTCTTTTTCTATTCCCTACTGCGTTGTAATTTTAACTTCCTAACAAAGACTTGGATTATTATTTTTTAAGCTGATAACTAAAAATCACATGTTATCTAGAAAGTTGGAAAATGCTAAATCCTTAAAAATCTAAACATCTTAAAGTAAAAACAGAGTAGCATTATAACACTGCATAAAAAATGGTAAGAGGCAGCCAGTTTGCTGGAGTGTCAGATACAACAAGAACATAGGAACCGGGGGAGGAAGAGGAAACACTAGCTTTTATTGAAAGTTGTGAAAGCCTCTGTAGACTTCAGAAATGTTGCCTTATGGAAAAAACAAGATAACAGAAAAATCATTATGCAAAAACATCGCCTTAGAGAGATTTATGCCCCCAAGGAAGAGCTTTTGACAGCATCTAAATATTTACTTTTTACCAGAGTTTGGGGACTTCATGAGTACAATAGTCTTAATCTACAAAAGGTTTTTTATTGTGCCAATTTTTTTAAAATGAAGGATGATTTTAGGGGCTTGCAGCAAAAAGGAAGCATTTAAGACCCAGTTATTTTACATAGCATCATTAAAGAGCTCGTTATTTTGAAAGGAAGACAAAAGACGTTGAACGTGTCCCTTTGATTCCCCCTTTGAAGTATCAAGAGGGATTTTGAGATTCACTTGGCATATTTGAAGCTTCTTTGTGTTTATTTTTTCTTCTGTTTGCAACCAAACCTGAAATTAAAAAACATCTCCCTGATATTCCCATCCTCCATCTACTTGTAAATATCCTACCTCAAGAAGTCCGAAAGAAACAATTGTTCCAAGGTTCTGCAGACACACAAACATTATTTTTAGACAAACTGTAAAGTATAATTACTTAATTGACACTGAAATGGGGAATGCCTGAATGTGTACTACTGAAGGCTGTAACACGGGGGATTTTCACTGGAGTATACTAAGTGGTCTCTCAGCTCCAAGATGGACTGATAATTAAGTATTGTTGTTTTCTGCTAGCTAACATGTGAGTGTTTAACCTTAGATCAGGTGACAAAGGCATTTGGTTTCAAATTCTCTATCTTGGAAGGGTAGTGGCTGAGTCTTTGTTCTCAGGCCCTGTGGGAGTAAAGTGTCTTTCTAGGAGCTGAACAACCATAGGGGCTAGAATGCAAACAAATGGAGCCTGAGGGAGATAGAGCTATGTTGGTTAGCTCTGATTATAATTTTCTTTTCTTTTTAAGAAGATGAGCCTGTGCTGGACTTGTACAATATATTGTATGGAATTATTTGGATGTATCTTTGATGTTTTTGTCCTGCTTTAAAGAAAATTATGCAAGTAAAGTTTTGAATAATATCTAATTGGTCTGGACAATGCTTCATTCCAAAAGAAGTCAGTTTTTGTGCATCCAGTCACTTCAAGCTGCAGAATATCAATATCTGCAATATAAACACTGATTGATGCAAAATTATTATTATTTTTTTAAAAAAAGAGGTGATGAAAAATATCAAGGAAAAAGAGACTTTGAGGGTAGGCAGACTCTTATGCAGCTTTCTGAGTGGCACCCTGTCAAAAGCTCGTGAATACTTCTGAACTACCGTATTTTTCGCTCTAGAAGACGCACCAGACCACAAGACGCACCTAGTTTTTGGAGGAGGAAAACAAGAAAAAAAATATTCTGAATCTCAGAAGCCAGAACAGCAAGAGGGATCGCTGCGCAGTGAAAGCAGCAATCCCTCTTGCTGTTCTGGCTTCTGTGATAGCTGCGCAGCCTGCATTCGCTCCATAAGACGAGCACACATTTCCCTTTACTTTTTAGGAGGGAAAAAGTGAGTCTTATAGAGCAAAAAATACGGTATCTGGAAAACCATAAAAGAGCTAGACCTCATATGCAAACACACCTCTGTGGTCTGAGCACTTTGATTTCTTTTCTTTTCTTTTCTTCAAATCAAAACAGATCCCCCCCCCAACCCATACACACACATGAGAAAATCTGGACATACAGACCAATCTGCTTGACTAAATCACTTCCACCTCATTATGATGTTAAGTAATGAATGCCTTTTGTGTCTGCATGGTATTGACTAGGGGGTCTGATCACAGCGTTTAAGCTGGCATACCATATGGACTGCTAGAATAACAAGAGCTGCGTTGTGTGCCCAGTCTGAACAGTTTGGCTCTTTTGCAATCAGGTGAAGAAACTTAATTGTGATTTTCTGTAGGATAGGTTTTGCAGAATGGTTCCAAGTGCGTAATGCAAATCTTCCTGTGACCCTTATCCTAATAGTTATGCACTGCTAGCAGCTGAACAAATCTTGTGAGCGACAAGATTGAACAGACAATGCTGTGAGGCTCCACTTCACTCTTAATAAAAACTCTCTGGAAATTCTGTGGAGATTCTTGTTATGAAGTGGTTCTGTACCATTTGATCTTAGTTTCTTTTTCTTATTGGTATTAGAAAGAAACATTCCTCATTTATGTATGTACAATAAAATGTCTGTGCAATGTTCAGTTACTGGTGTGTTTATTTTATCTACTTGCCATGCTTTTTTGCTTTCAATCAAAAACATCTATTCTTTCTGTTCTTGAGATTGTTTATATCTGTTAAGAAAGTAAGGCTTAAATAATAGAATTTTTATTTTTTTAAATTGCATCATTTCCTTCCCAGTTGGACAAACTTGTTGTAGAACTGAGTAACATTTGTGTGAAAACAAATCAATATCACTTAAAAAAAATACTTCAGACTGCCAAACTATACCTAGCAACCTGCGAGTAAGCCCAGTTGAACTCAGTGAGACTTACTTCTAAGTAATAGCACTGTCAATTATGTCACTACGTACTGGGAAAGATGTCTCTTCATTTTTCAATTTTGCTGATGTTCTGTTTGATCATAACACTTTAAATGCAATTTATGTTCTATACGTTTGCCAGTAGTGTATCCTAAGGCAAAATTCACAAAGAGAATGAGTCGACAGGATGTGGAACTGATTCAAACTCTACAGAATCTGATAGAAATATAAAAAAAGCTTTGATCCAGTCTTAAGAATCAATGAAAATACTGCAAAAAGAGGGAACAAGAGCTAATAGAGAATGAAAAATAAAGGGAATAAAAGATACTCAGGCATAAATTTCTGTAAAGAACAAAATCACACTTTGATCTGATAGCTTACAGTTCCATCTTATGTCTGAACTATCTGTATGCATTTCACAACATGGGGAAATTCCACTGAAGTATACTAAGTGGTCTCTGAGCTCTATGTTGGGCTGATAATTAACTATTGTTGTTTTCTGCTAGCTAACACGAGTGTTTAACCTTAGATCAGGTGACAAAGGCATTTGGTTGCAAATCTCCATTTTGAAAGGAGTTGCCTAAAGTCTTTGTTCCCAGGCTCTTCAGGGACTCAGCAGGCTAATGGAGCCTGTGAGAGAGAGAGCCATCTTTGTCAACTCTGATTATAAGCACTTTTATTTTTAAGAAGATGAACCTGTGCTGGACTTGCACAAGATATTGTATGGAATTATTTGGATGTATAGTTGATGTTTTATTCTGTTTTACTCTGCAAGTAAAGTTTTGAACAATCTAATGGGTCTGGCCAATGCTTTATTCTGAAAGGAGTCAGTTTTTATGCATCCAGTCACTTCAAACTGCCCAATATTAACACCTGCAATATTAACTGTGCCGATAAGCATCTGAAAGAACGAGAGCTGGAGAGACGTTGGGCTCATCCACACTTTCTTTTATGCCATGTTCTTAGGCACAGGTCCGAGATTTGCAGGTCCGTGTATGGCAGATTGGGGTTTTTTGTCCCAGTGATTTCCCCAGGGAACGTCTGTGTTTTATCTCTGAATCAGAGGAAATGGCAATTGGGTTTTCCAGTGACACGCCTTGCTCTGTACTGTGACTGTGAAAAGCAATATCTTTTGGGGCTGATAATTCTGTGAGCCCTCCATCCTATGCTCAGTTTTTTTTATGTGTGTAAATAAATCCATATATCCTAAAGACACAGCAGTCTCCGTTGACCTTTATTCCGAGGAAAACGAACCCTGGGTAAGCTCTCAGATATTGGGGTAGCATGTAACAATATGAAAACATCCTCTGTCTTTATAAAAATGCCTTATTCCTTGGCCTTTCTTTGGAATTGTAACCTTATTATCATTTGATTCATTGCTGAAGCTCTGGGTTCCATGATGTGTTGTTAATACTCCTTCCCCCCTTTCAAAATCCTATTGTTATATTTTATTTGTGCATTTTATCTTGCTTGTATAAACTGCCCTGGGAGCTCTGCAGAAGACTGGACTGTTGATCTTTCAAACAAATAAGAGGATATGAAGACTGAGAAACAAGTTTACAAAAAAATATATGCTGATTTGTAAAAAGTGGAAAGTTAATGCACGACAAAAACAATCAAGGCGGTCACCCTGCTGTATGCTTTCAAGTTTTGGGTGATAACATTGGGGGGGAGTGGAACTGTGATGGCAGAGTGAGAGCAGCTGAATAAAAGGCTTGATCTTTTTTTCTCATTTTTTTTTAAGTTCTCTTTAAGATTGACAAAAATAGCTGGCTTCTTTCCTGGAGCTGTGTCTTCTCCCTTTAATGAATGTCAATGAAGCAGAGGCAAATAGCTCCATTTTCCTCACGCCGGGGCAGCTGCTCTCAACATGTAGTAATGTTTGGTGCTAGGATACAGATCTAAATTTAATCTTTCCTTGGGACAGAAGCGCAGGGGGAGATTGCAAATTAACTTGAATGTGTTTGACAGCCCTGTGAACTCGTGAATAACACATGTGGGATGGTGGGTAAACATCTCTTGACTCTTCCACCCGTTTGTTATGCCAGGGGCCGCGGGCTCTGTGCATTCTGGATGGTTCCCATGTGTGCAGAAGGAAGAAAGAGACCCTTCTGCGGATCCCTGCAAAGAGGCGAGTTTCTCTCCGGGCTAATGTGCACCCAAATCCCACACCAATTAAGGGGAACTCTGCAGCATCCCATTTAACACAGAGAGATAATTCCTCATTTAATCATTGCGTTAGATGAAGCCACAGCATTCATTTTGGAGCTGGGTGCTTCTACGCAACTAGGAACTAGGGCTGAGCTTATGGAGAGGTGTGTTTCACAAACATTTCAAATGGTATCTGCCCTTCTTAGTCATGTTGTGGGAGCCTGTTAAAGGAGGGGAAGTGGAAACTGAATCCTCACTGTCTCCGCACCATTTATTAAATGATCACCTGGTGCTCTGCATGTGACAAACTGAGTCATGCAAGGTACCAGACAGCATGCTAGGGATGAGCAAATCTGTTTCAGTTTCACATTTTTCCAATCTTAAGCATGGTTCTCCACATTTCTACATCAGTTGGTGATTATTATTTTTAAGTCCTCATGGCATAAGTCCTCATATCCTGTTATCTGCATTTTTTCTACACGTTACTGGGCTGGAGAACTGCATTGCAAACTTGAAAGGATGTATTTCAATTCTCATATTGTAGGTTCATCTTTAAATGCAAACCAACTAATAATAATAATAATTTATTTGTACCCTGCATCTTAAAAAGCAGAGACATCACCTTGCCAACAAAGGTCCGTATAGTTAAAGCTATGGTTTTCCCAGTAGTGATGTGTGGAAGTGAGAGCTGGACCATAAAGAAGGCTGATTGCCAAAGAATTGATGCTTTTGAATTATGGTGCTGGAGGAGACTCTTGAGAGTCCCATGGACTGCAAGAAGATCAAACCTCTCCATTCTGAAGGAAATCAGTCCTGAGTGCTCACTGGAAGGACAGATCCTGAAGCTGAGGCTCCAATACTTTGGCCACCTCATGAGAAGAGAAGACTCCCTGGAAAAAACTCTGATGCTGGGAAAGATGGAGAGCACAAGGAGAAGGGGACAACAGAGGACGAGATGGTTGGACAGTGTTCTCGAAGCTACCAGCATAGGTTTGACCAAACTGCAGGAGGCAGTGGAAGACAGGAGTGCCTGGCGCGCTCTGGTCCATAGGGTCACTTAGAGTCGGACACGACTAAACGACTAAACAACAACAACCCTGCCCATCTGACTGTGTTGCCCCAACCACTTGAATCCCCGCCCCCCAATTTCTAGCTAAGGCCCAACACATTTCATTCTCAAATCTGGACATTTTCAAATATCTCAAGAGCTGACTCATGGAAGAGGGAACAAGAAAGGGAATTCTGACTAAACATCAGGAAGAACTTCTGACCACAAGAGCTGTTCAATATTGGAACAGTCTCTCTCGGGAGGTTATGGACTCACCTTCCTTGGCGGTTTATAAACAGAGGTTGAATAGCCATCTGCCATGGATGCATTAGCTGAGATTCCTGCATTGGAAGGGGTTGGACTAGATGACCCTTGCAGTCCCTTTCAGCTCTACGATTCTATTAATGCAATTGGGATGCTTTGGCACCCAAAGCATGGGGGGAAAATGTTCAAAGTTTTTTGTTTCAGATTGATGTTGTGCTGAAGGAAGCCTAGTAAAAAGCTGTGAAGTGACTGCTCTGTACTGTTAGATGAGTGTAAAAAGGGTTAGGGAATGTGGGATTTTGGAAATCATCGCTTTTCCCGCTGCCTTCAACATGTGTAGCTGTTAAAGCTGAAGAGCAAAGTGACAAGGTAATTCGAAGCTGTCATGGGAAGCAGCAAAAGTGAGTCACAGGGATACATATACCTTCATTATTCAGGTAAGAGACAGCCAGGGGATACACACACACACACACAAGCATATACACACACTCAAATCAATTCACATATCTAGGTCAAGTGAAGTCAGCCTACCAAGGTTCAGGCAAAAACAATCTTGGTGTCAGCTTCTCCAAGTAAATAAGCCATATTTATTTTTCTTTTCAGTTTTGAGTTAAAACACATGCATTCATACACACTATTTCGGATTAAATGAGAAGGTTCCTGAGCAACCTTCACCAGAAGCAAATTACAAGGTAGTCATGGCTAGAAAACGCAGTGCCAAGCAGTGGATATAATGCATTTATTTCTTAAATTGTTAAGCAGCCTCAAGGTTGCATGCATAGTTCTTCAACTCCTCATTTTACCTTCACGACAACTCTAACAGGAAGTTCCTTCAGCCTTTTTAGTTTTTTTTAACTAGTATCCAGTATCTAGTTTTATTAACCAGTTTTTGTGTGTGTGTTTTTTGAAAAAAACCTAGTATCTTAGATTTATCTGTTTAGCTTATTTAGTGCTTCTGTGTCCTGGTGTTTTTTTGATAATTGGAGTGATAGCCAAATACTGCATACTCAGAGCAGACCCATCTAAATCTATGGATTGCAGTTACTACGTCTATTGATTCAGTAGGTCTGCTCTGAACACAACTAATCATGGAGATAATTGTTGGGTTTTATGACAAGAGCAGCCCTAATCAGCTGTACTCCACACCCTCAAATGCTTTTGCCTGGTTGGATGAACTTGGACAATGCTTCTTGCTTAAGTGGATTGAAATATGGGTGGGGTGTAGAAATCTCTGGCCTTTGCAGAGCTGGAATGGAGCCCACTGTACAAAGATAAGAGTCATGTTGGCTTCTCGTCTCGTCTCTTCTCCTCTCCACCTCTGACCCCACACCCACTACTGGCATGCATTTCCTGTGCTGTAAAAGGTCCCCTACAACAGTTTTATGGCATGCCCCTCCCTAGTATCAGTGTCAACTTTTATTCATGTGTTTCGTATAAAGTAATTTAGAAAAATCTCTGCACAATGTAAAAGCAAAAAATTGTATCATTAAAGCAGAAATGCGACCCAAAACTAGTAAAAGATTAGTAGAAAAGCAAGTTTCAAAACAAAACAAAACAGGATTTCAAAATTCAAGTAAAGAAAAACGTATGGATGAGGGAAAGTCTGGGCCAAGAAGGAGAAAAAATGTATTTGTGTGTAACCAAACCACCTAGAAATAAATTCACACAGGACTAAAATTTTAGTTTGAGGTTTTGGCATAACTTTTGGCCACAACTTTATTGATTACAGTCTGTGATTGGTTTGCTTAGGCATTGGTTCAGACTATCTGAACCTGTCCAGGACTGTCCAGAACTGACAACTGCCAGCGCAGAGGTCAGTGAAGGTAAGCACCCTAGGAGATCGATTGGGATGGGAGCAGATCACAAGATCATGCCCAAAATGCTCCCAGGGGCTCTTGCATGGCCCTATCCCCCTTTTAGGGGTCGGACAAAAGCATGGTGAGCCCCTGGATTCCTTTAACAGAATACCCACACAGCAACCATTGGAGGGACAGCAAGGCCACAGCCATACCTAGTCCCCTCCACTACACATTAACCAATGGCTAACTTGTGACGATTTGCTACATGGTAGGCAAAACCCAAATGGCACTAGCCAATCGGCCAAGTGGGAAAAATTCCTTCCGGGCCCCTGCCCCAAGAGGAGATGACCCCCGACGGTATAGCAAGGTGAATCAAACCCTAAATATAGGGAAGGGTGGGAGGGTGATCCGGTGCATGAAGCGAAAAAGAGGAAGCTCAACGCGATCACGCAGCAGTATATAAAAGTCCCTCAGATGCAAATTTAAGCACCCATTGGTCAGAAGCAGTCCCATGCCTCTGAGGGACCAATTGGGTAGTTGTGGCTATCCAAACATACCCACCCCACCAATCAGCAAGCAGTTGGGGTGATCTCACCGCAACATGTGATCTCTGAGGAGAACCTGATTTACAAAAAGAGCGAGCCCTGGTGCAATGTAGGGACTCAGCATGTGAAGCCCTAGGTTTGAATGTCACCTCTGCTCCTCAACTCAAGAGAATGCCTTGCGGGAGGGGGAAATGTTTTTTCCCTCAGTTCCCCTCCTTCTTCACGGCCTCACATACATATTTTTAATAACATTTGTTGTTTTTTAGTTTTCTCATACTTTTTTTTTTATGCATTCCATATATTAAGTGGTATAGGAATGGTCTAAATAAACAAACAGAATAATAAAAGGTATCAGCCAGAAATAATATACTGCTGGGAAAAGTTGAAGAATGAACTTTTCTCTGTACCTGACTGTCATTGATGCAAATGAGAGCCTGTGGCTGGCAGGGGTGCAGATGAATTCCAGATAGGCAATTAGTAGGCGTGCCACAGGTATGAGTGGCTCCCCTGCCCCAGGGCATTCTGACTTGTCTCCAAGCAAAGCCACAGCTCATGCATATTTTTGGAGAACAAGCACTTCTTAGGCACTTCATAGATCAAAGAATGAAACTGCCATTTCTGGGTCCCAACTGTGCTAAAAATAGAAATATTATCTTGTTAAAAATGGGAAAACACAGAAACATCAATGCTGCCGTGGCTGGTTGGGAGAGTGAGTAAAAGCCATGAGGTGACAGCATTTCATCTCCATGCAATGAAATCCTTCCAGAGTACCCAGAAGCCCTCTGTAGTGCCAGCTAGTTTGTCTTTCATTTGCTCATATAATTTTCAAATTTTGGCCTGGATAAATATCTTATTGACTGGTGTACAGAATTGGGTTAATGATTCTTTGTGCCTTATTGCATCAATGACTTTGAACAAGGCAACATTCCTCCATGGCGAATGCACTAATCCATTGCTAGGTTCCAATGCTGACATGAAACTATGCTTTGTGCTAACAGAACCAACACCATTGTTTGGGCTTTCAGGCATATAACAGACAACCCATGGTGTCTACTTTTTGTTTCCCATCTACTCACAGTATTTGGCCTCGTAAGCTCATAAATGTACTCCTGCTTCCATGGTGCAGTAGTCTTTTGAGGCTGAGCAATGGCACAAGCTGTAGTTCTAGATCCTGGTTTTTCAGACTCAACCAACCATAGTTTGTGTGAAGCTCAAGTTGTTTGAACCATAATTTATGTCTGAACTTTTCACACTTCAGAATGGGGCAGCCAGACTGGTGACTGGGAGTGGCTGCCGAGACCATATAACACCGGTCCTGAAAGACCTACATTAGCTCTCAGTATGTTTCCGAGCACAATTCAAGGTGTTGGTGCTGACCTTTAAAGCCCTAAATGGCCTTGGCCCAGTATACCTGGAGGAGTATCTCCACCCCCATTGTTCAGCCTGGACACTGAGGTCCAGCTCCGAGGGCATTCTGGGGGTTCCTTCACTGTGAGAAGAGAGGTTACAGAGAACCAGGCAGAGGGCCTTCTCGGTGGTGGTGCCCACCCTGTGGAATGCCCTTCCGTCAGATGTCAAGGAAATAAACAACTATCTGACTTTTAGAAGACATCTGAAGGCAGCCCTGTTTAGGGAAGTTTTTAATGTTTGAAGTTTTATTGTGTTTTTAATATTCTATTGGGAGCCACCCAGAGTGTCTGGGGAAACCCAGCCAGATGGGTGGGGTATAAATAAATGATGGTGGATAATGATGATGTGTGTGATAAGTCTAGCCAGGTGAAAGATGTCTGTGACTGGAACCAGAATAGTATATTTAGATCTCATAGCTTCAGACCCAACCAAGTGCAAACTCCACAGGGACCCATAACTAATCACCATTTCATTTAATTGCAAACATATCTGTTGCTTTTACATTTAAGATGTTAGGTGTACACTTAAGGTGCTGCTTATGGGCTTTGCATAATCATCTGGTTGGCTACTGCAAGAACAGAATACTAGATAAGCCTTTGGCTTGAACCGGTAGGATTCTTCTTAATATCTTATGTTAGGCATACATCTATGTTCTATAAAATATGATGTGTGTGAACAGCTCAAATAACCTAGTTAACGGTTGTGTATATTTCCTAGTGTTGTATTGGTTAGTAAATCTTGTGGTGGCAGCAATGTTGACATCTGACCTTCCTGCTCAGTGTTTGCAAGGATGTACAACATGCACAGTACTATTGCATAATAAATCCCAGCTCACACGTGTTAGGAATCATGAAATCCTGGACACCTGGTCTCTTGATAAATGCCAGAAGGTGGGGCAGCGCTGTCCTTCTCACTTTTGCTTAGACTCCAGGAGATCCTGTGTTTCTCCTTAAGCACTTAACTGCTTACAATTAAGCAGTAAATCCTACTTACAATTAAGTACTGTCAGAATGGTTCTTGTCACGGGGATACAGACAATGTGCATACAGAATAAGTACCAAACTTAGAATCATAGAATTGTAGAGTTAGAAGGGACCATGAGAATCATCTAAGACTGCAGGAATCCTTTGCCCAATGTGGGCTGGAACCCATGACTCTGTGATTAAGAGTCTTGTGCTCTACTCACTAAGCCACCACAGAAGGCGATTAAATGACAAGGCTCTTAAATGTACCTTTTCTTATAATGGCAATTTTTTAAAAACGCAAATTGCATCAGCTGGTGTGGTGGGGTGAGGACCACAACTAGAATCAAAGCCAGCATGGAGGGATATTTAACCCTTTCCTTCCTTGTCGTGGTCCTGAGGCAAACCCCAGCTTTTAAAGGTACTCTTTGCTTTGGAAGAAAATCTTCCACTTCCCTCCGCTCCCTGCTCCAAAGCAAATTCCATCATCTGCAAAGAAGACTGTTTAATTTTGTCTGGACGGAGTATTTGTCATCTGAGTCTTTCAAGGAAAATGCATTTTCTTCTTTTAAGTATTTCTGGTTTCAGCCTGGGCTAGGCAGGGGAGCTGATGTAATTCCCATAAATATACTCCATATGTCACTTTCTCTGCTGCTTATTCCAGGTTATAAAACCTTGGAAAAATCTGAATAATAATATGTGGAGAGTGGTTGGGTTGGCGAGAAGCATGTTGGCAAAATGTTACCAAATTAAGACATTCACCCTCTCTTTCTCTACCTTATTTATTTAGTCATGAACAGAAGGGAGAACCGTAGCGTCGCTTTTGCTGCAAATCCCTTGAAGCGAAATGGGCACAGGGGACTGTCAGGCCGGATAAAGATAATTTACTTGGCTACAGACTTTCTTGAGTGACAGGGAAGCAATAGCAACGAAACTTACAATGGAATGCAATGGTCTGACTCGTGCTTCAATATTAAGGCACCTGCATTTGAATCAGCCATGTGTAATTATTAGTCTCTTGACTTATCACCAGCTTTCAAAACAAGATAAAGGCAGCTACGATCATTTCTTTATGCTTTATTAAATGGGACGCAGTCAGCATAGCCACATAAATCCTTCAATATTAAGCTGCGAATAGCAGTGCTTTATTAAGAACCCCCACTCAAGCCACAGGAAACACAAGGAATAACGTTTCACTACCTCCCAGTGAATGGTGAGCAAGTACAAAGGACGATGGGAAATTCAATCAAGAAACAAATTCTCCTCTCTGTGAGGTCAGGCAATAGTATTATGTGTGGATGTAGTTTAGAGACAGCCAAATTGGAAGGTTGTTTTTTTATTTCCCTGTTCCATAGCTGGCATTTCCCTCAGCAAGCAGGTGTGCAATATGCTCATTTTGCATAGTAAAAAGCATATTTAAGGTCCTCCCACTGTCATTTGAAGCACTGCAGGCCATTAATTATAATTTTGTGGCAGCATACGAAAACACCTTTTGTAGCTAGGCAGTACGTAAGCACGTTTTGAAAAGCCCTGGGCACAAAGAGCTTGCAAGGTAAGCAACAGATAAGAGACAACAGGTGAATGTAAGTTAAGGATGAATCCACGTAAAAAGATAGGGCTCAGCTCAGCAGCTGAAATATCCTTTGCTATAAGATGTATTTAATAAATGGGACTATTTCCTACAAAACAGCCTATTTCTATTCCTACAATTTTTATAAGGCTCTTTTGTGTTCTTATAAAGGCTTGCTGGGAAAGTTAAATGTGTTATTGGCTGCAAGATGTCAGGGATTAAAAGCAGGTATTCAAATGCCATAGGTTAGTGGAATGAGTTATAGGCATTATTTAAAGCTCCAGTAAGCACATGGATACCTGGGAGGGCCAGGGCTCCTTTCTTCTACATGTCAGAAACATTGTGTGCTCTATTTGCATACAGGGAGTAGGAATGGAGAAGAAATCTGATTCAGGTCACATTAAAAGCGAACATACATAAATCACACTTTCCAAAATAATAGGCATAGCAAAACACAAGTCACCCTTGGAAATCTGTATTACTCTGACTTTTGAAACACAGTTTTCCAACCAAGTAACGAGTACAGAAATGCATGTAACATTAAAAAGGCATTATTTTAGGGGAAATTGCTTTGCAAAATTGTGTATGTTGAGCAAAACAGTGTGCAAACATGTGCATTTGCACTAAAATGCTGATGAATCTCCAAGAGGATAAAAGTAAATAAATCAGTGTCTCATGTGGGGAATTAAACTTAAGATTGGAAAAAATCGAAATGGAGAGAAAATGAAATGGACAGATTTGCTGATCCCTAACATGGAGCAATCCCTACTTTGCTTTCTTGTTCTCTTGATCCACTTACCTGTCAGAGCTGTTGGTTTGTGGTATAGGCTTTAATCATGGATCAGGAGTGCTCTCACAATACAATTGCGTGTCTGGTGTTTGAATTATTGAACTCCACAGGCCATAGCTTGGAGGCAGCTTCCATCCTTTGTACACTGGTTCAGTCCCCAGCATCTCCAAGTAGGGCTGGGAGGACTCCTGCCTGTGATGCAGTAAAGCTGTTGCCAGTCAGTGCCAGCAATGCTGAGCTAGATAGACCAATAGTCTGACTCAGTATAAGGCAGTTATCTATGTTCCTCATCCCACTGGCTCCTCTCCTCTCAATTTTAGCAAAATTGTGCTCTTCTGCAGCCTTCTCAGAAGAGTTGTTTAGGTGGGTTGACTCAAAATGGAATAGACCCCTTCTAGGCCCTTGCAAAGGGACACGGGTGGCACTGTGGGTTAAACCACAGAGCCTAGGACTTGCTGATCAGAAGGTTGGCGGTTCGAATCCCTGCGATGGGGTGAGCTCCTGTTGCTCGGTCCCTCCTGCCAACCTAGCAGTTCGAAAGCGCATCAAAGTGCAAGTAGATAAATAGGTACCGCCGTGGCGGGAAGGTAAACGGCGTTTCCGTGCACTGCTCTGGTTTGCCAGAAGCGGCTTAGTCATGCTGGCCACATGACCCGGATGCCGGCTCCCTCGGCCTGTAAAGTGAGATGAGCGCCACAACCCTAGAGTCGTCTGCAACTGTACCTAACGGTCAGGCGTACCTTTACCTTTAGGCCCTTGTAATCCATGGAATCATAGCATCTGAGTTGGAAAGGACCACAAGGGTCATCTAGTCCAACCCTTGCAATGCAGGACTCTTTTTGCCCAATGTGGGGCTCAAATCCATGACCTTGAAATGAAGAGTCTCCCATGCTCCCATGCCTTGAAGCCCTATACCACAAAGAACAGGCACATGAAACCATTTCCCAACAGCCTTATTGTGCACCTGAAGAAGTTAGATGCTTAATGAGAAATGACACTGTCAGGATTAAAATAAAGCAACCTCTAAAATAGCTTGTGAAACAAGTAATGGAACACATGATTATATTATGAGAGTATATTACACTAAATCTGGTTCCTTGATTATTGCTGAGCTTGATGAGGCTAATCTTATAAGAGCATTTTGAGAAAGTTAATGCTGATGAACAAGGAAAGACAATGCAGCATTTGGGAGATATGCAGACTTTTTTGGCTATGTACTTACTGGACTGTAACAACAGATAAACTGACATGGAATCCAGCTTTAATACCTACCAATAGGCTTGAGCAGGGCTCCTGCAAAATCTCTCTCTCTCTCTCTCTCTCTCTCTGTGTGTGTGTGTGTGTGTAAGAGAAACAGAGCTAACACTTAATGGTGTGATGAGTTGCTTGGGTGAGTCAGGATAACTGCTGAGTCCCCTTTTGCCACCCAAATTTGCAGTGGAATAGCAAACAGTCCACAAACATGACGTGAACTTTCAGTACAGGTGTTCCCTTGTTGCAATGATGTTGATGTGTGGCCAAGGTTGGATGGAGATAAAGATGTGATGGAGAGCAGCAGCCAGATATGCTATCCATCAATCCACAACTAAATTAAGCAATGTTTTATGCTCTGTAGGGACTTAAGAGCATCTTAGGTTTGGGGAGAATGTGCAGTGAATCCCCAGACCTGTTTCAAACGAAAGGTCCCCTTCATGTACACAGTGTTCAAGCACAACATCAAAGCAGAGGTGAATAGTCTTTATCAGGACTTAAGTAAAAAGGTTTGAGTATTATTTTGTAAGCAGATGGTTTGCCTTCTTCTCACACCATATGGTGTACACAACAGATGCATCACATTTCCTTCCATTTATAATGGATAGTTAACATCAGCTACATGTCCCTACTTGTATGATGTGCAAGAAAAAGTACTGTATGGAAATATAGGCAAGTACAGGTAGGTTCAGTCTAGCGGCTAGAATGTGAGCATTTGAGTGGGTTTTCAGCATCTGACACCTCAGCTATGGACTCACTGTGAGAGGGCATGAATCTATTCAAGTAAAAAGAAAAAAGCCTAATAAAACTGAAATGAAGCACAAGTGACTTCTTCACTTAAGGATTGCTAAAAGAGAACTGGAGGACCAGACATGAAAGGAAATATGTATCCTAGGAGGATGCAGGGGGGAAATGAAAATGTATGTTTCCTTTTGTGAAGGTTTTTCAGATACACAAAACCTTTAACGATTTGGACCCATTAACCTGTCAAGCTGCCTATTGTGGGGTATTTCCATGCCCCCACCAACAACCTATTTGATATCTGAGGGATGCAGTTTTTTAATTACACACATACACACTTTTTTCATACCTGGCCTCAGGGCTTGTTTTCAGCCAGAATTCATCAGAACTCAGTTCTGGCACCTTTCAGGTGGGTGCCACTGCCATTCTAAGAGAATGAGGAAGGTGTTCATGGTGGGTTCCAGGACATCTTTTCCTAGAAAAATAGCACTTCATTGCTCAGAACTATAAATGGGCATCATTCTTGCAAATGCAAGATAGGGTCAATTAACATTACTTCCTGTTCTTTCTAATGCTCAGTCAAAGAAGATTCTGGGATATGGCTATACTTCCTGGGCAATGGCAGTGCTTCCGTAATTCCACTGTAAAACGACACTCTGAGCTACTAGAAAGAAGGCTATGATACAGATTAATTAAACCAAAGGCAGACAGAACTAATTCAAGTAAAGCTTTGACCAGATGTCTTTCATGGTACTGGGTATTCTGTAATAACATGCAGAACTTTTGTATCTGCAAACAAAGGAAGCAAGGCAGAATGTTCCATGCCTATATTACATTCCATGCACATTGGCGTAAAATGACGCAGACTGTTCTGATTATGAAGGGACATTATTCTTTTCAGATTGTAGATTGGTTCTTTAAGTACTCGGATGTGTTGAAAGAGAGAGAAAATGACAAGGCATTCAAGTCTGTAATTAGCAAACTTAAAGCAGCGTTTGCTAGAAATGAGATACTATCAGAAATGGTTAGTGACCTCTTGCTAGAGGAGGACTGAGGGTTTTACAAAGCATTTGGGGAAGCTGTTCAAAGCATTTGAGCACAACCAAATGCTATGGCTGAAAGGAAGAATTCAAACCTTAAAATTATGATGCAAAAGAAGAAGAAAAGCAAGAGCCGCAGGCTCTTCCTCAGATTTCAGAGTTTTCAAAATGGCATGCTAAATTTCTCTTCTTAATATTGCACATAGCCATAACTTATCTTTCATTCTACTCCCATTTCAGATTTAGCAAAAGAACAGTCCAGTTACTACATTGGCAACTTGAGTTAGCAGGACAAGCAGACCCCAACCTGCATCATTGCATCACCAGGCTCTGAAAAGCCACGCCAAACGAATAACAGAATTCCTATGTTATGGAGAAGGGAATTTCAGCAGCTCGCCACCCAGGAGTAAGAAATTCTGTCAAAATGACCTGTTCGGCACAACCATTAGAGATATTGGGGACCTCCTGGGCCTTTATGTCTCGGCATTCTAGCAATATTCCAGCATTTGACCCTAATCTTGCAAAGTTCAGTACAGGTTGTAAAATCACACCCGAAGAGGTTACAGTTGATGGCACACTGGGAGATTCAAGTGTCAGCACTGATATGAGATAATAGATCTGAAGACAGCAATGAGGCAGGGAGCAAACAGGGATGTAAGGCAGTGCGAGAGAGGTTAAACAGCAGTTTCACTATGTGACAGTCTGGGAACACAAGAGGCAAAAACAGATTTAGGAGTCTTTGCAGAGCATAGAGAAGAAATATATTTTGGGGTTGGGATCACATATGATGGTATCAGAGAAGCGTGAACTATTAAATATTTTTGCATGGGTGCAAATATTTTTTTCCACAGGCTATTTATCAGGCAGTTATGGAATATACTTTTAGAAGGCAGCCGGTATTGCTGCTGACATTTTTATGGTTTTTGGTTCAGCACACAGTGGTCCAGACCAAGTGATAGTCACATATACTAAGGCAGGGGTGGGGAACCTGTAGCCCTCCAAATATTGTTGGGCTAAAACTCTCAACATCCCTGAACATTGGATTTGCTGGAAAGAAAGTTAAGAGTCCAACAACATCTGGAGGGACCCGGGTTCCCCATCACAGCACTAAAGTATACTATTAGAAATGTAGTGACCCTATATAACAGATGGGCATGTATAGTTGTAAGTGGATATGAAGGTGCATTCCCATCCACACTATCAATTCTTATGGAAATTAAATTTAATAGATTACATCTGTGAAAGCACATCTAAATCCTCTGATATTCACTTAGTTTTTCATGTAGGCCATGGGTCCCTAAAAAGGCTCCCACAAGGATCTAGTTCTTGGTCCTTGCTGCTTTTAGGCCTGAAATATATCTATCATCTATCTATATATCATCTATCTATAGTACACCCATATACATATATAAAGACTAATTGTTGCTGTGGTGGTGGCATGTATGTTTCTGATTTTCCTGAAGTTTACAGCCAGGAAGAGAAATTTAACTCTCCAGTAAGATCCTGGTCTTGCTGGTGATTTGCAAGGTGGGGAGAGCAAATGTGCAGGCACATGGCACTGTGATGCATGTTGTAAAGGGAATTGGGGGTTGCTCGTGCGTAAGGGGGCTGCTGCTCTAGGCAACGTTGTCTGGCTAAACCTTTCCCTGGCTGGACAGCCCTTTCTCCGTGGCTGTGTCAGTCACTGGCAGAATCCGTCAGTGGGCGTTTCCTGAACTTCTTCCAACATAAAAGCTCTTTGACGCCAAGTCTCCGCCTAGCCTCCCTGCGCGGAAGTCTTCTGCGCAGAGTGGGCGTGGCCAGCGGAGGTCCTGGGCTCTCCCCGCTGGTCTCTGTGGAAGAGTCTTGGAGCCATCTCTCCGAAGTCCTTCCCTGCTCCCCTTTCTTCCTGGTGTCACGCCGATTTCCTTCCCCAAAGGAAGTGTTCTCTCTCTCCCTGCTGGTCCCTTCTCCTGCATCGTTGGGGAGCCTTACCTCCACTCTTGGCTCCGATGGCAGTTCCCTGACACATGTGTAAGTTGTAGTGTATGCAGGATGCTCACAGTTTCTCTGGTTGGAAATATGCCCAGAGACCCCCTGAAAGCTGATAATGCCTGATCTAGGGCCATGAGTTACATAAGGATCTTTGGTTATATGATGAAGGCATCCAACCAGAAGAAGCTGGTGTATTGTTGAATTGACATGTCCTGACCCAGTCCATGTCTTGACACTGATTTTCTCTGTTATTGGATTGAGATGACTGTAAGGAACACATGGGCAAATTTAGTATTCATACAGATTTTAGCAGGACTCCAAACAACTATCATTGTACTAGTACATTTGCCAATTTTAAAAATTGATTGATGTTTGCTGTCTATCAAATCATTTGGCAAATTTGCAAAAAACAAGATCTGCTACTGTCTGTAATAATGCCATAGTATGTTTCCCTCTTTTTTACCTTTCCTGATACAAAAGGGGTGTTCTGAATGCATGGGGTTTGCTTTGCATTATTACCTTCAAAAATTAGATTGTTCAATCGTTATGTAAGTTAAATGAATTTTTTCATGCTTCCACCAGCATTGGAGCTAGGCCATGGTGAACTCAGGTTCCTCCATCCTGGCCCAGACCTCCCTCCCAAGTCTCTGTGCTGTGGGCTGTGAAGCTACCTATTGGGAAGGTTGCTCAGAAGAGAATGTGGCTCCCTGAAAAAAATGTTCGTCACCCTGGTATATAGGATGGTTTAGTTAATGGCTTGAATGTATGCTGTATGCTCACAAAGAGGGCCATGTAGGCAGCACTTCTGTTTCTCCTAGGTCACCCAAATGTCCTGGGTGCTTCACAGATGATAGATTGCACAGGGAGAAATCTTTTCATACACTTCTTATGCTGCAAATGGAGATCCTCAGTAAGCTCTAATTATCCAAGAAAATTAATGTGGCTTGGGTAAGCCCATGCATGCTACACATGCACTAGTATTTTCATCAGAACAAAGGAATTCTGTTAATGAAATTGAACTGACTTAATTAGGACGGAACAGATTGGGAATTTCGCAGTGTCAGTTCCATAAACATAGTCTATAATTTTTATTTTTATTTTTAATGATGACACAAGCCTTAACCCAAGAGATGAAAACAGATGTCATCCTGTATAGAATGCAACTTCAAGTAGTATTCTAGTAAAAATGTTTCAGACACAGCCACTGATACATTGACCGTGAGCCTACAGCCCACCCACACTTTCATTTGTGCTGTGCCTAGAAAGCATGGGAGTGAACGATTCCCCCCTTGCCCAGCTCCTTTGCAAGGGAAAAACTGCTCCTTAGCAAGAGATCAGAACAAATGAAAATTTGGGGGGAAACAAAATTGCTGTTTGCTCTGATGGAGTGCTAAATAGTAGTTTTCCCCAGGGAAAAGTGGTGGGTCAAGAGGAAGTATGCATGAGCCCTTAACCACTTCTTGACAGGTGACCGGGCAGCAACCAATGAAACTGAATACTGACGATTCAGGAAAGACAAAAACTTCATACAATGCACAGTTAACCTGGAATTCCGGGAGCACCTTGTTCACTGGGGTGGAAGGACCTGCAACAAACAATGGCCTCCAGACCTCAGCAGTGCTGCCACTTACTGAGACTTACTGGTGAATCTGAGGCTACCAATGCATCCATGCATCCCTACCTTGCTCCAACTGAGATAATTTGCTCCCTTAAGATATAGTGATCCCCTAAGATGTAGCGATATTCGCCAGCTTGGATGGCTTTGAAAGGGTTTCAGTTTAGACATACTTATGGGGGATGAGGATATCAGTGGCTACTAGCCATGGTGGCTATACAGTGGTACCTCGGGTTAAGAACTTAATTCGTTCCGGAGGTCCGTTCTTAACCTGAAACTTGTTCTTAACCTGAAGCACCACTTTAGCTAATGGGGCCTCCTGCTGCTGCCGCCGCGCCGCCAGAGCACGATTTCTGTTCTCATCCTGAAGCAAAGCTCTTAATCTGAGGTACTATTTCTGGGTTAGCGGAGTCTGTAACCTGAAGCGTATGAAACCCGAGGTACCACTGTATTTTATCTCCAATGTTGGAATTCTACACAAGGGGAGATAGCAGCTGCTCAGGTTCTGGTTTGTGTGCTTCTCATAGGTGGGCTATTGCTTCTTTTAGCTGTTATTATTTTATCTGTAATCAAAACTTCAGTCCCTGTCAGGGCAGATGGTGGGGTGTGCAAGCCAACCAACCAACTAATTTGTTATTCACCTCTTCTTCACTGGAGGCTTTTTAAGCGGAGGTTGGCTAGCCACTAGTCAGGGTGGTACTTGATATTCCTGCATTGCAAGGGGTTGGACTAGATGACCCACGAGGTCCCTTCCGCCTCTACGATTCTACCACGGCTCTGCTTCGTCGGCAAAAAGGCTGCGGGGCAGACAAGCACGTCTTGGGGAAGAAAACCCCATCTCTTAGGGCGACGAGGCGCTCTTACTCCAGGAACCTTCACTTAGGGACCTGTGTGCCCGAGCGGAGTAGTCACCGCGCAACACCCTCCCACTCCCGCCTTCCCGCCAGCCTGAGGATTCTCTCGCTCCCAGGATGAAAAGGAGGGAGAAAGAGAGAGCCGGACGGGAGAGCAGCGAGGGAGCGTTCTCACAGCGCAGGCGCGCGCCGTCCTCGCCGTTGCGCCGGGCGGGCGGCAGGTGGCGCTGCCGGGGAAGCCTTCCCGGGCGGCCAATGGATGAAAGGCGGGAGGCGGAGCTCCGGCGCGGAGGGAGAGCGAGCGAGAGAGAAAGCGAGCCAGTGAGCCGGAGCCACGGTCGGCTCAAGTTGGTTCGCGCGCCGCGACGGCGGCAGCAGCAGAGAGCGAGGAAGGGGCGAAGGAGCGGCTGGGCTGAGAGAGCGAGAGAGCGGCGGTTGCGCTGGCTGGGCAGGTAGGAGCTGGAGCCGCTGCTGTTGCTGCATGTTCTCTCCATTCCCACCCCTTGGAGCCCTTTTCGCTCCTTGCAGAGAAAGAAGGGGGGGGGGCTTATCTGTCAGTCAGTCAGTCACCCCCCTCCCAATTTCTCCTCCCGAGGGTCCCTTCTGCGCCGGCCTTCCCCTTCTGCGCCCTCCCCACGGCAGCCCGGAGGCGGGACAGCGCTTCTCCCAGCGCCCCCCCTCGCCCACCCCACACGCGTCCACGCGCACCGTCGTCGCTCCGGCTCCGGTGTGGCGGCTGCGCCTCCTCTCCTCCTCTCGCTCTGAGTTCTCGCTGGCTGCTCAGGCTGCTGCTTCCAAACTGATTTACAACCCCCCCCCCAAAATTCTCCCCATCGCTTTCTAGGAAGGGACTCCCGTCCCACCCCCCTTACCACTTCTCAGGATCTCTCCCCCTCCGTTCCCCTTTAGGAGCCTTTCCTACAGGTTGTGGGGCGGGGAGAGAGGGGGGTGGCTACGGAGGCGTTTCTCTGTCGCCTAGCCCCACCAGTTGAAGCCCTTTGCCTGCCCCATTCTGCCCTAACCTTTCCTTAACGCTGCGTGGCGAGATTCCCACGCCTGTCCAAAGTCTCTGCCCCCCCCTCTCCCGTTTTAAACTCTCCCGCAGCCTCCCCGTTGATACTTTATGTCCTCTTTTTCTCCAACGTGTCCTTTAAAGATGCTCGCTATGAATTGACTTGGAGAGTGCTTTCGTTTTCAGTTCATTGTTCGCTTTCCACTAGTGGGGCGATTGTGTTTGGTTTCTTGGCACGGCATCAGTTTGCAGAAGGTGGACTTCAAACCCGGGGGACTAGTATTTGGCAAGCCTCCTTCGCATCCTTTTTATCTTTCTCACACACACCTTCCGTAGCTCAGCTGAGCTCTGCAACGCTTTTGTCCCCCTTTTAAAAAACCATCCCGGACGATTTTCTTTCTACACCTGGGTTTTGCTCCCTGTTCTCCTGAACCAGCAGTGTAGTTAGTGAGCAGTTCTTAGGACCATCTGCTGCACATCTTTTGCTGTGTATAAAAAGAAGGAAGCGACTTCATGTAGAGAGCTCGGCGAGGGTTGCTATTGCTTTTGCCCATACCCTTTTGTCAGTTTGATATATAATACGATAATTCAAACGAGTGTATTGTGGTAACTTTGTGATTTAATGTCTCTTTCCCTTCCCCGGGGAAACAGCAAATACAGAACTCAGTTTTCCCTCTTCCTTTATAAACAACAAATACATCTGAGCCTAACATAATTTTCCTTTGCCAGGGGGTGCTGTCAATTAAAGCTTCCACTATTTCATATTGAAATTGTCCCAAGAGTCACTTATGCCATGGCACAGCAGTAAAACTGCTAGCACATCTGCAAAGCTAAGCACAGTCTGGTATGGTTTCAGATTGGATGGGGGGTTGGACTAGATGGCCCTCAGGGTCCCAACTCTACAATTCTTTAATTCTATGAGTGCATCAAGTTGACCTGCAAAAGCTTCTGCAAAGTGTTAATTTAAGTTCTTCCATAGTTCATTTGAAATGAAGTTATGCAGTACAGCTGTCTTGATCTCTTTTAGGAAAAACCTATACGGAGACTGCATGTGCTTTTATCTAGCCAGACACCTACTTTAGTTTAAAACTTTGCTTCACCTTTGAAAATATATATTTGTCTTCTGTTGAAGAAATCGATGGGCTAAGTGGATGCAGTAATGAAGGACTTTTAAAAAATGAATTAGATATTTATAAAGAATATTGTGTTGATAGTATGAGTAGAGTACAGTATTTAAACTGTGCCAAGTGGTGCTTCTGAGAGCCATTCTACACATAGACACAGACTATGAAGGTAGAATTCTAGAATGTACCACTTCAGACTACAGGGGTGTGTGTGCGCATGCTATTTTGAGTATGCGCCATATAACAAGGTCCTTGAATATAGAATGCTTACAACCAAGGATTAAGGAGAAATTAGATTCAGTTTGCATTTAAAGGTGGAACTACCAAATTGCTCTTTCCGAAACAGTATATGAACCAAAACACAGGTAATCCTTTGAAATGCATACTTCTCCAAATTTTGCAATGCTGTTAATTCTCCAGCTAAGCAGTTGTACAAAAGTGCACCTATTTGGATAAAGTGTGTATAAAAAGGCATATAATTGTGAAAATAACATACAAAGTGGCATTATATTGGGAGGTGGAATGCTTTGCCAAAATCTGTACACTTCATGACAATGCGTTTAGGAGAATGTTACACTAAAATGCTGATAAATTTTCATGAGGATTTTTTTAAATCTGCAAATTGCTGCAGAAATGTGTAGAACTGAATTTAAGATTGGAAAAAATGAAATAACCGAGAAAGCTGAAATTGGGAGATCTATCTCTAGCTAGGACCCTCGTACCTATGGGACCGCCTCTCCTGGTATGCCCCACAGAGAAACTTACGGTCTTCACATAAAAACATCTTGAAGGTCCCAGGCCACAGAGAAGTTAGGCTGGCCTCAACTAGAGCCAGGGATTTTTTGGCTGTGGCTCCGACCTGGTGGAACACTCTGTCACAAGAGACTAGGGCCCTGCGAGACTTGACATCTTTCCGCAGGGCCTGCAAGACAGAGCTGTTCCACCAGGCCTTTGGCCAGGGCACAGCCTGACTCCCTCCCTCGGCAATCTTCGCGGAGCTCTGGCCCAATGGTTGCCAGTGGCTTGATTTGAATTAATTTTATAATGAATGATTTTAGAGTGTTGTTTGTGCTGTACTTTTGTACTGTTTTATTGTTGTTAGCCGCCCTGAGCCCGGCTTCGGCTGGGGAGGGTGGGATATAAATAAAATTTATTATTATTATTATTATTATTATTATTATTATTATTATTAGCTATTACATCGGGGAGAGGGATAAACTGTTGGATTCCTATGTTCAAAGAGTTCTTAATTTGGGTTGCATTCAACAGTACAGCAGAATGAAGTACTAGAATGGACTGTCCTGCTTGAAAGTTCACTTTACAGTAATACCTCCGCAAACGTCCACCTCGTCTAGCGTCCATTCTGGCAAACGTCCACGGCAAACCCGGAGGTATCAGAACGGGTTACTTCCGTGTTTGCCACTCACGCATGTGCAGAAGCGCAAACCGCACCGCATGCACAGACGCCGTGCTTAGCCCTGCATCCTTTTCGGCTAGCGGCCAGGGCTCCAGAACGGATCCCGGTCACAAAATAAGGTATGACTGTAGATACAAATCTAAGAGGGTAGGAAACGGTCTAGGTTTGAATTTTCTGCCTGATGTGCTAATTTTGTTTGTGTGGAACTTGGATTTTTTATGTGGGAGTGCATTAACCATCTTGATCAGCTTTTTATGCTCTTGTTCACTTAGGCATTTGGCTGTAAATTGATGCCGTACGTTATGATGATACCCTAGCATGTTCTGATGGTTATCCTTTAGCAGGGTGGGGTAGTATTTGTCCTCCTTAGGTTATTGCAGGTCGAACATCTTTAGTCAGTGCCTTTATATCTTTTTGATGTCTGTCTGTCTGTCTTGGGAGACAGTGGAGGAGTGCACCTTGAGGAGTAAAGTCAAATTATTGGAGCATTATAGTGCCTGTCGTGGCTGTAGAGACCAATATGGGAGAGACATGTTTTATTTCAGGTGAGGCAGATGAAGGTGTCCAGTTTTGCTGCTACAGCTGCACCATGGCATTTCTTTCCTCTCTGATCTTTCTTTTTGATGTATACTAAATATTTTATGTATCCTCTAATGTGAGGCACCTTGACATATTTTATGTAGTAGGTGATGAACAATTGCAATTAATACTACTACTTCTAAAAATAGTATCACCTAATTTCCCATCATTCTGCTGCATGTGTTGACACAGACTCAAAAGCAGCTGTAACACTGATGCCCTGTTTTGACATTTATGAAAGGAGGATTAGAGCAGACAGAATTTGTAGTAGGAGGATGCGAGTAGGATGTCAAGTAAAATCTTGTTAAATTTAATCTTTCAAGCAGGTGGCTGAAACTACTAGCACAGAGCATCAGATCACATGCGTATCTTTTATCTAAATGGTTAAACGTGGTCTTTTAATTATATTGAGTATATTGTGATACTAATTTTGATTGCTTAATGCAGATCATTATACTGGGATGATTCTTTGAGAATTACTAGGCTAACTGGGTTGTCTAAGTGGGTTTTTTTCTGCTATGCTGAAAAAAATAATTGCACTGGAGCAAGAGCAAGTAAAATAATTCAACTGCAATCATAAGCATAGTTAATAGGGTGTCCCCTTGAACTCCATGTTTGTACCTCTGTGTAAACATAGGGTGGGATTGCAGGGTGCTTGTTAGAATAGCTGTTTAACTTTAGTGTTTTTCTATTCTGCACAGTTTGAAAAAAATTATCTAAGATATTTTTTGCCTCTCATTATATGTTCTAAATCTAAGTGTGTGTTAGTGTCAACTGTTGCACCATAAAATCATTTTGTTCTAAAACATATTATTTTTTACAGATTTTATATCCATTCTCTGTGTGATTAAAATTCTTTTTAAAAAATGATTTAGTTTAAAGTTGTTTAATACACTTAAGTGTAAATGTGGTACCACAATGTGGGGACTAACTTTGGGGAAGCATTCCGTAAGTTGGGGGCCACCACTGAAAAAGCTGCCTCTCTTACTATCCTTGCATGTGGCATATAGAGCCAAACAGAAACATCTCTTATATCTAAACGTATACTGTATCAGATCCTTCCAGTACCCAGAGTGGTTCAAACTGCCTATATTCATTAATTACAACTCAGCTAAGAAAAAATGCCATTCCCATGAGATTTGATAGATCTATGTATCCCTTTAGATCTCCGCTCATTGTAGTTGGATGCACTCTTGTAGCTGATTTCTCATACTCTTATTTCAGATGAGATCCTCCAAATCTAATTACTTGTAGCAGAAGTTGGGGGAAGCTAGTAAGTAAGGCAAGCATTTATGAAGAGTCTAGCTCTGCAATCCTGAGGGTAGGAAGATTTCATTTCTTGTCAATAGCAAGTGACCTCACTATACTATTTATTTGGCAAATTTTATGCAAACCTACATTGTCTGTTGTAATTTTTTTAGTGCGCAGTGGCTGAAAACAGGAAAAAAAATCAGTGTTTATTTTTTATGATAGTTTTGTATGGTGCTGGGTTCTACACTTAAGTTTACATGGATGAGTGCCAAAGCACCAGCAAATGAGGACTAGGCAATAATTTCAGCTTCTGGACAGCTTTCAAACATATCCGTGTGTTACAGTTGCCTAGCAGGATCTGCAGTAGTCATGGTTGCTGGAACAAGTTTCAGCTAAAAGGCACTGTGTGCTTTAATCATCTTAAAGTTAGAGTTTAGCCCAGGGTTTCCCAGATTTCTGAGACATTGAGTCCCTGATGAGCTTATAAAGTCACTGTTGGCTCCAACTCCAGTTCTTAGGAATGTAAATGGAATAAAGTAAAGAAATAGTGATGCATAACCAATATTTATTAATCTGAATTGATGGAAAAAAGGAAGCAAAAAAGAGGACGAATATTAATAATGGGCTTTAACAATTTAGGCTGCAGGTTTGTGAGGTGCACTCAGTACATGCTCATGCCTTTTATATTTGAGATCATAGGCATTATTTTTTTTTGCACTGTAGCTTGTGAACTTCTTTTTCCCTTGGGCTGTTTCTGACCCCTTTTTGCTCCCTGCACAGTCTCAGTGACCTTGGGGGGTAATAGTGATCACTTTAGGAGGGACAGCTTCCAGCCTAAATATTACTGAAGTGTGTAGTGTAGTCTGTTTCATCAGGAAGGGAAGGGAGCAATGTAACTCCCACCATTAGTCCATTCATCACCTTGACTAGAAAGGTAAACTAGATGGTAGCAAGTTTATGAGTCTAGCAGGCTAAACAAAGCAGGGGTTTCATAATATGCTCCTTTAGGAAGGCAGAAATTGCCCATTCTTAAATGGAGGCATTGACTAAATCAACTTCCTTACCATAGTGACATCATCTAGAAAAAGCAAGAGCCAAACACAGATGTCGTTGACTGTACATGGGAAGAAAAAAGTTTCAGCTTATATAGTTAAAATCAGGAAGGTCCTGGAATCTCTGACCTAGAATCTGTAGTCAGAGTTAGTCAGAGTAAGGTTACCGTGAGAAATTTATTTGAAGTGCTGACCTTGAATTTTTCCAGTGGGTCATCATTACCCACTTCAAGGTTGTTGTTTTTACTGTGTATGTGTGTGTGTGTGTGTACAGTGGTATCTCGGGTTACATATGCTTCAGCTTACAGACTCTGCTAACCCAGAAATAGTACCTCGGGTTAAGAACTTTGCCTCAGGATGAAAATAGAAATCGTGCTCCGGTGGCATGGCGGCAGCTGGAGGCCCCATTAGCTAAAGTGGTGCTTCAAGTTAAGAACAGTTTCAGGTTAAGAATGGACCTCCGGAACGAATTAAGTACTTAACCCGAGGTACCACTGTACAGACACATACAGACACGCAGATATATATGAAATAAATAAGTCATAAGTTTTTTCCCCCATGGTTCTGTCCAGTATGTTAAAGGCCATTTAATCCATATGGGAAAGCGTCAGTTGACTGTACTACATGTATGGGTTGGTGATCGCATTATGGTTTATTCCACCATAGAGTAGGTTCAGTTGAATTTATTCCAAGTTACCTGTTACTGTTATTCAGGTAGTCAGTCTTACTATTCAATTGCCCACCCAGTTCTTGGAACATAGTCCTCAAGTACTAAAGAGTTTAATGTACACTGATCCATTGAGGAATGCATGCCAGAGGATTATATTGGTTGCCTAAATGAGATCTTTACTTCAGATAGTACTAGAGTTGCAGTAGGATAGGAGGTGCAGTATATTTATAGTCCCTATTCAAGTTACTTCTTGAAACTCATTAGGCTTTGGGACAGTCTTAATAGACCCACCACATCTACACTGGAACAAACTGTGACAGTATTAGCAGTCACCCATTAATGTCCAGTACATAACAGTAGTTAGTACTTTCCCTCACCCACAGAGCATCACCCACTCGTTCAGTTCAAAATACTGTACCAAATCTAGTTATGAGTTGATTGGTTGATATCTTAGCAGAACCTCATTCTGGTATTGAGTGTAAAGCCAGGCCATCTGTTTCATGGCATACATGATGATGAACACTGAATTCTTGTTCATCACCAAAATGCTACTGCCACTGATCCTAGCCTGATGCTGAACAGTGAACCTAGCACATTCTCAGACCTCTTGGCTGGCTCAGCATTTTCATCTGGGAACAAGTCCTAGATGACCAAACTGTATCTACTGAGTTGGCTTTATAAGGTACCTACCACAAAGTTAGCAGGCACCTAACTCTGTGTGTGGGATTCAGGAAGAACTGATAGGTTTCAATGTTCTATTCCCTCTTTCTCCCAGATGACAGTCCTCACTTTTCAATGTCACATGCCCTTATTGTTGAGAACTTAGTTTTCATGGGCCTCTCCACCCCGTTATGAGACATTTATATGTAACAATTATACTCTGCCCTTTCTCATTCCAAAAGTGCCCAGTGTGACTGACAACATAAGATGAAATGAAACAATATCCCATATGCAATAATTAATATGACAGTTACAAAAATACAGTGGCTAACTTTACCTGCCCCTTTCCAAGTTCCTTTACAAATAAAAATGTATTCATTTTTTTATTTAAACAGAGCTAGGGTAGAGAATTGTCTGGCCTCTCCTGGGAATTCCAGAGACACCAGAGAAAGCCTTTGTGTTCACATCCTCCTAGACATCCATGGTATTAATTTAAGAAGGGCCTTTGCTTTTGTTGGTGGACATATGGAGAAGCCATGTCTTCAAGCACTTGGGTTCCAGGGAATTTAGGGATTTGTAGTATCAGCGTCTTGAAGATACGGGCAATTTTCAGTCAAACTGAAAGATAAAAATGGAAGAGATAAAAAAGAAAGGAGTCATATGCTCAATTTCAATAACACCTCTTTATTGCACTAAAAACATCCCCTCTTAACAGAGAAATGTCTATATTTACTGGCCAAACTCATTACTATAACAAAGGTTCAAAACCATCTTAGCCCGTTGTAGGGAACGTAACAAGGAATAGTAGATCAGTAACTAATAGTTTCCTCTCATAGGTTGACGCAATAAAACAGCATCTTTTGACATTATCTTTTGGGCAGCGACCCAGCAGTGAGCTGCCCTCCCTCCACCTGCCAGTAAATAAATAATCATCCCCAATGAAGTACTTAGAAGTCATTGCAGGAGGTTATCCACCCATTAAGAAGGCTTTGGTTCACTATAGAGTTGCATGGTATGCAGCATGAGGTTCAGTTGTAAAACTGTTGCTGTTGAGCTAGTATACCTGCTTTATTTGGGAAATGCCATACTTTTCCATGTATAAGACTAGGATTTTTTCTTTAAAAGTTATGTTAAAAAGATAGGAGTGCCTGGCATGCTCTGGTCCATGGGGTCGCAAAGAGTCGGACACGACTAAACAACAACAAATGTTAAAAATTGGGGGTCATCTTATACACAGAAAGTGTATCCTCCCATTTTCTTAATTTGGAGTCCCCCCAAAAATGGGGCGTGTTATATATGGGGGCATGTTATACATGAAAAAATACGGTATATGAATTTTGAAGTGGAAAACAAATTGATAATTCAAATCAACCCACACTGTTAATAATCCAGTGAATTTGTATTTGATGCAGTTGAGAGAGGAAAAGTCTGATCAGTTGATATGAAGGCAGATGTAAATGAATAGTAGATATTGGTCTTGTTAATTTATGCTTGTCTAGAAAATTAAACAATGCAGGATTTTGTTATAATCTTTCGATAACTTAGATCACTCACCCATAGTGCTGTGCTTTGTGTCTTTCTGGTTGACATTTTCATCTGCCACCTGTGGAGACTGTTGACCTTTGGTCTCTGTTAATGATTGTATAATAATGACAAACTAGTCAAATACAGCATCACTTTCAAGTTTTTTGGGCCGTCATTGACTTGCTTCTTCCTCTCCCCACCCCGGCCACATCATCAACTGCTATTTTTGTAGTTGAGTTATGTTTTTTGTCTTCGTAAAATGCTTGCCTCAACTTGTTTAGTCATTCAGATAGTTTCCATGCAGCTTTCAGGTTTAGGATAACGTTTTACAAAGAAAAATGTAAACAGAACATTTATGTTTCAAGTGGAAGAGTTTAAAGGGTCTTTGTGTGTAGAAATGTTTAGCTACAGTGATTATTCCCAAGGGATTTGCTACATAGGGAGTAGCTTCAGTCCATTTTCCAAATGCTGCTTTCTGTACTGTCACAGTCTTATCCTTGCATCTTAGAGGAGCAGATCAAAAAGTTTTTAATTTAGGCATAGTTAATTGTTTACTTTAGACTGCCTCAGTGGGGGAGAGGAGGAGTGGGGCTCGTTGAGCATGCGGTATATCTTCCACTCCAACTGCCATTTGAACTTGAAGAATTGGTGCCTGAGTTTGCTTTTTCTCTATTGACTCCCTGTCTCTTTTCTCTTCTTGAACTGTCTCTTAGATTATAGTCCTGTGGGTAGAGACTGTCTTACTTTAATTGATTGTATTTAAGCTGCTCTGGAAGGGGTTTTGGCTGAAGGGCATCGTATAAATGCTATAAATAAACAGTTGCTTCCCAAGGAAACTTCATTTAGAAGTATCAAGAAAAGTTACTATTTGAATACTGTATATCAGTGGCTAAAGAAATCTCCACAGGACAACAATTGACCACTGGCAAATTTATCACACGGAGACAACAGTTCTTCTGAATAAGGAGTTAGTCCACAAAAGTCAATTTTTTGGTGACATGTATGTGCTTTAAGCATGCTTTTGTTTTTAAAACACCTAATGTAAGCATTAACTTTTATATTTATAGCTAATATTTTTAAACATGAAAGGGCCCAAGTGCAGTACAGTCATACCTTGGAAGTTGAACTGAATCTGTTCCAGATGTCCATTCAACTTCCAAAATGTTTGAAAACCAAAGCATGGCTTCTGTTTGGCTGCAGGAATTGAAAGCTGCGGAAGCCCCGTCGGACGTTCGGCTTCCAAAAATAGTTCTCAAACCGGAACAGTCACTTCCGGTTTTGCTACGTTTGGGAGCCAAAACGTTCGAGAACTAAGCTGTTCGAAAACCAAGTTACGACTATATACTGAAGTGGGGTTATGGGTGGAAAGTCCTCTGATTATTACAGCAAGTTATCTCCATGTAATACGCATGGCATATTACAGTGTCTTGTAAGTATTTATAGAATCTCTTCTAGCCATATATTTAGCATGACCAAGAACTATAGTTTGCACTAAGTAACTTTTTCCATAAAAAGATTTCCAAAGATTACTGAAAGCCTTGTAACTTGATTATAATGATTTACTTGGTTTTTCTTCTTCTTCTTCTTTGGTGATCACTCGTAGCTGAGTAAGATTGTCTTCCATAAACACGGTATTAACAATGAGTCTGTAAGTGACTGTGGAGGCCAATTTTCTGGGTGGGAGTTGATCACAGTGTGGATTTGCCAAGCGTGCCTTCCTCCTAGCACGTTTCTCCCTTGCGTTGTGAGTTCGAGTGTCTTCAAAGCCCATGACACCGTTGGTAAAGGCTGTTCTCCAATTGGAGCGCTCACAGGCAAGTGTTTCTCCCTTGTTGGTATTCATACTACATTTTTAAAAATTTGCCTTTAAACCTCTTTTTTTGTTTTTTAATAATATTTATTAAAATTTCAAAGAATTACAAAAGTAAAAGAAAATAAAACAAAAATGCAAAATACAGAAAAATAAAACAATTAAAAACAAGTCAATTTTTCCACATCTTATCTTTCATTTGCTTGTTTCCTTGACCTCCTCGCACCTCCCTTTTTTGTGTTCTAGTTCAATTAGTTAATTCAGCAAATCCTTTCCATCTTTGTTTTTATCTTAATAATTTATCTTAGTATATTGTAACTTTACATTCTCACCTGTTAACAATCCATTTTTACATACTCCTTTGTAACATTACTGCTAAAACCACATAACTTCATTCCAGCATCCTTCTAACATTCCTTAATTTTGCAATGTTTCTGTAAACCTCTTTTGTTGACCACCAACTCGTATTGGCCTGAATATAAGCCTCACTTTCCCCCCAAATTCTGACTGTGAAAAATTAAAGTGCAGCTTATATTCGCGACCTTACGGTATGCAGCCAGGAACGTGGGGCAAACAGCACCAGGAGTGCGGTGAAGCAGCGCCTGCCTTGTGTGTAGTCCCCCGTCCTTTACCCCAAGGCTGGGAAGGGAGAGAGTGAGGAAGGGGAAAGGCCGCTGGCAGCACTGCGCGGCTCTCCCCTCCCCAGTATGCAGCTAGGAGCAACAAGGAATGGAGTGGCTTATATTCAATTATTTTTTCTCCCCGCCCTCCAATTTTAAAGGTGCAGCTTATATTCGGGTGCGGCTTATATTTGGGCCAATACGGTATATGAAATTGTAATATGGAAATATGTCCATGCAGTGGTATCTTCTCCATACATAGGTCCTAAGATTGTCATCCTGACTTAAATCTCAAAGCATGGAAAGTCTGACTTGCTGATTTAATTGAAGAGACCTCCTGCAATAGCTGTACAAGTGCATTTCTTCTTTGTTGCTATAACCTAAAAATGTACAGAATCATTTGAAGCTTCTAAAAGGATACTTGTTTGGACAGGTTATTAATGGGCTTTGCATAAAAGTAGCACTCCCAGTGCAGTTGTTAAGTTGTGCCAGTGAACAGACACTGTCATATATTATTCTGTATCCTCAGTGATGCTTAATTCTTTCCCCCTCACAGATAAAAGTAAAAGAGAAGGTTTATTTTTTTTCAAATGCAATAGAGAATTGGCAAGCTAGATTTTTTTATAAAAATCATGTCTTCTACATGCAAATTTCCTAAGAAATATGCAGCTTAATCTTAACATGAGTATGATGAACATAAAAAAGGACATTTTAACCGGGCACATGTTGTGGACTCACTTTGACTGACTAAAGTGTTAGCCCTTAGTTCACTGCTATTTCTGTGGAATGCGGAATTTCATATCAGCAAGCATAATCTCTGAGAATAACTTGTACTGTTTCTTTTTACAAGATTTCTGTTTGTCTTGTATGGATTTTGCCTTGGACCTTCTCAAGAACCATAGAAGAGTGTAAGCAGTAGCGACTTAAGCTGCTTCTGTTCAGGCTTATGGGTATCATTTGAAGCAGGAAATTGCACCTGTCCAATTTAGTGACAGAATATTCGCCACCGTTGGGCAAGATATGGATGGTTCGGAAGATAAAAACACATTATGTACTCTCACTGGGACATGAAGTTGCTTATAAAAGGAATTTTAAAGTAAAGGGTTTTTGATGTAGCAGCAAGCACAATATTGCATGGGTGATGCAGTTCGTACTATCTCTAATTTTACAAGACTTACAAATCAACACCCCAAACTTACTAGCCATGTACGATACCTCTATGTAGCGAGTGAATAGTTTTACCACAGGGTTGCTGCATCTACTTCTTGGTAGGTTCTGGCCATGTTTTGCACTTTCTGCAATTTGTCAGACTACATGAATCAATGTTGAAAAGATGACCAGCTTTCCATGGTAATTCCTCTGTGCGTGTGATGATAACACACACACACACACACACACACACTCTTACTTTTTTACATTCCATTGCTTTTAATTCAAATTCTAACCCACATATAAACATTCTAAAGAATGTTTATACACATGAAAAAGTTCATGTGTGTGTGTGTGTGTGTGAGAGAGAGAGAGAGAGAGAGAGAGAGAGAGAGAGAGAGCGCGTGCTGAAAAGAAGCAGTTTTGAGTTTTTTGAACATTGTCAGAGACACGCAAAGAGAAACACGTTAAAGGGTTTCTATTCTTCCTATTGCAATGCATGTTGAAACTGTGAATTTGTAAATGACAGTTTGTTATAGTGATATTGTAAATCTCCAGGGGTGTCTCCCTTTCGACAGACTCTGAATTTTCCATGATGTGGGCAAAGAGACCAAGGAACAAAACAACCACCCTTCTTTGTTTCTAGTTCTGTGCCACAACTTTCCTGGGGGATAAGACTGATAGCCAGTCTATTATTATTACTTGTTTCATTATCCAGTTTAAAAGTCTGGAGTTACAGTTGAGGACTGTGGTTTGGTTTTGGTTCTGTTTTTTTGTTCAGTGCTTTCCAAGCCCCAAGTTGGGTGAAAGATTCCTGCATTGCAGGGAGTTGGACAAGATGATCGTCTTGGTCCCTTCCAACTCTATGATACTACGAATTCTAATAAGAGATGATAAGTGGGACATACTCTAGAACAGTCTAATAATTATTTGCAGTATTTCAGCATTGAGTTGCACCAGCACTTTTCATTGACTACATAACTATCATAGAAGTAAACATGAATAATTTTTGTTCATGTGTAGTCTTCCAGTAGGACTACAATAAGTAAATACATTTAAAATTTATGTAGTAATAAATCAGAACAAATAAACAGCAACACTTTGATTTGAATCACTTACTTCGCCAAACCTTTATTAGGCATTGCAAATATAAGCCATCATAAAACATCAATATATAAAATTTTAAAATATGTACAAATAAACGGCCATGTAAGAACGAGGATTTTCATTGGAGTTTCTTCCCGCTAAATAGTGGAATTCACCACTCTGAGAGACTCAATTGATAAAAGCTCAGCCACCCTTGCAGTTACTTTGGCATTGAGTTTGCTTTGGCAGATGTTAAAGGAATATAACTTCTGTATTAAGATCAGCAAGCGTTGATTGATTCCTAACTCTGCAAGCTTCTTCCACAATACCGCACAGTCAACTGAATCAAAGGCACCATGAAAATCTACGAAAGCTGCATATAAATCTTGGATTGGTTTTTAAGTCTATATTTTTCAACCAAATTTGTAAGTATGAGACAATCGTCTAAGCTAGAGCAGCCTTTGGAAAAACTTATTTGTTCTTTTCCTGGTAAGTTTAGATTTTTCACTCAGATAAGTACTGTATTTTTTGCTCTATAAGACTCACTTTTCCCCTCCTAAAAAGTAAGGGGAAATGTGTGTGCGTCTTATGGAGCAAATGCAGGCTGCACTGCTATCCCTGAAGCCAGAACAGCAAGAGGGATTGCTGCTTTCACTGCGCAGCGATCCATCTTGCTGTTCTGGCTACTGAGATTCAGAATATTTTTTTTCTTGTTTTCCTCCTCCAAAAACTAGGTGCGTCTTGTGGTCTGGTGCGTCTTATAGAGCGAAAAATATGGCAATTTAAGTAAAAGGTGCTTAGCATAGATTTTCCCTATCACTGACACTAGACTTATTGGTCTGTAGTTCTTTGGTTCATCTGGATCACCTTTTTGGAAGATTGGAATAATTATTGATCTAAGCCATATTTTAGGAATGATTTCATATTTATCAATAAGAGTAAATAGCTGAGCTAGGGGTTCTGCCCACCAATCCGTGAATGTCTTAAATAATTCTGTTGGTAGATCACCCGGCCCTGGCGTCTTGCCCAGTTTGAAACTATTAATTATCTGTCTAATTTCCTCCTCTTTCATCATTGGCCACTCCTTTAGTTTATCTAGTTTGTTATCGTTGGTCTCCTTTCCAAGTGTGGAGACAGTGTGGTGTAGTGGTTAAGAGTGGTAGTCTCGTAATCTGGGGAACCGGGTTCGCGTCTCCGCTCCTCCACATGCAGCTGCTGGGTGACCTTGAGCTAGTCACACTTCTCTGAAGTCTCTCAGCCCCACTCACCTCACAGAGAGTTTGTTGTGGGGGAGGAAGGGAAAGGAGAATGTTAGCCGCTTTGAGACTCCTTAAAGGTAAAGGTACCCCTGCCCGTACAGGCCAGTCGTGTCCGACTCTAGGGTTGTGCGCCCATCTCACTTAAGAGGCCAGGGGCCAGTGCTGTCCGGAGACACTTCCGGGTCACGTGGCCAGCGTGACGAAGCTGCTCTGGTGAGCCGGCACCAGCGCAGCACATGGAAACGCCGTTTACCTTCCTGCTATAAAGCGGTACCTATTTATCTACTTGCACTTAGGGGTGCTTTCGAACTGCTAGGTGGGCAGGAGCTGGGACCGAAAGACGGGAGCTCACCCCGTCGCGGGGATTTGAACCGCCGACCATGCGATCGGCAAGTCCTAGGCACTGAGGTTTTACCCACAGCGCCACCCACGTCCCTTTGAGACTCCTTAGGGTAGTGATAAAGTGGGATATCAAATCCAAACTACTACTACTAATACTCTTCTTCTTCTTCTTCTTCTTCTTCTTCTTCTTCTTCTTCTTCTTCTTCTTCTTCTTCCATTCAATTTACTATGTAGATTGTTAAATATGGAAATGAAATACTGAGACCATTTAGATTCTGCAATTGATGGGGCAGCTGATTGGTCGCCAGCTTTCAGACCTCCATATACGGGGATACCTCGGTTCTCGAACACCTCCGTTGTTGTACGTTTCGTTTCTTGAACGCCAAAAACCCAGTAGTAAATGCTTCCGTTTTTGAACATTTTTTGGAACCTGAACATACGACGTGACTTCTGCTGAGTGCAAGAAGCTATTGCAACCAATGGGAAGCTGCACCTCAGTTTCTGAACGTTTTGGAAGCCGAACGGGTTTGCGGAACTGATTCTGTTCAAGAATCGAGGTACCACTGTACTATCGACCAAACTGCTTTGTTATTTTTGTTTTGGATGGAATCAAGTAATTGGGATCATTTTTGGGTGACATATTTTTCTTTTTGGCCAGAACAAGGTGATATTTTCTTTTTTCATCAAAGTATGAAGGTTCTAGTTTGGTATGGTTATCTTTGAAATTTGGTGCAATTTTCTTTTAAGTTGAAGACATTCATTGTCGAACCAGCGACTAGTTCTGTTTTTAAGTGTCCTGACTTTTGGTGGAGTATTAAGCTCTCCAAACGTTTTGAAGATTTCACTATATTACTTCCAGAACGTCACTACGAGAATTGATGTACTTCAGATTAAAGAGTACCTGGTTTCTAAAACCAACTGTAAGTTTTTGCCCCACTGTTACACTCATTTCCTGGGAGCATTTTAGTTGGGTCATATGCTCATGTTGACAAAAAAATGTATTATTACGATTAGTTATTTCTAAATCAAAGTTTAAATTTATAGACATCAACAATGGTTGGTGATCGCTTTCGGTACATGCCCCAACTCTAAACTCCACTATCAGATTTACAGTGTCGCAAGGGACCAGCATATAGTCGATGACATTACATCCTCAGGGGAGGGGGAATATGTAAATTCCCCATTTCTATCCCCATCTATTGAACCATTCACAATTTGTAAGCTAAACTTATTACACAGCTCGAGCAAGCATATGCCTTCCCTATTTATAACCTTGTCTCTAGAGAGTCTTCCTA